>NC_051156.1:185830661-186130661 GCF_013339745.2 Dermacentor silvarum
GAGATGAGCGCAGATGAATCTAGAAGGAAGCACGTACACAATTTTTATTGTACCCTTGCCCCGCGCAACGGTGATTTGGCGCAGTTTCAGTGAAATCTATTTCTCGTTTTGATTGCTGGTAACAAAAATGATACGGAGACTCATGCTACCCACGACGTCCCACTTTTATGGTCCTTCATTCCAAAACTCTACGTAAAATGTAGGAGAAAGAAAACGCACAATATAACTTGCTGATACGGCCAACCAACGAAAATTACATCTTCATATTCAGCCTGAACACGCGTCTCATCCTCTTTCCGTTACAAAAAAGCAGAAGCGTAATACCCGGGTATCAACCTCTCAAGGCGTCGTTTAGTTGACAAAGTTGCGTCGGCCCGGGTCCCCTCTGTAGAATATAAGCTTGCCTATCACTCTTGGAAGGCGTGAAAATGTGTAACACCAATGGGGTGCTCGTGTAATCACTCTTTAAGTGCTCTATCGATCACACTAAAAAAAGCTCTGTTTTTGTTTTCTTGCTCTATGCAGTCGCGGGAAGGTTTAATGAACACGCGATCGATGCGAAATATCTTTCGCGGGTTCTCAGGGGCGACATGTGACGGCGCTATCCTCGTGCATCGCGAGTTCGCGATCCGCACTAAGTTCGTGCACTTTTGCGCTTTCTTGCGCAGGTCTTCATACTAAGTTTGTACAAAGCTATGCTTTCGGAGAGACAAGACAAGCTTTCAAAACAGAAAAAGAAGTCATATTTAGCTGATCTCCAAAAATTCTTAGAGGCCAACATGTTTACCACTAGAAAAAATAAAGCACAGTATAAGGAACAAGTGAGTAGAATCAGGAGAACCAAGGGGCTCATTTTGGTTTTTTTTGTATAAAAGTCATATGAAACCAACACACAGTAAAGGCAAGTGAGGCATAGTGAACGTCGTTAGTCTACCTCCACTGAAATGTGGTATTCAAAAGTTTCACCAAAGGTTCCTCTCCGATTACAATGTGCGGCTCAGAAATAGACATATTCGAAAAAATGGTGGTCTCGGTGGCCATCGGCTGATTTTGGCACGCCGAGTCGCCTTCATGTCTCATTCTACGTCACGTCATGCACGTATTCGTGTACATTTGAATAACCCGTAACAATATATTCCTACGTTTGTGCACTGAACTAAGCTATAGTTGGAAGTTGCCGCCCTTGTCGTCGCTTTTGTTTCACTCCGTGCTTCCTCTTTCTAGCTGTAAATATCGCCGTTAGTACAAACGCGGAAATGCTTATAGAATAAGATGGCCTCATGAACAGCTTCAGCCAAAGCAGCCGCGGTATAACCCTGCTGAGCTCGAACTCACGGGTTCGAACCCAGCCACGGCGGCCGCATTCCGATGCGGGCGGAATGCAAACAAAGCTCGTGTAATTGGAGCACGTTTAATTAATACGAAGCACTCCATTACGGCGTTCTTCATAATTATATCGTGCTTCTGGCACGTAGTACCTCAGAATTCTCTTTTTTTTTTTTGGCGTCAGCCAAGAGTAAGCACTTAAAGGCTCGCAATTATATAAGTATAGAATGCAAGAATACTCGCAGTTTTCTTAATTAATAACGGGCATCATTAAATCTTTAAGAGAAACGCCATTATTTGCAAATGCCCTTCGACTATATCCAAAGTGTCACTTCGATACGACGGTTTTTCTGCAGATGAAGGTTCTTTCATAATCGTCCCTGCCCACACCGAGAAACGGAAAGACGAAGCACGGATGCTAACGCTTAGTAATATTCAATAGATTGATTATATGACGCACTCCTGATGGTTTGGAAACGAAGAAAGCACTGTTATTTAGCTTTTAAACGAGCGCGAGGAATAAGGGGAACGGACGGTACCTCTTAAAAGGGTATGAATGCGAGCTAGTTGGCACGAATCCATCTACAGGACAACCCTTGTCTTGCGTTCCTCACTTGTCCGTGTTTATTTCGCACTGTTTTTTTTTTGTTTTGTTTTTACCAATGAACAGCGCTTGTCCTGTGATCCTTACTTGTACGTGTTTATTTCGCGCTGTTTTTTCGCCGAGGGTACCTCTGTTTTCATTACCCTTTTCGCTTATAGCACAGCGAGGGTCTCGACTTTTGCAACCTTGATGCAGTGAGCTAGAATAGAAGAATTTATTGGTCAGTTTTTTGCTCCTAAGTTCACGTACAATTTTAATGTACAATGAAAGTATCTCCAATATCGGCTGCATTCACAGTTAGTGGCGCTGGCTAACACTATCAAGGTTAGATCAAGAAGACGTATACACAACAAGTCTTTAAGAAAGTGTACACGGACAGAGCGGCCGCTGTATCTCAGTTGGTAGACCATCGCACGCGTATTGCGTACGCAAGACGTCGTGGGTTCGCCTCTCACCTGCGGCAAGTTGTGTTTTCGTCCACATTTGTTCCCATTTTCGTTCTACATTTATATTAAAAGAACATTTAATGTTCCCTATTATTTCCTTCGCTTAATTTTCCGTTGGTCTTACTTAGTAGCAACTAAAGGGGGTGCTTTTAAAAGCACTCTTGCCGGCCTCTATTGGGATCAGAGTCAAGTTGGGATCAGAGTCAAATAATTCTGTTTTCCGAGATGGGATATCTGTCGAGCGTGTTCGCCCTGCAAAGAGGCGAGCCACGGCGGAATGAGCTAGCACTCACCGAGCAGCTGCCAGACGAGGAAGGCGAGCCAGGCGGTGTAGGGCAGGCACACGCACAGGTGCACGTCCATCCACAGCGCGCACAGGGGCAGCAGAGGCACGCAGGGCACGGCGTTGCGGCCGGCCGACGGGGCACCGTGCCGGGGTTGCCGCAGGGCGACGACAGCGAGCGCTAGCACGGCGGCCAACGCGGCCGTCGCGAGCGCCTCGAGCCACCAGCGCGCGGCGCCGGCGCCCACCACGCGAGGCGCGTGCACCGTAAGCACTCCCACGAGAAACATGAGCGCCACCATCGCGCACACCAGCACCGCGGTCCGCTGCGCCGAGCAGCGCGAAGGCACGCCCGACACGCCGCACGGCGACAGCGACGAGGACACTTTGGAGGAAGAGCCGCCGCCGACGCCCGACAGCGAGGTCACGTAGCCCTGGTTGACCAGCTTCCACGGACCACGTCCTCCTCTGGAAGGAGCCGTAGCCGCCGCCGTTGCCGACGGCCACCGTCGAAGACCTCGAGGGATCGCCGCCTGTCCGCGATGCCGTCGAGGAGGCATCCTCCTCGAGTCAGGGTCGCGCTCGAGTCCCTGCTCAGGTCGCCCAGCTCGAGGGGCAAGTGATCGATGAGGCCGTAGCGGAGCGCCAGCACGGACGCCGCCGTGGTCAGGAGCGATAGCACCGTGCCCAGACCCAAGATCCCCATGAGCGTGTCCGGGTGCACGAACATGGCTGCCACCGAGACGAGGAAGCCGCCGGTGACGGCCGCCCGCTTCGTGCCCTCGGTGAGTCCGCACAGGAGTCCGTCGGCCGAGAGCGAAGCGAGGAGCATGGCCAGGCCCCGCAGCGCCGCGGCGGTGGCCGAGGCTAGACCGCAGAGCGAGCCGAAGCCGAGCACCCAGAGCAGGCCCGGTAGGCCACGGATGAATGGGGCTTGGAGGAGCGGCGCCGAACCGCCCAGCTGCGAGTGTGGCGACAGGAGCGTGACGGCCACCGAGCTGCTGAAGCAGCCCAGCAGGCTGAGCAGGAAGACCAGGCTGACGGCCGAAGGGACCACGCGGAACCGGTGCGCTGTCTCTGTGGCGGTCTGCGCCACCAGGTCGTAGCCGACGAAGGCGAACGTGCACGTGGCCGCGCCGTTGAAGACCTGCGACGAGGGAATGCGCGCCTCGACAACGTTAATGCGTCTAGTTGTAGCTTGCATATGTTAGCGTCTTATTTGAAGAAACTGCCTAGAATTGTGGGTAGTGGCCGGAATAAGGGTTGATGGGACCCGGAATAGTGACCTTGTGGGTACGCGCCCTGCGCGCGTCCTGCCCCGAAAATATCTTATGAAGCCCATATCGAACCCTTAAGCTCATATTATTGCCACTTTGGCCTTATTCGCGCTACTAAGATTCCTGCGGTCTACGGGTTTCACGCTAGATTTCAGGAACGCCGCCCCCTACCCCTCTATAGCGTACGCGGTTTGTCTGTGCTTGTCTCCCTTTCTCTCTCGCTCTCCCTACCACTCTCTTCCTCTTTGACAAGCGAAGCTGTTAGCCTCTCAGTGGTCGGCATTTTTCGTGACCTGTCCGTGAACAAAAATTATCATCATCGGCAATGGATCATACCCTCCTAAGGCAAGCAAACATTCAACGGCGTATCCTCCTCGAAATGCAGCGGCTACAAGCACTCAGCAAAGTTCAGCGAACAGTGCACACATTTATTGGAATCACCTATACAACACACAGAACAGCGCACGTTTCAATAAAGAACAAGATCAAAACAAGCATCTCTCATCAGCAGCAATGGCTCATACCCCCCTAAGCAAGCAAAAATGCAATGGCTCATAATCCCGTAAGGGTGAGGCTACAAGCGCTCAGAAAAGTGAAGCGAACAGTGCACACATTCATTGAAATCTGCCCATACAACGCACAGAACAGCATACGCTTCAATAAAGAACAAACTCAAAACAAGCACCCGAACCATCAATAAAAAATTGCATACCCCCCTCAGCAGTTGTAGTGGTGGTTTTGCAACAGCTAATTCTCTGGACCAAAGAACGGGATGGCGGGGCGGGGACGACGAGTCATTTTTTTTTTGTTAGCCACCTATTCCGTCCCTCCGTGCAGGGTAGCCAATCGAAACTCTGGTTAACCTCCTTTCCTTTAACACCATGCTCCTTTGCATACTTTCTCTCTCTCTTGGTCGTAAAAAGAACAAAACGCAGACACATTAAAAAAAATTATTGCATGTTATCTGTTACCTGCGAAAAGAATTCGCAGTCGTGCTTCTTTTATATGTAGGTGATTGAAATTCGACTAATTGCGTTTTACCAAAGGCTTCTGTGTATATAGGAATCCGTGCTGTAGGGATAAAGACAAGCCATCGGTGCATTATGCTCTAGCGTTTGAACGAGCGACATATATTTCGCCATTCGGTTCCGATTTCTCGCTAGTGTTGATAAAGGAGTTATTGAAAGCACGCAATCACGGCGCAATGCCCGAGGCAAAACGTGAAGCAGAAGAAATGGCCCGAGAACAACAGCTTCGCGTTCGCCTCTTCCACTACAGTGTGTGTCTACCTAAAGAAACGAAGTGTGAGAAAGAAAGAAAAGAAAAGAAAAGCGATCAGTTAAAAATAAACGCAGTATACTATTGTTTTTCTTTTTTTATAAACGGGGGGGCCTTCAGGATTATGTTCCTTGGAAAACCGCGGCAGCGGTCAGAAGTCTCGGAATGTGTATCTGGCGGCTTCACGTACAAAAGCCCGGGGCCTAATAGATCCAGCTTTCTGCTTTCGACGGCTAAATTGAAAACATTGAAGCACGTCCGTGTGGTCAAAAAGAAAGAAAAAGAGAAAAAGAACCAGACGGAAAGAAACAGGTTAGCTCGCGCCATTCCCCGCTCGTGTGTATGTATAGGTGTATATAATATATACAGTATACTATACGTCGATCAAGACCCGCAGGGCTGGCAATTTCTCTGTCGTATTCATCAATGCGTGCACACGCGCCATACGACATATAGAAGAGTGAGAGAGAGAACGCATGGCGAGGTCTCGTCCCTTCCCCATACTCCTTCACCTCTCGCTTTCCGTCTCGACTCGGCCTGGATTCGTCGTCGGACGACGGATCCAAAACCCGAACGTGCTGCTCGTGTAAGATAGGGAAAGGCTTCGGCCCGCGCGCGGCTATTGAAAGCCCCAGCTCTCGGGCATTGTCCAACTTATCGCGCGGCCCCAAGCACGACATGCCCGCAGGCAGAAGAGAGGCGCTGGCAGGCCGACGAGACCACCGCACCTCGTTGCCGGGGGCTTTTCACGCGGTCTCTTGAAGCGAGGACCGGAGAATGGGACGCTGCGGTGAAACGTCCAAGCACAAATGTTTGTAGAAGGAAATCGCCGTGGAGCCGCCGTCATTCTTGGTGCTTCTTTCCTTTCTGGCAAGTCTGAGATGGCGTATTTCTGTGTTCACGTTAGACATATGGATACATGTAACGTTGACGCTTTGCAACGCCCGCCAACAACCGTGCCTGGTTTTCGAAGCTTGAACTGATGCTTCGTGTAATCGCGGGCAAGAAATGATGAGGTTATTCTCACGCACGTAGGAACTGTTGGTTACGCTGGCTGTACAGCGCGTGCCTTATTTTGTTGTTGGTAAGTGTCGAGGACTAGCGAGCCCTCGGACGTGAAACAGACGCCAAGCGTCCGAGACATGAATTTCGTGCTTTATTGAGCATTTATTAAACTAAAATTGAAAGTAACTGCGGAAGCTACCAAGAGTTTTGTTATTGTTATAATAATGTACTTAACAGCACACAAGCTTCATGAATATTTCAATTTGTTTACACAGAACGTACGCCCACCCTATAGTCGATAGTTGACTAGAATACAGATTTAAGTGCGTGCACAATTTCTGCACATTGTCTGTCTGGTTGCCCGCTGTATGGAAGCGCAGTTGAAACAATAAATAAAGAATATTGACTCCAAACCGTGTGTATGAATTGCTTGTCGGTCGTTTAAAGGCATTATTAATCGTTCGATGGTCTGGAAAAAAATTTTCTGCAAGGGTATATACGGCCTGTTTAATACATCTTACAGGCAATCTTTACATCTCTGACCCCTTGAATTTGTCAAAACTAATCACTTACTCAGTCAAATAATCAAAGAATCAGTCAATTAATCTGTCAACTAATCAACAAAATAATCAATTCATGACTTAAGTAATGGATACCTAATTTGCAATATTAATTTAAAAGTTCGGTACCACAAGCTCATAGGCTGCCTCTAATTAGTCTATGGATTATAGGCAGCCTACAATACATTGTAGACATTCCTTAGACTTTATCGTGGAATTTCTGATGGACCTGCTGTAGACAGTGAAACGTCCGAAAGTGTGCGATGTAGCATGACGAACAGCTTCGTAAATTCTGCTCCAGCTTAGATGACAATGGCAGCAGATTCCACAAAGATGCGCGTTGTTTGAATTTCCTTTTTATTGCACAATTATATGGGCAATTAAAGCGCATTTCTTCCGTCGCCATCACCGTCGTCGTTGCCGTGAGGTTCCGTATAAAGTCCAACGCCGATGAAATCGTCGCCGCGCGCCGTATGTTGTATGTGCGAGTGAAAGCGCGCGAGCGACGCGCGCTTTCACGGAGAGCGAACGCACGGCAGAGAGCAAACGTAACGTGTTCAGTCGTGCGAAAGGCCGTGGGGGGAGGGGGGAAGGGAGGGGAGGTGACGTTAAGCTGCGGCACCAAATGCGTGTCTTGCGACCGGGCGCAAGGGGAACTGGCGACTCAATCTCCCACGCAAAAGGAGGAAAGCGGGAATGCAGTGTGGGAGGGAGGGGGCGCGGCTTCTACTCTTCTAGCAGCTGCGCACTTGTACTTTGTGCGGTTGAGGGCTGTCGCGTGCACCGTATCTTGAAAGCGATCTCCACATGGCTCTTCCCTTTGTATGCGCTGTGCTTTGGCCGCTCAGTTTCCGTTGAAGCGATAGACCGTACGAGCCTTCGGTCACTGCTGCAGATACGCTTGCTCACGCCAGCGCTTTGACAGTGGTTGTCTGCGGTCATCGAGTGTGATGTATTCATGCATGCTTGTGCGCGCTGACACCATGCTTGTTAATTCAGTTAGTAAGCGAATGTGTCCAAGTTTATGCAACCGATAAAACTACTATCCTTACTCCGTATAGCTCTTTACTAGTATATTTGTTATCGCAATTCATGCTTCGCCTTTCGGGCGAAACTGCGACTTTTTTAAAAATAAGTTGAAACAGGTCCATCGTCGGCAGTGACACATTATTATTTCTATCCGAGGTTTGCTCAGCGTAATGCGTTTCCTTTGATTCGCCACATTTGTGACCATGTATTTATTATTATTATTATTCGGAACACGCAGGCTTTGATTAGTCTCGTCGATCCGTCGGAGCGACATAGAGCCACGGGCCTGCCTGCCTTTTAGCAGCGGCGTCGAAAAAAATAGAGGCAGCGTTTGCGGTCGGCAGCGCGGGGAGGTTACAAATGTTTGCTTTCCGTCGGCTCCTGGCGACGCGATCAATTTGCATCGTATGCCGCTCTCTGCGTAGCGCCAGTGCCACTGCAGACACCGTATTTCTTTTTGCGCGTTATTAACGAGACTAGAGTATACGAGAAGTCTAAATTTCATCTATAGACGCAAGTCAAATTAACTTAATTTTAATAAAAGTCATCTACAAGTGGTTTATACCTGACATGTGCCGTAGAAAGGTTATCTAAAAGTTGTCTCAAAGTAACAGCGCTTTCGCTGTCTCTGTGGAAGCACATGCGCGTTTTTAGGCCTGCTTGCTTGTCTAAAGGTTTTAGTATACTTTCCAACGAACATACATGGTTGTCTCTGAGACGTGCGACTGGTTTCCGAAGAGCGGGGTGACTTGTAACAATGACTGAGTACAAAATACGCCTGCAGACGCGCTTGACGAATACTTGTTCTGATAGCCCGCACAATAACTATTTAGACAATCTATAGAAGAGTATAGATTTGGTATCATGAACTTTATGGGGTCTCTATAGACATCTTGACGTCATCTTGTGCAACCGGTGGACCATAGGAGTTACAGAATGGATACCAAGAGAAGGGAAGCGCAGTCGAGGACGGCAGAAAGCTAGGTGGCGTGATGAAGTTAGGAAATTTGCCGGCGTATGTTGGAATCAACTTGCGCAAGACAGGGGTAATTGGAGATCGCAGGGAGGGGCCTTCGTCCTGCAGTGGACGTAAATACAGGATGATGATGATGATGATGATGATGATGATGATGATGATAGACACCTTGTACACTTATGGCGGTACACCGTTCCTCGACTGATTTCTTTAGAACTTTTACAAAAAACCAATTTGGAAGTCCACGAGCTACAACAGACTAAGGAAGCTAAGTAACGTTAACCTATTTCTCTCTATAGGCATCCTGCAGATCTTATGCAAGAAAAGGCCGATGCTATAACAAGGCAAATCGGCCAGCTCTAACAATGTAAAAAATGTATAGGCCACCTAAAATAAGTTTTTTGCGAGGGTATCGAACAGGATATCACCGACACGTGTGGCCTCACGCTTTATTGGCGGCTTCGGCTGCACGAACAGTCACGTGTTCGAAACGTGCTGCCGCCAGTTTTCTGCTAAAGTAAATATTTACAAGTATCCCCTGGACCAGCGCACCAAGCTTCCACTACCGTGGATAAACCGATTGGAGAAGGAATAATTCTGTGCTCCTTGATACTGAAGTAGCAAAATGTGAGAGCCACCAACGTCAAAGAATTTTACCCGAAGAAAGAAAACCGAGAGGCCCGATTCTTGAAAGTCACAATAATATGACGCCAGTTGGTTTCCTTGTATGTAGGCTTCATATGAGTTTAGCCTAAAAAAAAAGGGGGGTTGGTAGGCGCTTCTTTAGCAAATGAAGGAACTCGATGTTAAAAATCACGAAACTTGTTTTAATTACAGCACATACATTCTTTTCGTATTACTGTCTGTAAAAAACAAGTGGTGGATTTCAGTTTCAACGGCGAACGTATCTTACGCCTCTACGAGTAAAAATATATTTACGTTTTTTTTTACTCTTCAAGCGCTTAAAATGAACAGGACACAAAACTAGGAGTTTTGAGCTTAAACAATTTCTTGCAGGTAAACAATGAATACATGTGTCACGTAATCAAAAAATAATTTCATATTCGTGTTTGAAAAAAACTTCGCTATTTGCACGGTTGAAAATACTTTGTTTGCAAAAATTTACAATCCTTGAAAACATCGACAATGAAACAATCTGATAAGGCCCCCGTTCAGATGAAAAGTTACCACCACCACCACCACCACCACCACCATCATCATCTTCATCATCTTCATCATCATCATCATAAT
Organism: Dermacentor silvarum; assembly: GCF_013339745.2. Lineage (NCBI taxonomy): Eukaryota > Metazoa > Arthropoda > Arachnida > Ixodida > Ixodidae > Dermacentor > Dermacentor silvarum. Next base: position 185,840,697 of record NC_051156.1, read on the forward strand.
AATTTTACGTCCTCTGCAGGACGTAATCTTCCTCCAATTACCCAGGTCTTGTGCCAGTAGACACCATTTTATGCCTGCAAATTTCATAATTTCATCACACCCCCTATAGTTCTCTGCCTTCCTCGACGACGCTAACTTTCTCTTGGCACCCATTCAAGAGAATGGAAGTTAATATACAGGGGGGCTATTGTCATAAGAGAGTAATGGTTGTGTGGGATCATCAGTCACTAGAACGGACACACAGACAGGCTTGAATTCGAGTGCTGCGCTATACAGGAACCAACATGAAGAATCTACCAATTTGAAACGTTTCAGACGAGCTCACGCTCACAGTGAAAAACGCTGCAAAAGCACAAACCACGAATATAGTAAATATCTAGTTACAGTAAACAGCCGCGATGGCAACAATTGAATGCAAATTGACAGCAACAACAGCAAACAAACGTGTTTATTTGCAGAAAAAATACACTATTTCTGCGGGAGGCAAAGACTAAAGGCAAAACACTGGACGAGGTATTGGCCCCTTTTCGCAAAGGCAGCGCAAGGAGTGAACTGTAGAAGCAGATAAATTCGCTGTAGCAGGCACCGGATGCCCGAGTGACTCTTTTCTGCCGCCAAAACGTGGCCTATCTGAGAAATCACCGGGTTAATAACGAGCTCCATGTGCTAACTAGACCGACGCGCTACTTCTCCCAACTGCCGACGCGCCATCCGGCCGACTTATGGCGAATCTTCGCATCGCCTACTTGGCAAACCATCGCACCAACTTGACGACCCATGTTTGTTTTCTATTCAAACTGTTGCGGTTTCCATTGAATGTCCACAACGAATGCCAAATTGCAAGACGTTTGACATTGCGGTCTTCTTACCCTTCACGTTGATGGAGACTGCCTTTCCATCTGTTTATAGGCTGATGAACAGTTTAGTTAGTTCAAAGTAAACATAGTTCATTGCACCAAGTGCAACGAACAATGGCTCCCCCAACTGTAAAACGCTACGTATAGTGAACACTTTGCCATGTCCCAATCGGTTACTATAATGCTGCTCCGTGCCGTATATCACTTCGCGCACTGAGCGCACCGCAGGGTGCCCAACATATCTACTCGTGTTGTGAAAGCGCCGGAGAGAGCTACAATGCGTCGTCTGCGCGTTTTCTTTTTCGTTCTTTCGCTTCCCCTGGCGCCTGAAGCTGCGTCTGTGGCAATAAGGAGGGCCGTTCATCGCGAACCGTTGGGTCATAATCGCCGCCGCATGACGCTTTTACGACAGGCTTTGCTAGCGCAACGGCGCCACGCCACGAATAGACGGTCGAAGCGTGGAGGAGAAGCGTCTCGTCGCTATCGATGCGCTCATACGCTCTTCTTACACGGTCGCTAAAGGCCCGTTGCGGACACGCTGAAGGCGCTGTTGCACAATGCTTCGTAATGGTCCGAAAATCGAGCGAACGAAAGGAAAAGAAAGAGGACCGTTGCGTCCAATGCCGGTGAGAGAGCGCATGTCGGAGTGCTCCGTCGGCGGTAAACACTATATCATCGGTTGGGATAAGCGTAGTTCGGGTAAGACTTCGCTTGCCTCGAACAAATTACCCTCATCAATAGTATATAAAGCGAGAACAGCGGCGGTTGTGGGTCAATGAACGAAATTTAGGAACGGAGGAAAAGTGAGCTGAATGAATTAATGCGCGAACGAGCGGACGAATGAATGAATGAATGAATGAATGAATGAATGAATGAATGAATGAATGAATGAATGAATGAATGAATGAATGAATGAATGAAATGTGTTTCTTTTCTACGAGATATGCATGCTTCCAGCCGCATGAGGCAGGAGATTGCGCTGTCCATTTTAGTAGCCCGAATGCTGTAAGAAAATTGACAGCATGAGAGGGATTGCTACGCAAATACATCCGTCAGCTGCATAAATTGTTTTAAAGAATACACTTAGCACTTCGTGTAGCTTGCAAGATAGTTTTTGCTGGAAATATATCGTAAAGCTACGAGAAGGTGAAAATGCTATGACACTTGTCACACCGCACGTTGTACGTTCCGGAACGCCGGAGAACAGAGAGAGATCACACAAGTTGAACGACAGCTCTTTGTTTTTTTTTTTAAGTTCAATCTAGGTATCACCTCGCTGTGTAATGAGGAGCCGCCGTTTAATTAACGCTGTTTAACTAATTGTACGAGCCCTGTAGAGAGCGAGCCAACTGGAACCAAGAGGCGGCCGTCTTGGTATTTGTGTGTGAACAGCACATCTTGAATAGCACTAGAGATATACAGTGCATACAGATTGAGCGCTATTTTTAAGATAGGTGTTATCACGAACTTTTCTTTTCACGGTTTTCACTGCTATTATAGAGCAGGTAGATCAATTGAATGAAAGGAAACAGCGCGTGTAATATGACATAAGCTGTTATAGAACTGGCGAAGTAACTTACGATATTTCTTTCTTACTACATGGCGTCGTCGTTGGTACGCAAGGTTATGGTTGGGGTAAAAAAAATATGGCATGAGTCCACCAGCACGGTAATGTAATAATAATAAATATAAATAAATAGTCGTAATTGCTAATGCAAGTCTTATGTCGCAATTCATGAAAGGCGCCTTTCTGCGTGACTTCGCCTCTTTCACCGGTCACGTATTTAGGGTACTTAAGGGAAAAATGTCTTTGGGCCTCCCTCTTCCTCACCAAGGGCGGCCGCTTTAGTGTATGGCCGAGGTTTCTGCTCAGAGTTATCCGAGCAAGAAAAACCAATCTCTCGCGACGCGACAAAAAAGAACAAGAAAAGCGCGACCGGGATAGTGCGCCCCTTCAGTGCAAGCGCTCTTCCAAAGTAGCCGAGGTCTCTTTTGAAAAGCGACTCGCAACAGCGTTAAACTTTCTAACATCAACTTCCGTTTCACTTTAACTCAGTTCCACCCATTGCGCGACGTTCTTGCTGACACCAAAGAACACAGCTCCGACTCTCTCCTCTGTCCCCGTGCCGTACGCACGCACAAGCAAAGGGGAAAAAAAAAACGCATGGAACACGCTAGGAAAACGCAAGCAAACTCGCGAGACCTGGGAGACGCCCAGCAAAGTATACGCGAAACACGCTCGCGCCATGAGAACAAGCAACGCAAGGGGGGGGGGGGGGGGGGGCAGTATATAGTATATACAGCCTTCTCTGCAAGGTGCAGCGCGCCCAGTCCTGCGAAGAGCGTCTGACGGAGCGCTTTCCAATCAGTCTTGCACGGCCGCTGGCTTCTTTCACGATCGCTGGAGTGTGGATTCAGCCGACTCCTTAATGCGACGCTTTTCTCCGGGCGCCAGCGCGGTGAGGCCCTTTCGTCTCGGGGCTTTTTTTTTCTTTATTTCTACTTTTCTTCTTCTTTTGCTGCTGCCTCCGCCGCCGCTGGGCCGGACACTCCGGGGCTGATCGCCACGCAGTCGTATATAGTCAGCCCGGTCGGCGGGTCGCTCCACCTCTCCGTCTCCAACCGGCGTCCACTCCTGCGCCGCCGGCTTCTCCTCTTAACACGGTGCCGCCGGTGCTGGAGACGAGAGTGTCGGCGCAGCAGAAAAGTTGGTTGGTCGGTTGGTTCCAAGTGGCGTGGCACAACCCACACCATGGTATAGGCCAGGAATCGCGCGGTAGTGAGGTCGAGATAAATAGGAATTTTGTAAAATTAAAGAGAATATATTAAAGTAATATTGATGACACATTAATAAGCACTCATTAGAAAGGAACATGCAGTAAAGAGCGCCGGCCTCACGTCACCCTTGTATTCGCTCCGTTTCTTCCTGTGTGCCCATCTCGGCTTGCTTGTGGGCACCTTACCTACTTAAATATGAATCCGAATTATTTAGACAAGCATCAAGGTTACAGAAAATGGTGCTAAACTTTATGTGCATGTTCCTCCTTTGTGTAGTTCTTTAGCGCCCTTTCGTGTAAATTTGGTTAGCTGATTCTTGACGAATTATTAACGTGACCCACGTCTACGAGAAGTAATCTGAAAGTAATCTAGACCCAAGCCAGTCTAGGCTAATTCAACTAAAGGCCCTCTACAGCTGGTCTAAAGCTCAGCTAAACTGGTATGTCACGACAACGTCATTCAGAAGTCATCAAAAAAAAAAAAAAAGAACATAACACTTTCATTCTCTCAGTGCAAGCAGCACATACACGTGTTCAGCCATGCTTGGGTTGTCTAAAGGCATTCGTACACCTTCCAAGTACCACGCGTGCTTGCTTGTCTCCGAGACCCGAGACCTCGCGGTGCGTTCGTTGCGCAAGGCTTGCGACGCTGTGGGCTGAAGCGGAGCGAGTGAAGCATGATGGTTTTACCAGAAGCGAGAGTCGCTAGACGTCAGGCTGTTCACATGGAAGCACGAAGAAGAAAAGAAAGAAAACTTTATTTTATGACGACTTTAGCTCGAGTCGTCCCCGCTTGGGGCAAGACCGTCAGGCAAGACCGTCGTACAGGGACTTGAAGTACTAACAAAGCACAGCGAAACATCTGAAAAGTCGTATTCCATTGCTGTTGCTTTAGTGAATACCAAGCTGAAAGGCACCCCACGATAGAAGACGGGGGCGTCGTCGACGCGCTGTGCGCTCTACTTGGTCTCGGTGCTAAAGAAGTTGCCTGCCACCAGTTCTTTCGCGTCGGCCGCTTCGAGGAACGCCGTGAGGTTGAACTTTGCCCGCTCCTTGCCGAAGCCTTTCAGACCGTTCCGCGCGATAGCCCGCTTCTGTTTGTACACGAGGAACACGTATCGGTGCGGGCCGGTGCCTGGGGGCGGCGTCGGGCCCGCGTACTTGGTCAGCGTGGTCGTGTCGTTATGCGGCACGTTCACCACCAGCCAGTGGAGCCAGTGACGCATCTTGGGGTCCTTACGCGACGGCGCGTCGGGGTCCAGGAGGATCACTGTGTACCTGGGGACATGCCGCGGTCGCCCGCCGCAGCGCGATTAGCGTAAATCGAGCAGCTTCGCCTCCAGCGGCTACGTGTAGAATACATAACTTGGCCAGTTGGTACATATAAGCGTTTAAGGTTGAGACAGTAAGCACAAGTATATAAAACATTTGGCGTGGAACGCGATAGCATTCAAAGATCCTTGACTGCTTCTCACACTTCCCGACAACTGTAGCTTATGTAACCGTAATGTTTACCGGGAAACGCTGGCGGTGAACGCTAAGCACGAAGGCACGCTTTCTGGTAGAAACACGGTCTCTTGCGTGGGCCAATCTTCTGTTACTGCTTCGCACTTTTAATACTTCATTCTGAGAAGATTTAACATAGTAGGCATGCCGTGTATGTTTTTTGCGCTGTCGGCGTATTGTTTCATAACATATGTTTGTGGGCAGTCATGCTCAAAATTCCGACAAATAACATTGTAAATAATGCGTAGACAGTGTGTGAGACACTTAAGTGGTAAAAGAAGTATTTAGTGTCTGCGGAGGGTCCGCGTAGTTCTGCTTCGGAATGACTTTTCGCCAAACGATGCACGCCGACACCGGATTTTTCGCGACATGGGGCCCTTAACGCTGTCGAGTTAAAGAAGATGTGCAGGTATAACGCACGTGTGGTAAAAGCAGGCATTTTTTCTTAGGAAATACGTTTTGCATTAAGCTATATGAGTAAAAGGCGCTGACGCACGCCAGAGAACACCGCTCTGACGCTCTAAGAAAGTCTTGGGGCTGAGCACATGTGTGTGACGTTGCTTCGAAACCGTAATAAGAACTTCAACAAAAAGCAGTCCCAGATTTTTTTAAAAATTTAAACTGCATCAGTCATAGCATCTAAAGAGGAAAATTTTGATAGATGGTTTTACAGCTTACGTGAATTTGCTACAACGTTTACAAGGGTATATGCCAAATTCATACTCACAGATTAGTAGTATATTTCAAAGGGGTATATAATGCACCAACTTCGTTCACTTTGTGTGTTATTAGGTGCAATTTACAGAATTGGGATATCAATTTTTATTGCTGAGTTACATAGTTGTAAACTTAATACTACCGTCTTTTCTTTTTTTTTAACTGTCACAATTTTTTTAGGGTTCGTATAAAAAAGTGATGGTCTAAATAAAATTTCTGCTACCTATACGGTCACTAGATTTTAATTTCTTATTTTAAATGCAATAAGCTTTTTCCTCGGCCGGGGTAGCCGAGGAAAAACAAAAAGTTGTCGCAGTTTCACCTGAAAGGCGAAGCATCAATTGCGATAGCCAATTTGTAGAGAGCTATACGGAGTAATGATAGTAGCTTTATCAGCTGTATAAACTTGGACATGCAGCAGCATCGACAACACTCAGAACTGTTGTCGACGCCGTCGGCGTTTTGCCCGCGTTTGCACAAAATGTGTTGTGCGGCGTTGGTGACTGTTGCCGGAGCCTCTGATATAAATAGGCACTTGGTGCCGCAGCTAAACGTCGCCCCCCCCCCCCCCCCCCCCTAACGGCCTTTCGCACGTGGGAAGAAGGCGCGTTTGCTCTACATATATGGTGATTGTAAAGGAGGAAAGAGACGCCTACTTCTGCAGCCCGTAAGGGAGCACGGCGCAGAACGCGCGTTTGTTCTCCGCCGTGCGTTCACTCCCCGTGAAAGCGCGTGTCCCTCGCGCCCTTTCACTCGCACATACAGCGTTCGGCGGCGCGCGGCGACGATTTCATCTCCATTGACGTCATACGGAACCTCACGGCGACGGCGACGGCGACGCCGACGGCAGAAATCTGCTTTGGAGTGTCCATATAATTGCTATCGCAATAATATCTCCGTTTCCACGTTTATAGAATCTAGTTAAATGGAAACTCAGGAGAGCGCAGAAATGAGTTCTGATTAACAGGAGTTTGGTTTACTGAGAAAGATGCGCAGAGGTGCAGCACCATACGTCATACACCCTCTTAACACTGTTAATTTTTTTTACCGTAACGAAGTGAATGTAACTGCTAGTTTGTCAGGCCAGGCGCGGTCGACGGCCACTGGATTGACTAGGGTTCGTTATAGTTTCAGTTTCGAGGGCGCACCCTGCCAAATATCAATAGAAACACATAGTTCTTACTGCTCCAGTCAGTGCCAAAATAATGTGGTCGTGCAGGGGCAGTCCGGACTATCGAACGGCTCGCTGTAAGGCATCCGCAATTTGGGCTGCCCTTATTCTTGTCCGTTTATGGCGAGAGTGGCGTTGCCGCAAAAACGTTCAGGTCTGCACACGCCTTGCATTAAAAAAGCTTGCAAGCTTTTTTGGCTACTTGAGTCTTTGCGACCGCTTTTTAAGGATCGCTTTCTGGATAGATGACGAAAGTGTTGCCAATATATGTGTACTTCAGGTGCTTCGTTTTTCTAAAGAAAAAAAGAAAATAAGACAGCCTCCCTTATAGATGGCTTCTGTGGCTCCGTTTACAGAGTGGCTAAAAATTTAGGACCAATGAAAGAATTTATGTTGTGGTTGTTGTTGTCGTTGTTCTTACATTGCCCAAATACAAAACAAACCAATTTAGAGACTGCTGTCCTGCTTTAAGCGGCAATTCTGGTGAAGCGATGTCTGTTGACTGAGATTGTACTGTACTTCAATAGGAGCCCCCCTCTCTTCACAAGCTGCAGCTTCCTCGTAATAGCTGTTTACGGTTCGTATCAACGTTAAAAAAAAAACAATAGAAAACGAAAACGCATTAACGACGCTCGCTCTTCTACAGCCGTCGCGACCTCACCGGTGGTCCGGATCTCCTGGAACCCGTACGTCGGGCACGCTCTCCGTCTGCTTAGGTGTGAGCGTGTTGCCCAAGAGGACGCCAGGCGTGTCGGGGTAGAAGACTTCGACAAAGTGCTTGGGAACCGTCGCTATCACGTCCGTCACAATGCCCGACTTCATGAAGCTCTGGTGCATCAGGATCGGGGCTCCGCTCATCGCGCGTACGCTGGGTAGAGGCTGCAGCAGGGCCACAACGGCGACCAGAGCAAGCAGAGCGGCCAGCTTCGATTCCATGGCAGTGCGAGATTTGAGTTGATTCCGATGTTGATTGCTTCTCAACGTGAAATATGCCCATAGTGGTGGGGGGATCGGCCACGCAAATGAAAAATAAATGAGTATTTAGAAACAGAAAGCTTTTGAACAAAGCAAGAAAGAAAATCTTGTTTGATCGAAAAATATAGCGAAATTGAGAAAAAAACTAAAACAATTAAAAGACTATGTGACAAAAAAATCGCAGTAGATAGACAGAGACCCTTTCAACTTAACCGGGGATTGCATTGTGGACAACGTCACATCCCACCGTAATGTCGAATTCGGCTATGATTAATCAGAGAGGCTTACAGGCCTCTCTGATTGGCTCAAAATGCCGCCATTGCAAAACTTGACATCATGGTTGCGAATATGAATTTCATGATGTCCAGAGTAGCACTCCGTCTTGATCTTGCTCACAATTAAGGGCAGTTACCCACTACGGGGGATTGGCTAGCATGCGTTAGTAGCAGAAAACAACATTAGAAAAAAAAAGCAGATAGCATAAGTAATGATCAAAACGCATTTAGTTTAAAACGATCCAACTGGTAATAGAGTAAAGGTTCAGGACTCTGGTACTGTTGTTGACTGAGTGAAATAGCACCTATCCAAGAGGAGTTAATTGTGGGCGCTTTTGTTAACTTTATTTCTTTACTCCTACATTGCAGATCGGCAACGGCAGAGGGGAACGATGTATCAGGTCCACTGTGTTATAAGATGACGCCTTTGGCTTTTGTGAAAAAAAAAAATACTTACCTGACTTTTCTCACTATTCGATTGTTTCTTTTCTATCTTTTCGTTGAGAGGTTGTTTGGAATATAAAAAACGACGACAACGACAATCATGAGGATAATTGTTTACTACAAGTATGACGTGCAGTGCGCTAGATCACGATTAGGGGCTTTCAATAACTTTCATCATTTATTCACTCTTCATGCGACGGAGAAAAAGTGTCGTTGCCGGGGGCTACCTTCATATGATGCTGCTCAGTCCAAGTGAAAACTTAACAAAAGGAGTCGACTTATTTTCCCCTGCGCTCTGAAGCAATAGTGGTCACTAGACCACTGCTTTCTCGATAATCTTGGGGCAAAGAAAATCTGACAGCATTCGAGGGACACCTGCAATGTTCCGTAAAAGAATATTTGCTTTCATTTGGTCCGACGATTGCAGTCTCTAATAAGCTTCCAATAAGAGATAAGCAATGTCAAGGACAATGGGTGTTCAGTGCAAGAAACTTCACGTTAAATGTGAGGCGAAGACATGAGCCGTCATTGTCAAAAGCAAGTTGACCATTTGGCAAATGATCTGCGCAGATTAGCAGACGACACCGCAATGGCACTGAGCTGATGTAGACGACGCGGTGAGATTTCATCTTATCATTCTTCTAATTGAAGACGCTCGATTGCGTTTATTATTATTACGACACCACAAGACGTGTGTCCTAGTATCCGCCTTGTACAATTAATACAACACTGCTTGCGCTCATCCATGGTGTTCAGGAATATACATCAAACAGACGATCCAAAGGACTGCGCTTGTTCAACATCAGTTTCTATAATTTCTTTTTTTTTTCGACTCCACACTGCCCTTGCATAAGGACCAATATCTCTAGCTCTAAAGCTAGCATCGAACATTGCTGTCTATCAATCTGAAGCGAATAAGCTGATAAATATAAACAGCGCTTCTTGAAGTATAGTTCTGAGCTGTTCTAACTAGATGCCACGAGTACCCGAATCGATGACCAGCGCTATCACCTGTCCATACAGAGATGTATCCTGCTCTGGCGAACTTACAAACGTGATTAAGTCCGGTGCCATTGAGGAAACAGGCGACCTAAATGTATTCAACGGAAGGAAGTCCGCTAGGAGATTTTAAAAAAAAGAAGAAGAAGAAACACCCTGAGCACTCAACGCGACCTGTCTCGTCACCAACAGTTCAAAGAGGGGGCCAAAACGCTCGCGCTATTTCGTGAGTTCTGTTCCACAAAGTAACAATGCTTTCGGCTCGTTCACGGTTTCACCGAAGCGCGGCAGGCCAGTCAGACGTGGAAGAAACCGTTGACATTGAGAATGCTGACGACGGGAGTGCAACCGGCCGAAGGCATCACGCTAGAACGCGGGCTTCGGTACGGCGCTCGGTAGTCCAGCAGCACTAGAAGGGCGTATCGGGAGTCCAATCGGGGCTGCTTGTGTTCGCGATCATCCAAACCCGATCGCTTGTTGTCGGCAGTCGATGCGAATCTTCCAAAGAGCTCGTCCCAGTCCCACGCGCTTGCCGTTTTGCCTTTGCGTCTTTCGTCGCCGCAGCTGAAGTTCGCGAAACCGAAGTCGGCTAGCGATGGCCCATCAATGGCGCCCATGGCCGCAGTCGCCATGTCGGCCTTGCGTTGGCTGATGGCGGAGCCGATGTTGGCGTTCACCTTGATACGAATCCCGGTCGTTGACTTGCGGAGCGTCGGAAAGCTTAGTGCGTTTCCCATGGGAACTGATGCGGCCTCGAATTCGGGCCTGATGCACTCAGCGATGACGTTGAGTCCTTGATGAACGTCACGAAGCCACAAATGGATTGTTGTTGTTGTTCTTGCCTCAAAACATGGCTCGTACCCACAGGGGGGATTGGTCACACTGGTATGACCGTCAACCTGTTAGACAACAGAACGTTCTCGGAAGAAAAGATTCTTGGGCCATGGCCTATGCATTCTTGCATGCAAAAGGCCACAAAAGCCCTTCTGCAGTTCGTGAAGAGTACTGGATTGTACGAACGCCTGTGACAGCGGAGATTCTTCTCTGACTGTCTCTGCGAATGACTGACTCCAATTTTTTTTTATTTTCTCTCTTTATCTATTCTTCCCCTTTCCCCCTCCCCATGTGTAGGGTAGCCAACCGGGCACGTCCTTGGTTAACCTCCCTACCTTTCCCTCTTCGTTTTTTCTCTCTCTCTCTCTCTGGTATGACCGAAAAGTGCAACTAACAAAATACCAAAAGGTGGTGAAGGCAAACATCCAAAACGAAGCATTGGGCAACTAAATGCCAATAGAAGTTTTATAGAGAGCCTATACATAAATTTAGGAAATTGTTGAGGTTATTTCATAGGCTGAGCCTCGACTACATTGCATTAATGGGCCTTGATTATGCCATGTACCCACTAGGAAGAATAGCTCAAGGAACGCATGGTAAGAAAACATGAAAAAAATGCAAAAATACGAAAACGAAAGGACAATTTCCTGCAAGAACTGTAAGTTATCGGTAAGACCAAGAGAATTCGCAGTAATTAAGATATATCTATAAGAGTCTGGGGAGAGTAGCCTTGACGATGACCATGCATAATACAGAAGATGTTGGGTAGGAGATTACGTCAACGACACCCAGATCAAACACACAACAGCATGTACACTCATAGACAAACAAGTAATACATTATATATCATAGCCTCAAGAAACGATACAGAACATTAGTAATTTAGAAGAGCGACAACAGTAATTGGAGGACGGGTCGTTAGCCAGTTAGTCCATACTGAAGTGATGAAACCTACTTCGTGGCAAAGCCTAAGAATCATGCAGCAGGAGGCAACGTTTTTAAACCAAGCTTGGTTGAAAATGTTGGCTGGAGGGGACAGGAAAATAAAAAAGAATGCATAAAAAAGAGAAATGTTATAAATGGATATTAATTTAAAAACTTAGAGCCCTTTGGCACCGATAACTTTGAAAAATAACTGACGAATAGAAAAAAAAAGACATGGCATGCGTCGGGCTCATGGCTGTCGTTACTGATACTGGCTCGTATTTTGTTGTTCTTGGGAATGGATTAATATTGGCTGACAGAAGACTAAGTATCCTCCTAGTAGCAGCCAGCCAGCTCTCCTTTCTTCTGTCTGTGGCCTTTTCTGTGTGCGCAGACCTAACAATACGTAGTCACCTACATTTATTCTCAGTAATATATTTCTAATAGTCATAGAAAAAAAAAAAGAAAATCATTCGGAGTCATAGGTATGACACAGTATGTGTTCACCCAAGTGGCGCTATAGCTTATATTTAACGAGCAGGAACTTCCTCAGGCCACCCCTCTTGAGACTACACAATGCGGTTCATTATTCAATCAGGAAATTCGAGCCGTCATTTTCAGGCTACGCTGCGTGCAGCAGAGATTGATTTCATTTGGATACAAACATGCATACAAACAAAGGCTTTATTGACACGCATATCATAGACCGAAGGTCAGGTCATTTTTACCTACAGAGCACACGAAGACCGCTTTGAAATCATCTGGCACTGTCTCATGAATACAATCTTCTGGAGCAAGAAAAGAAAATCAACTTCCAACTTATCAAGTCATCGCTTACACAAGAAAAAAAAAATAAAGAGAGAGATGGAAAAAGAGGCAGAGTAAAAAAAAAAAAAAAAGAAAGATTACGTCCTAATGTTTTACATCTTGTTCTGTCCATCGGTATCGGCTAGCTTTTCGAGCATCTCGTCTTGCTCCTCTCCTGTAAAAGCTTGTTTTTCACTTAACGATGCCACCAGTCTATCTTTTGTCTTCTCCCCGCCAGGACCAGAGGGCTGCATTTTACCGGTCTCGACGTGCTTTCCATCACTGTCAGAGTCTTTGTCGCCAGTGCGACCCCGCTTGTGGCCAACATCGGCCAGCCTTACGGCCAGCATCGACTGCGCCTTCGTCGATACCAGTCCGCGCTTCGCCATCTCCCGTCTTCTTTTGACCAGTCGTCTTCTCAACAGACTTCTTTTCATCGATGTTCCTCTTCTCTTCTCCGGCCTTCTTTTGAATAGCGCCAGTGTTTTCGTCTTTAATGCTAGTCTTCTCTTTGTTGTCTTCCCCACCTGGACCACCGCTAGCTCTCTTCTCCGAACTCCTGGTCTTGTCCACGATAGCCACGTTTTCACCAGCGTTGCTATTCCCTTCACTGCGACGTTTCTCACTACCGCTAGTCCTCTTTTCGTAACTCGTGGGCTTGCCCATGATGACCTGCTTCTCACCACTGCTCGCCACGTTTCCATCAGCGTTACTCTTCTCTTCACTGGCATGTTGCTTTTCACTAACACTACTCATTTCCTCGCCACCGTTATTCGTACCGGCACCGCTGTCCTCCTTTCTACCGGTCTCGCTCGTCTTGTCGACACTGCGTTCCTTCCCTTCAGCAGCGTCCAACCCTTCGTCGTCGTCGGTGACCCGGCCAGAAAATTCCTTCGCAGGGCGTATCGGACGGCTTGCTCTCTTTGTTTTCCGTACGATCGATGACGAAGTAGTTGGCCGCCACTAGGGTCAGGCGGTTGTCCGACACGTACGAGTCCAACATGAAGTTAATCTTGGGAGACGGTGGGTCCATGAGCTTCGCGGACCAGTCCCTGTTCGCCGGCTGCTCGTACACCAGGAACACGAACCGCGCCCGTCCGCTGCTGGTCGGCGGGCGCGGCTGCTCGTACGAGACGCGACAGACGGGCCGACTTTCGTGGGAGGCGTTGCGCGCGTAGTTGGTCACGAACCACAGCACGTGGTGTCGCTCGTAGGGGGCGCTGCGCGTCGGGTAGTCCGGCCCGAGGAAGACGACCGAGTAGTATCTTCCCGGCTTGGCCTCGAAGGCGAACTTGGGGACGTGTCTGAGTGCGGTAGGCTCGATTTGATTTCCCATCAGCACCGTGGCGTACGGGTAGAAGACTGCCACCGGAAGCGGCGGCACGTTCGAGATTACTTCCGGAACGATCTATACGGGGCGAGACGGGATTGATGAAATGTGAGTGCAGGCGTTTGTGAAGCACTCTCATCATTGTTACAGTGGGAAATTACAACGCGATGAAGAAGGAAATCGGCAAGCACGACGCAGATGGTGCTCTCGAGAATTTGTCCATCACTTGGAGCCTAGCCGTACGCGCACGAGCGCGTCGGCTGGGCTCGCCTACTCGGCTTATTTCAGTGGAGTGCCACAAATATCACTCGATTTAAATAGTAGTCGCTTAGCAATAACGCTTCTCCATGATCAGTGAGCTAAATAGTTTTGTAATCTTGTTATTTCAGATGTGTGCACTAAGAAGCGCCGTAACATATCCGTTTCTCAAGCGACATCTCAGGGAAAGAACCCCGAAATAGCTTGCCTGAGACGTGTACTGGCTACGTTAGGCTGACGCTGCACTCTACAACTTGGAATCGAGAAAGAGGGCCGAATCGATGCGCGTTTGTGAATACAAGTGCAAGGTCTGCGTGCAGGCTTGATGCTATTGCCTAAATTGTAAACGCGCATGACTATAAGGCTCTATAATGAAGAAATTGTGTCCGGAGACAACCAGATTTTCTTCTTGCAAGACGTTTTCGTCAGTTAAAAGCGTCAGGATGTACGAGCCTTTCGATCTTACGAATCGATTTTTTCACACGTCGCGGCTAGGATAAGCTATACGCAGAATGTTGGGTCTGTCAACACTGGTACTTACTCTATATTAATTTTCAACTTTGCAATGTCAATTCCTTAATATGTAAACATTAAACTAATGCACTCAGAAGCTCAGCTTATCACAGCGCGATGCGAATGAAAGGTTCCGAAACCAACGCTCTTGGTCACAAGGTCGACGAAATTACCTCTTTAACTTCCTTATTCTTTTCTCTTTTTCTCTCAGACAGAGTAAAATATGAATGAACAGCAGAACGACTGAATTTATCGCTCAGAGTTCGAACTCGTTTGTTATAGTCCTTATCGCAAAAGTCAACAGGATGTCTGCGGTAGTTGGGCTATAACAGGGAGGACGAGACGCGACAATGAGCCGGCTCTCATGGGCGGAGTTTTGCGCGTAGTTTTAAAGTGATTTAAGTCGTATTTCATAGCGTAACCTTCATGGGGACGTTAACTTGATTCACTAAATATGTGTCACTGGCTATGTGGCGCTTTACAATGACAAAAACAAAAAGAATCCTTCAAAATTTCTCTAATGCTGGGCGGGATCCAGTCCTTGCCATATATAATAAGACAACCTTGTTTGAGTAAATATTCACGCACGTGCAACGCGCAGCAAGAATGTCCGTATACCGGGCATTGGGTGCACGTTAAATAACCCCAGGTAGATCAAAATTATTCCGGAGTGGCCCACCTACGACGTGCCTCATAATCAATATCGTAGTCCTGGCACGTAACACCCCACACGTTAATTAATTGAATTATTCGTGAGATGGGTTCTGCCGGAATGTTCTTTCCTTCCTCCCTCGATGGAGGTGCTCGACGTATAGTGAGCGTGCTTCTCAAGATGCCGGTCGTTACGAAAGAGGACGGCAAATCTACGACACACAGTTTTCCTCAAATCGTTGTCAAGTTTCGTTAATTGCATAAGTTGCAAATGGCAACAGAACTAGTTTTTCTTTTCTTTTTTGTTTTCCCGCACAACATGTCGCGATCGAGATACAGTTATACCTCAGTTTAGTGAAGTGGATGGAACCTGAGAATTATTTCGTTAAATCAAGAACTACGTTAAATCTTCGTCTCTCTTTTCTGGGGTCTTACGTGCCAAAACCAGTAATCAGAACTACGTTAAATATAAACATTTGTACATAACGGTATATTTTTTCAATAGAAAGAAAATATATGGAACTTTTGCCTCTATATGCCCTTATTGTACTTGCAAACAGAGAGGGCGCTGAGCACGTCTTGTGTTGCTTCACGGGAACGGTAAACCTTTTCAACAGGTTGACCGTATCCTGAACTCGAACCCGGCATGCCCATAACGTTCCAATATTTTACCCCATATTTAAACCGAATAAGAAAAAAAGTCCTGCGATGAATCACGCGAGATGCTGAGTTAATTCCGTTGCTTCATTTTTCGACGTATTAGACTTACGAAAATGTGTGTCGCTAAATCGAAAACTACTTCATTAAACCGAAAAGTTCGTTAAATCGAGTTTTGTCGAATTGAGGTTTCGCTGCATAGAAAAAGAAAAAGGAACCTTTCTCGATTCAGGTAGGACATAAACAGGACAACACAATCAAAATCAAAGAAGTACCTGAATATATACGATACACACAACATGCTGAATAGTAGGTGATCAGAGTAAATAGGTCAAAATCCCGAAATAAACTGTCTGCCCGAACGTGGTGCCTTACTTTATCCTTGCGTAGTCTGGCGTCCATCACGTTCGACAGATTGGCCAGGGCATCGGCAAACGGGTGCGGCGCTTCCTCGCTCTTCTTCGCTCTGTGGGAGTGGGAGCGGCTGAGGTTGGACAGCGGCAGAAAGCTGGCCGCCAGAGCGACGCTCAATATGAGCGACGGAGACGGCATGGCCCCTTTCTTCTTGGTCCTGCTGGCAGCGAGAGATCGACAGCTTGCGTTCGCATATAAGCCGATGATGATAATGAGTCCCAAATTATGGCACAAACCCACACCGGAGGATTGAAAACGAGGTGGGCGGTACATTTAAATAAATAAATAAATAAATAATAAATAAATAAATAAATAAATAAATAAATAAATAAATAAATAAATAAATAAATAAATAAATAAATAAATAAGAGGCAACAGATTGGTTGGTTGCTCGCTTTCCCCCCTAAATCACGGTTGATATACCCCACAGTGGGGGATTAGCCAAGGATCAGGGGCCGAATTCACAAAGCTTTTCGTTCTTAAGTGCTGCTTGCAATTGGCCAGCCGCATTCGCTGATGATATGTGCAACACCGCGATTGGCTGACACCTGCTTCTACGAACAGTTTTGTCGTAAGAACGTTTTTGTGAATCCGGCCCCAGATGCGATTGAAAAATTTGGCTTGGTTTTCCTTAAATGATGGCGCACACCCAATATAGCGGTTGGCCAAGAGCCGGATGGCATTAGAAAATGTGCTGCTTTTTATATTTTTTTAATGCGAAAGTTTGCCCTGCGGCATATAAAGAGGGAATCATTCACGTTATGTACATTACATGCATAGGTATAGTTTATTATGCTCTATGCATGAAGTCAATCAGGGATCTATGGTGTAGACCACAGATCCACAGATGCTAGCTAGTCAGGCACGCTGGAAAACAATTTACACCGTTAAAATTGTCTGAAGGTGTAAATCTGTCTAAAACTCCCACTCTTACACCCATTTTGGGTGTAATGACTTGAGTTACACCCTTATTCTCTTTTTAGGGGCGTAAATGATTTTACAGTGCAGTCGGCTTGGGTGTGTAGCCCCACTTTTGAGAGATAGTGGCGCCTTGATGAACGCAGTCCGAGGACAACTACACAAGAGGTGTGTTAGAGGTGCGAGAGCAGATGGGCGAGGGCAGACGGGGCAAGTCGAGCCGAAGGCTGGCCGATGGTCCACAGCCTAGGTTTCAGCTGATGTCAGTGCTTCTTAACGCATCCTCCTCGAGGCTGAAAGAGACCGGCTGGAAAGTCTGATCCCGACAGGTTCAGTTTAGTTCATAACGTTAATAACAGAATAAGCAAGGGCTACGATAACGAGAATACTAAGTGGTTCGTTTGGAAAAGGAAAGGTTAGCGCTATCTTCTGCAGCCCTTGAGGGAGCACGGCTCAGCGCCAACGAGAATAGGACAATATATCAAGAATCTATCAAGAAAATTGCGTTGAAACAAGCAGAATTTCTCCACGGTTCCTATGACAGGGTTCAAGAGCGGAAGCTCGAAGGGAAATCATTTCCGGAACAGGAAAACTTTACTCCAAGTCGTAAAAAATCGGAATTAAAAAAAATTTACTCAAAAGTAAAAAGAAAACACAGTGATGCAATACGAAAGAAATCGCCGATCAGCTCATCATTTCCACAAAATGGGCACACAGCGGGGAAGGTACAAGACCAGCCCCGTGAGAATCCCCCACAGTGGGTTGTGCCATTGATTAAGGCATCATCATCTTCATCATCATCATCGACGGCGACAGCGGCGGCGGCTGCGGCGGCAGCGGCGCACCTCCGGCGGACCGATTCCACACCTGACCCGGAAAGAAAATTTCTGCCCCACGCGGTCTTGTCGGAGAACGCTTTTGCGCGCTGCTGTGAATGCACCCGATCACCGGGCTTCGCACTGCCGCCGTAAGACATCGCGTATAGAGACGCCTTCTCCGTACACCTCGTTCTGACCACCTGCGGGGACCCCACACTCGCAAGATGTGCAGCCGGAGCACCACCGGCGCAGCGACGCGGCTAGCGGTCGCCGTCGCGGCGATCCTGTCGCTCCTGGCGCGCTCTACGTGCCGCGCGACGGAGCTGGACAAGAGGCAGCTGGAGCTCCTCGACAAGGCCGAAAGGAGCAAGATCGCGCCCGATTTGATCGAGACCATTCCGAGGGCCATCTTCGAGGCGCGCTTCAAGGCGGGCCAGATAGCCATGGGGAACCAGTTCAGCCCGCAGCAGGCGTCCGGCCCACCGTCGGCCGTCGAGTTCCCGAGAATCGCCGGAGGCGTGTACGCCATCGCCATGCTGGACCTGGACGCGCCTAGCCCGAGGGACCCCAAGTTCCGGCCCATCCTCCACTGGCTCGTCGTCAACGTGGAGGCCGGAGACGTCAAGGCGCCCGTCAACTACAAGAAGGGGAACGAGCTGTACAAGTACCGCCGCCCCAAGCCTCCGATGGGATCGGGTCGGCACCGGTACGTCTTCGTGGCCTACAAGCAGTACAGGACCATTGAGTCGCCCCAGACGCTGGTCGTGCCGCACGACAAGAGGAAGAACTTCAACATTGGCAAGTTTGCCAAAGAAAACAACTTGGGCAGTCCCATAGCGATAAATTACTTTCTTGCCGAGCATGGCTACGTGGACGGATACACGCCGATGGTATGCTGGGTGGCAGTCGTCACCGTGGCGCTCATCGCATTCGTCAGCCGCGTCCTGTTGATGTAGAACTGAGGTCAAAGTGCCCTCGGACGCTTCCGGTGGCACCGTTGCATTGGGAAGACAGCCTGCAATAGTATAGACGTGATCTACGCAAATTAAATTAAAAATTATGGTTTTTATTTGCCAGGACCACGATCTGATTATGAGGCACGCCGTAGTGGGGGACTTCGGAATAATTTCGACCACCTAGGGTTCTTTAACGTGCACCTAAATTTAAGTACACGGGTATTTTCGCATTTCACCCTCATCGAAATGCGGCTACCGGGGCCGGGATTCGATCCCGCGACCCCGTGCTCAGCAGCCCAACACCATAGCCACTGAGCAACCACGGTGGGTTGCTCTCCGCAAATAACGTGACATGGACGGCTAAATGCAGTCATCGAGCTAAGCCGAGTGCTCTTTTTTTTACAGAGTGTCATGAAAACAGTAGTGGTGGGGTGCACCGCGGTCGTACGTGCCGGGAGTGAGCATACCGAGCATAATGTGCTAGAGCAGCGTCAACAACAACAACAACAACACAACAACAACAACAACAACAACAACAACAACAACAACAACAACAACAACAACAACAACAACAACAACAACAACAACAACAACAACAACAACAACAACAACAACAACAACAAACGAAGATTGCGTTTGGCTTGTTCTGGCGAAGAACCTATAGCAAGAAAAGGAGAAAATTTCCCGCCGCCTGTTTCACCGTCGTTCCGTTGTTTCGCCGTGCAAAAATTTTCGCAACCAAAAACAAAATTAATAAAACATGGACTTGGGACCATTTCGCAACGTGAAAAGGACTGTGGTCAACCTGTTTCATGACATTGTATGATTGGCTGATTGCGCAAGATTCTAGCAAAACTTTCGCAAGTTTTCGCAGCCGCATCCGAAAAAAGCTAAGAGTTTGTGTTTTTCAAGGTATCCCGATCTTGACCTAGCTATATAGTATGCAGTAAATTAAGTTGCCATCCTCGTTGTCACTATAGGCTCATTTAATCAACTGCCAGGATGAAAGCCCCTTTTACATAACTAGATTACTCCTCTTCTGCGTCAACCAAATTCACTATAGAATTGCAATTTTCCTATTTTGATCCCTCCGGCTTATGCTCGACCGCTGACGGTATCATTTAATTCGCATTGAATTCTATAATTTTGCTCCGAGAGCGCGTTATTTGTTTCAAGCACTACAAAAGAGCGACTCAAGATCACTTTTTTCACTACATATCTACTAGAATGTTACCAACTCGTGTTTGATACTGGGGGCCGTTCTGATATCCAATTAAGTTATTACTGACAGTTTTTTTAGCCATTCGGTGCATTGCCTTTAGATATGTAACGGTATACTTCAAAACCGCCTTGCCGTCACCGCAGTGACGAATAAGATGGTGATAATGGTGATTTCAGAAACTGTGGTATATTCACCGTGCTGGATTGGCCTCGTATCGGGCGGCGTGTGCAAATTGAATGAATGAATGAATGAATGAATGAATGAATGAATGAATGAATGAATGAATGAATGAATGAATGAATGAATGAATGAATGAACATATTTATTATGAGTGCTGGCACTTGGACCTGTTTTGGGAAGGACTAATGGGGACGGTACTTTACATCTCTCGAAGTGAAGAATAAACGAACTTCCCATTGGCCGAAGAACAAGAAGAAGAGGAAGAAGAAGACAAAAGACAACTTCAGGACACTGAATTTTTAGCTATTTTTGATAATACCTTCATTTATTTTTCTCGGAAATTACAAACGCTACATCTCAGTTATCTTTTGCAACAAATTAAAACGCTCGCCTGTTCAATGCGAATTGGCACAAACACGGGGCAGCGGGGAGCGCCACTCGGCACCGGAAAACCAAACCCCGGAGCGTGCCGAAGGGCTCGCGCAGGCGCGAGATCCGCGAGAACGCACGCCGCCGAACCAGCCCATCGACCACCCGTCGCCAGTGTCAGCAGCCGAGACCTCTCCAGGGAGCCGCCGCCGCGACCGCGCCGCCAACATGGCCGCCACCGCCCGTGCCACCCAGAAGACCACGCAGCAGCGTCCGAAGACGCCGTCTGCGGCAACGTCGCCGGTGGCATCGAGGGCCCCCTCGGCGACCACGCTCAACGCCATGCAGGTGCTCGTTCCCGACGTGATCCCCAAGCTCGCCAAGCAGGTGCTCACCGTCACCTTCAAAGGAGGTGCGGAGGTTCGCATGGGAAACAAGCTCACCTGCGAGCAGACGTGCAAGGCGCCCGAAAGCATCGCGTTCCAGGGGCCCGCGAGCGCCTTCTACACCGTGATGATGATAGACCCGGACGCTCCGAACCCGACGTCCGCGCGGCTCCGGCATTGGCGCCACTGGCTCGTCATGAACGTGCCCAACAGCTGCGACGTCAAGGCCGGAGACACCATCACCGAGTACGAAGGACCCAGCCCTCCCAAGGGGTCGGGACTTCACCGGTACGCGCTGCTCGTCTACTCTCAGGGGACCAACCGCATCAGCGAGAGGGACGCCTCTGTGCCAGAGGCCCGTGGAATGTTCAACCTGGGTCGCTTCGTGACCGACAACAAGCTCGGAGACCCGTTGGCCGTCAACTACTTCGTGTGCGAGAGGCCATCGCCGGCGTCGACCCCTCCGTCGTGAGTGGCGGCCGGTCGGTGCCGGCTCTGTCGTCGCCACGGCTTGCTGGGTGTCTTACGCGCGACGAACGAAGCTGGCGACCCCTGGTGACGCGTCAGCGAGGGACACTTGAAGGCGAATACGGTGTAAACAGGAAACTTCGGTGACTTGAGTGCGTTCAGGGTGGTAAAATCAGGCGTTTTTCTTTTTTTCTTCGGACGAAATGCGATGGACGGACGTCTGCGTGGTAACCGAGGGCGCCGGCTTGGCGGAAGGCAAATCACGTCGCGGACGTTTTCCAGATGAAACCTTCCGAACGAGTGCCATTGGTCATGTATGGGAGTGAGAAGTTCGTCGATGTGTGGTCTTCGGAACAAACGACTTCGCGCGCAACGTTGCGCACAAAGTTTGGTGAGAAAAAGCCGAGCGTCTCGCGCAGGCCGTGGGACCCCATCGCTCAAAATTATGCAGAATAAACATTCGCAGGTTAAGCAAGGGCTTTGTCGAGTAAAACAGTGAAAAACTGCTGTTTGTGTGCATCCTTGAAAGTTACGCGTGTTCGCTGCGCCAGCTCTTCTCTACATTTTAAAGCGACAGCTATCTTTGGTTTAGGTGCCCGCATGCGGTTTTTCGTTTTCTGGCCGTTCATGGCCAACCTGAAACACCAGATGTCACAAGTTTGAACTAGAGATAATTGTCCCCCCCCCCCCCAGAAAAAAAAAAAAAACTCTACTGCGGAGATTGTGGTTGTTAACCGTTCAACACGTGGTTCATACTCTGTGAGATTGGCGAAAAATCAAGTGTATATGAATGAACCGATGATGCAATTTCGATTAGAATCGCAAAATTTAAATATGGCTCCTTTTTATATCATTAACGCTCCAGAGAGAGAATGACAGGTAGGTTAGCCAGTCTAGACCGGCTGTCTACGCTGTACTGGGGAAGAGGGTCAAATTAATCAAAGGTGATAGAAAGATACACAAGCGAAAAAAAAGAAGATTCATAATTGTCCGGTAGGATTATTCACTCAGATGTCTAGAATTTTCAATATGAATGTAGGTCACAGCAAAGAAAAAAAAGAAAATATCAGGAAGCGGAAATTCCTCGCGAGTCCCACAGGAGACATCCTTGAAGTATTTTGACGTGCTAGCGATGAACATGGTGTCAGCCACGTACGCAAACGCGACATCTTATGCATATTACTCAAACGTGCACTAACGCCCGCAAAAACACACTCATGCGTGCGAACACATATATGTATATACACGAGAATGTGCACAGGAAACGGACACTTTTGGGCGGATTATAGCTGACTACGTCGAGGTGCGGTTAACCGAATCACGCAGTGCGCATTATCTGCCAACACCAGCAGTGGCTAACTCTTATGATTGGCTTAGGCGGAAAGGCTGTGAAGTTTACGAAGTATTTCCGATTAATAAAGCTTCGGCAAGTTTCGCCAGATGTCTCAGCTCACACTTTTGATGAGTAATAGATGAATATGCTGACACAGCTCCCGTAAAAAAATTCAGCACATACACTTAAGACTGCTTACGTGATGGATTGCGAAAGTGTTATAATCGCTTAGGGGAAACATTTTCGATTAATGCTTTCGACATGCGTTAAAGTTTTTTTTTTCTGCTGCATAGGTGTGTGTGTGTGTGTTTTGCGTATACGTTGTCCACAGACCGGAAACATTCGGACCATTTTGCTGCAGAAAGATCAATTCTTTTTTTGTGTGTGTGTTCCCTTACTTCGTTTTCTGAGGCGTGCTTCCGTGGGCGACCACCTTTCACAGCTGCCGCTGAGCTACACGCTTCGGAGAGCATCCCAGCCGACACAGGATCGATGAAAACCGATGAACAAATGACACGCGGGAGGCAGCGACGTGACGTGTTCCATGACGCACGCACTAGGCACACTTCATTTCATACACTCATGATTTGGCGTCGAGAGTGCATCGCCGTAGACGCAGCACCGATGAAATCCGAAGAGCAAGTGACACGTGGGAGGCAGCGACCGAAGCAGTGACGTGACTTCTGCAATGACGCACGCAATAGGGACAAGTTTAGTCAGCCATAACCAGGGAGCCACCGTGGCGTCGTGGAAGCGGGCTCGTTTCGCATCATGGAGGCCAGGGTTCGACTCCCACCCAGACCAAAACGTAGCAAATATTCGTTTCAATTCTGTTGACTTTGCTCACAGAAAGCTGCCTGACAAATCTGATGTCAATCCGACCATTTGTGTCGTGGCCATTTTTGGTACCATCTTTCGGTCACGCCGCCGACGTCAACGCCGTATTTTCGCGTAATGGGGCATGTAATGCTTTCGCATTAATAAACTCACGCAATTAAGGGGGAATAAATTTGCCGAGACCGTTACGAAGCTCATGGCATGTGTGGTCTCTGTGTTTCCAACGAAGATAAAACTCACCCCAACGATGCCATTGGGAAAGAAACCCGCGCCTGCTGTCCAGTTGTCGGCGTTCATCTTGAAGAAGCCGGTCAGCATGAGGGCGACCAAAACGAAGACGTTGGCGATGGTCGCCGTGTTCAGGAACACTATGAACACCTGTGACGGAAGAAACGGCGGCGTATTATAAGGGTGCCGAAACTCCACCATGGCTCATGTTTGCCAAGGTATACACTACATGACACGACAGGGTTTCGAGTTTGTTTTGTATACGTGCTCGTACTGCACGAAACAGCAAAGCGTCGAACTTTTTAACAAGAGCTCTCATAAGTCTAAACGACACGAAGAGGTCGCAGGAAGAGTGGAGACATGAAGGAGACAACAGAGATCGAACAGCATTGATATTCTGTTGCATTTCAACAGACATTCTACTCATCTCTAATTGAAGACAACGAAAAGTTGATAGAAACACAACATTACTCCTATAACAATTTTTTCGAAGAGCAACGTTTCGACAAGGCAAGATGACATGAAAAGTCCCCCTGTCGAAACGTTGGAGGAGGAGGAAGGTGGGGCTAGCTACAGATGGATCAAACGTTGCAAAGGCATACCGACATTTTTTTCCGCCCGAGCGTATCATTTTAAAGTGTATGGTGTAAACGTCACTGAATCACATGGCGTTGACTCCACGCTGAGGTCTATCTCTCTTTTCGCCCCCTCTTGGTCAGTGCTAAAGAAGAGTCACAAAAGGCAACTATTAAGTCAAACTAAAGCTTTTGAATAATGTTACGAGGAATTTAATACATCGATTTTGTAGTTTTAGCGAACGAGGAAGAAATGTCGTAAACGTAAATGGTTGCTGACACCGCTACTTCGGACATGCGGCACCAACTGTCATGAGGTCACATGTACTTTTAGTACCGTAAATGCTGAAATGTAGTCAACTACTTATCCAAAATAATAATAATAAAAGACATACGTTGCGGATACCTTTAATCGAGCAAGAATTGTGTGCCTGCCTTCCGCCGCTACTTTCTCTGCAGCAAAGTCATAACTTGGCATAAAACAAACGTTTTGGCATAAAACAAAGCAAGTCTTCTGGGATACGCTAAGCTAACTACGTAGACTGATTAGGTGTTGGCGTATAGTGCGTCCTTAATTTTATAGAACTCGAGGGCTTGGGGGGGGGGGGGGTTGTGTACAATTTTACATTCTTTACGTGAGAAGCAGAAGCATGAAAAAAGAGAGAGAAAGAAAGAAAATGTTTACCAGTGATGCTGTTTGGTGACACAAGAACGATATTTTGTTTGTTACAGATTTCCCCTTTTAATTGCAGCTACATTTGCAGTCTGCGTAAGCACGCCTGACATGGTTCATTTGCTTGCAGCTGCGCTGCGTCGACCGTTCTCACGACGAGTTGCAATACGCCACCGCAGTCTCATCTTAACAAAAAGGCGTACGCTATCGACGTTGCTAAGTGAAAGTTGTTGAAATTCGGGTGGCCTTGTGAAATATCATTTTTAAAAATGCTGCACATTGCGTTACGCTGGTGCATTGCGGTGAAGTTCAACAGACGGCAGAAGAGGCAATGTCCAATATACCTCGACATGCAGATTTAGCGTTTACTTGCAGCCTTTGCAAGCTGCTTGGGAAGAAGAAAAAAATAAAAACATGTTGAGGGACAGCTCCTTCTTGTTGAATAAAGTTGTCGCAACCACAACTCAAACATTCTATTTGTAGACACACCGAGTTGTTTGTTGTGGAAGTTGTGGAAGAAATGAGCTCGTATGTTTATTAGAAGACAATAAAATGAATGCCATGCCATCGAGCCGCTTCGCGCTCATATGAGCAACCGAACAATTGTTGCTCACGCAATAACAGTAATGTTAGTACAACGCGGTAGCGCACACGCATAGAAATACGTCGGTTTAATGCAAAAGAGCGACAAGGTTGTACAACCTTTGAAATCGAGAGAACTGAGCTTGTAATACGGGCGCTATTCCGTTGAACAAATCCACACTGGTACGATCCTAGTCATGCAGGCAATGTCACACAATGCAGCGAGGCTGTGGAAGAGTACGTTCGACAGATTCTAAACCTTGTAAACATGGTCGTTGAGAGACGCTCTTTTCTCCGGTACTGGACTCTATACCATACAATGCGGGTCATGCTGTTGCACGACCCGCATTAATCATTTATCATAGGCCTGAGCGAAAAGGGCTAAAACCGCATTACACAGTTTCTGGAATCTGAAAGGTGTAGAGAACACGGACGCAAACATTACGAAAAGGACGGTACAAACTACGGCGTTTGTGCTTCCCTCCCCCCTCCCCCCTTTTTTTTTCTCGCTTGTGTACCTGTTTGCCACGCCTAACCTTTCAAGCCATGGCCGCTATTCGAGACGTTGTCGAATTCCTCCATCTTGTCAGCTCCGATTGGCCGAGAGGGCTACTGCGTCCTCTCTGATTGGCTCAAAATGCCGCCACTACAGCATTTGACAACTTGGTTGAATTCGCCGGCGTCCAGAATAGTATCGCCGCTTATCCTTACAAATCTTCTGAAATGTCCCTCTGTTTTGGGCATTAAACGGGCGCGAAACGGAAAACGACAAAGGGTATATATATATATATATATATATATATATATATATATATATATATAAGCGGGAACGAAACGGTATCAAATACGCCACCATCCCGTCCTGCTGGACGACAAACGGTCGTCGATTGCGACAGGCCAGCGTGAGGGTGTTGACAACGTCTCATCCTTTTCGGTTACTCGCTGCGGCAGTAAAAGCCGCTGGTGCCGAAGCCGCAGCCAGAACCGTATATATAGCGGCGACGTTTGACAGGAATATTGGCGGCATATATCATGGACGCATGCTGGTGAGGCGTGGCGGCCGGGCCAGCGGACGCGACCGGTCGTTGCCGAGGTATACGCCGGCGACTTGACCAAAGCTGCAGGGGCTTGCGTTCCTCTTTCTCTAAAGACCCCAAAAAACTAAACAAACCAACTACATGTTTACGTATACCAGGAAACGTGGACAAGGGCGTCGCTGGCAGTGTAGTCATGTAAACAGTCTGCTTCTATATATGCTTCAGTTCGACTTGTTTATTGCTTTTCGTTTTATTGCTTGGATATTCTGTGGCAGAAGGCAGCCGTATATACGTGTAAGCAGAAATTTTATACTTTTCTCTAAATCTCACTGAAAACGATGAGACTTAACCGGTGTAGTGATTCAGCGGCAACGGCGTTCTTATAATTTCATCCAAAGTAATTCCTGAAGCTTTCCCTCCTCCTCCTCACTCACGTCGCAGAGCACGAGGTTGCGAGTTTGAATCCCAGCAGCGGCGGCCACATTTCGATGAGGGCGAAATGAAAAAAAAAATGAAAAAAAAACACTCAAGTACTTAGATATAGGTGCACGTTAAAGAAACCCCAGGTGGTCAAAATTAATCCAGAGCGCTCCACCGCGAAGTCTCTCACAGCCGTAGTGTTGCTTTGGGACGTTAAATCACACCACTCAATCAATCATGATTAGGATTTGCTGGAGTCGCGATCTGCACTTACGATTGCAGACAGTTATCGTCTCATCGACGGTGGACTCCAGGCATATAAATGACAATTTTATTAGCACAATTTGGTCTACTCCGAGTATTAGTATTGCTTCGTATGAAGGAGTGTTTTCGTAGGAGTAAGAAAAACGTGTCGTATTTTAACTCAAAATTGCAGTACTCCGAGCAAACTTCCATTTAAATAAGAAACCTTTCTTTCGCCGTATCACCGCAACAACCGTTTACAGTGTTCACACGGTTTACAGTGGGCCGCCAAGTTGCTAGGCGCTGTTATAAGTACAACTGTTAGCCTATAACAGCGCCTAAGAACTTGGCGGCCCGCTATAAACAGTGTAAATGCTCACCTCTGCTAGACAAGATCTTAGTTTTCGGAAAAGCGAAAACAAAAACGGAAAGGTAAATATGGGAAGCTCTCGCAATCTAAAAACAAAGAGACCAGTGTGTAAGCACTCCCTCTATCACGCTTACAAATGCCGAAATCGACTTTTCAGGATTGAATGAGTGCATTTGAACTCTGTGGTTCTGGCTATCGCATTGTCACATGACATAACAGTGTCCCCCCCCCCCCCCCACCCCCAACCCTTCTTTCTCACTTTGAATATTAACGTGTTGTCTAACAAAATAAAGAGTGGGTAGTTTGCGCTTCGTCCATCAGCGTCTTCCTTCGTCATCTCTTTTTGCCGGTGTGAAAGTCAGCGCAACGTAATCATGAGCGTGCACCAACTAGTCCCTTTGATCGCTTTACTTAATCTGATGTAGCGGCCGTGGTAGAAGTCACGGCGATGAAGAGCACATGACTCAGCTATAACGAGCGAGTGTAACGCATACCTTGGGCTTGGCGACGAGCGCCGCCGTGAGCAACACGGGCACTGCGGCAGCCACGATGTCGGGACACGGGTCGAACCCGGGCACGTGGTAGTTGGCCAGCGAGTGCTCGAACAGGAGTCGCTGCGACCAGCCGGGTGGCGAGCCGGACGACTCCACGACGGGGCTCGAACTGTTGCGATACGCCTGCGGCCGGGAAATGCGAAGGCGGGGCACTTGAAGCAGCGCGGCAAGGGCTGGTGCTTGAATAGATTGATTGTAGCGCGATTCAAAGACAGGACAAAAATATGACACACGAGGACACGCACGGCGCCTGCGTGTCTTCTTTTGTCCTTTCTTTTAATCGCGCTACGATAAACCTATTCAGGATGCGTTAACAACAAGCCCACATTGCAACCCTCGAGGGTGCAGGTGTCAAGCTGCTCCCAGCCGCGTTTCCTGCTTAGATTTTTCGCAGCGAAACAGGGGCACGAAGGCAACCAAGCAGGTCTCGGAATGCCGGAAAGGCATTCACGAAATTAATTACTACAAACATTGCCACAGGGACACCTGACACCAGTGTCTGTCCAGCAGCTGAAAGTATATGGTGATTCAGCCAGCGTAGGAATGATTATTGGTAATGCAGTCGACTATTGTTAATTCAACCTTGAGGGACCAGCAAGTATAGGTCGAATTAACCGAAAGGTTGAATTAACAAACGGCAGAAAAATGAACGAATTCAAGCTTTTTTTTTCCATAGACGAGTCTGTCGTAATCGACAGACTCGTCTATGCGACATTACAATTGCAATACAGGTTGTTGCCGGTCAGTGTCCCACAGACCTCACCACTTTCGTCGGCGATCATCAGAAGAGACACCGCCCATGGCACGGTGCATCATCACTGCAGAACAGGTTGCCTAGAATTAGTAGCGCCCGTGTGCTAGAATTTAGTTTTCTTTTCTAGCGTTTAGGAACCGCTGCAGTGCATAAGGGGGCTGGGGTGCCATTTCTGCCGATTCACGCCTATTCACGCCGATTCACGCAACTCTCACTTGTAGCATTCCCAATAAAAACCGAGAAGGATGCATTCAACTCAAAACTACAAAATAATAATAAGTAAATAAACAAACAAGCAAACAAACAAGAGGTGGCAGATTGAGCTCGAAGCATGAAATGTGTAGCATTACAACTTGTTGAAAACAGGTGCGCTTGCCTAATAGTTTGTAAACAGTGGCGATAAACTCCGCTTTCAAATTTGTTTCTTTTCTTTTTTTGCATCGCCGCTTTTGTAGCACAATGAGTCTAACCTTACGTTGTTTGTACAGTTAATACATAATGTCTGTTAACTAGACTGTAGTACATGTGTTTTCTTTGCCTCAAGCCATGTGCAAATGCTCCCCATTTTTCACCTTGGCTTTGTACATATTGTTTGAGCTTCTTCTAGACACCATAGAGCAGATTATACATTTATCGGAATCAAGGCGCAGTTGTGATTTCTTGTGTTCATATTCAGTAGAAGCATGAAGTGCTGGGCTAGTTGTTTCATGTTTTAAAACGAAAAAAAAAAAAAACAGTGAAAACCAAGACGCAGGACCAGATGGAGGCATACACACACAGAGTCGCCGGACTTACAACAGGTTTTTTGAAGCATCCACGTGCTTTTATACACCGCTTCTCCCGCGCAAGCGCACATGAGAAGAAGGAAACCAATCAGACACATTGTAGAAGTCAAACAAATCCCGATAAAACCCGCCACTCTTTCACTGTGATAAGCTCGGATGGGTCGTTTATGCAAACCCGCTCGTCCTATTTGATATAAAACGCTTCAAACAGTTCGCGCTCATGCTTGGACTTCCCCCTGCCGATGATGCTAGTGCTGTGAAAGAAAGGCGAGCAGCGGTTACAATATTTCACACACAAAGCCAGGTTGCTCCCTGTGCCCGATCGCAGCGGGTTGTCGTGTTCTCTGAGGTGTTCACGGCAGTCGGTGCATTCTATCTTTATGAACATTACTTGAAGAAAGTGAAATAATTGATTGATTGATTGATTGATTGATTGATTGATTGATTGATTGATTGATTGATTGATTGATTGATTGATTGACCGACCGACCGACTGACTGAGACCGACCGACCGACCAACTTTAACTTCTCGGAGCAACAGTGGGGCTATGAGAGACAAACATAAGTAAACGAGCGTTTTCGCGTTACTGCCCCATCGAAATGCGGCCGCCGCGGTCGGAACCGAACCCGCGACCTCGAGATGACCAGCGCCTAAGGCCTAATAATGGAATTTCCACAGCAGATACCAGGTAGTGCATCACACTAATAGAACGGGCACCGAAAGAGTGGAAATGTGCCTCATAGGACTACCAATCTAGGCTCCTGTTCACAAAAATTTTGCCGTGGTAGAACGCGGTTAAACCAAGTTTGTCGAGCGATAGCACGGTTTTGCTTGCTTTGGGAAATGACACAGACGCTGCTCGGCGCCGTCAGCAACTATCGCATCTACAATTGCACCACAAACACACAGACGCTGCTCGGCGTGGCAGCAGCAGCGAGCGAATTGACCTTCATGCTGCGTCTCGCTTCAATGCGAACTAAACGTGGAAAGCACAGCGCGTACGAAGCTACCAGCACTCGGCGCACTTCGTACACATCGCAGATCGCTTTGAAGATGAGGCCCACGCGACCACGCACTTTGTCCACATCGCAGATTGCTTTCAAGGCATGGGCGCCCACGCTTCGTATGCGTAGCAGCCGACGGTAGTGGCAGGTTAAGTCCCCGTTTAACCTTGTCTCAGCTTGAACTTGAGATTTACAGAACCAGGCGTTTTCCGGATTACAAAGCTGGAGTAGTAGCGCTATTGCTCTGAAAATATCTTAAGCTAGAATTGTTCGTAAGAGCAAGTTTGAGCCAATCCTAATGCTGGCCATCTTATATTAGCGTAGACGACCGCCAACGGCAAAATTAGGAGCACTTAACGAGCGCAAAACTTCGCGAGTTATTATTATTATTATTATTATTATTATTATTATTATTATTATTATTATTATTATTATTATTATTATTATTATTATTATTATTTGGTTTGTACACATATACACACAAGGACACGAAGGAAATAGGGAGGGAGCGGCCCCGATCAGTAACTATGCATGGAACCCATACCGATGAAGATTAAACAACCGTCATCGCGCACTTGCAAATATACCCGACGTCAAGAACGCGTCGGAAGCACTTTCAATATGGTTCCCGCTCAACTTGTACGCTTAGCTCCGCTATGGCCACGCGTGTCTGCCCTGTACATTGGCAAGAGACCTGCGCACTTATCCTACACTTCAATCGACTAATTCAGTCCGTATACCTCCACATAAACAGCTAACTAATCTTCCTTTAGGAAACTAAATCGCAGCCCTCTAAGGGGTAAAAAAAGAAAAGAAAAAGAAATTGAACACACATTTCAAAAAGAACGAAGCCGTTGAAGCGTCTGCGTCTATGTCTTCTCGATGCGTGTAAATAAGGGACCCGAACGCTTGAAGTTTCCTAGTCTCCTATAGCTCCTGATTTGCTTTGTGCCATGAAGCTCTTTAATTTGATTTGAACTGACTAACAAGATAGCCGCGAACACTTTCACTTTGCTGTTATAGGAGTATAAACATATAAGCGCCTGCGCCGCTCTAGGAGTCTCGGAGGAGGAGGAGGAGGAAAAAGCGCGGGAAACATAGGAAGGTTAGCCAGAATAGAAATACGAGCTGGCTACCCTATTTCGAGGGAAGAGGTAAAGTGAATAAATGTAGAACGAGAGAAATTATAAATACAGCAAAAAAAAAAAAAAAGTGAGCAGACTTAACGCGATGTAAGGAGGCCCCATTTCAATTTCTAACTACGGGAACTCCTTGTGCATATACTTATCATGTAATTATCCAGGTTTTTGTCTTGAATAAACAGATCCCGATTCCGAACGTGCTACAACTTTTAGAGTATGTCACACAGTTTCCAAGTCCTTATGTGTCGAAATAACTCCTTCTGTGTCGAACTCGCTTTGAACCAGTATCCTTACGCTATTCTCTCCTCCGTCATAGGGCGATCGTCCAATTTGTCGAGCGCGGTCGCTTCTAGAGCGATTTTCGAGCTACGCCACAAATGATGACAGTTGGGCACCGTACGTACCCTGATGGCGCTGAACGAGAGGGCCGCCAGGTGGCGACTGAGGGCCTTTGCCGACAGGCACGCGGCTAGCGCGTACTCTAGAACCAGCGCCCAGCCAACCAGGAAGGCCAGGAGTTCGCCCGCAGTGGCGTACACGTACACGTACGCCGAGCCGGCCTTCGGGAACCGCGTGGACAGCTCCGAGTAGCACAGACCTGCGCAGCAAAAGAAGTTCGTCCACACTGTCATTGAGCGGCTCATCAACAGGCGGCAACCAGAGCGTGCGATGCGGTGTCATGCGCGATACACGTGGCAAGCACTTCTTTGACACCTTAGAGAAAAAAAAATGATTAACCACTCCCAAGGTTAGAGTTATCTCAGTGATAGATTCGCAAAGGCTTCGTATATGTAGGGAGAGTTTGCAAAGACGATCGCCACTCAATGACACCGAAATTGATGGCACCAAAATTGATGGTGCTACCATTGATGGTCAACCCGATGATCATTGGTCGGAATAGAACCGATGAGCTTTGGTGGAAAACTTGAGCGTCCGGCGTTATGGCACCAAAATTGATGGTGCCACCATGGATGGTCGAAACCACGACCTTCATGTTAATAAGGCGAAGTTAATTGATACACAGTTAATTAAGGTAGAGTTAATTAAGGCACTCGAACGCACGAGCTTTGGTGGGAGAAAACAAGTAATAGGAAGTCACAACGCACTCGAATGAGAATGTCAAGTTACTTGATAAATGTCTCGTGAGCGTGCAGGCTTCCGCTATAATCCTCTTTAGCGTATGCTAATGTGACTGCCAACTTTTTATCTATTGCCTAATTCTAGACCTCTATGTACAACAGAATGCGGAATACCACTTTGAGAGCACACGGCTGAGGACATGCGAAGAAAAGCCGCTATTGCGTGACTTGGTTCTGCTCCCAACCCCATAAAATAAACTTACTGTGTCGAAAAAAAAAACACAAAATAATTAGCGGTACAATGCGATATTAATTATCCAATAAAATGATCGCTAGTAATGAGTACATGTATCAGGATAAAAAATAATAAACAAAATCAAATGTCGCAGCGACAAGAAGGACACTCCAATGGATGTAAGACGCTGCAAGGATAAGAAGGCACCTGAGAAACACTTCATTTATGTATTTATATGAAAAAGCTTTGAATTTGACAGCTATACGGTATTTTCTTGTAAACAGCAACGCGATTATATTGATTTGATTCGCCTATTTGTGCGCAGTATATTTAAATTCATTGTTTGCTTCTAGGACTAGGACCAACAAGACATTCATATTTGTGCGTGTATACAGTTATTTTTTTATTGCACAGTATTAGCAGGGAACTTCTATAACTAGTGCATGAGAATATGGGACAGCTATTTAGTTAGCTTCACTTTTTGTATTTTTTGCGCCTATATATATATATATTTTTTGTAGGTGTAGGTATCGGTATGTTTGTGTGTGGTTTGTATGTACGTGTTATGTGGGGAAAAAAAGGGTAACTCAATTTTCTCTCTCTTCGAATAGCTGGCTCGAATATAGCCCACATTTTTTTATAGTTGCACCTAAATAAAAAATAAAGAATACAAGAAAGACAGTGCAGTTTTAGGGGTTAACATATTGTCAGTGATATTCCGTAAGATCGGTAGTATACATATAGCGTTTCCATACGGTGTCCACGCTTTCAGCAGCTGTTATCATTGTAGGGTGTCCATACATAATCTCTGCAAACAACCCCCCGCGTGCAGACGATTAATAAAAAACTGGAGAATAGGCGGAGCGCTCACTAAAACGCGGTGAAAATACCACGCACTCAGAATTTCTCCACATTACGCATATTCGGAAGTAATGAAACGCGGAGGGCAGCTATCATTACTAAGCTTCTGGTGTTCCCATTACCTGTGGTAATGCGCTCAACGGCTAATGAGCCGTGCCAAGCCGACAGCTCGGCAAACGTGTTCCAGCCTTTAATTAAAGTAATTATTTTTCGACAGCTAAAAACATGCACAGTTTTGATTACTTGCCTTGCATCCAACGCGGCTCGAAATGTCACGAAGCTATAAAACAATTTATATTATACAACAAGAATAAAAAAGAAAGTTATTCTGGAAACGTCGACGCGCACGGACGTACAGGTTTTATTTTTCCGTATACTTGGAGTCATTAACGCATGCGGCACTTCGCAAGCATCAAAGCTCTGCCTACACCTATATTACGTATGCGGGCTGTACTGGGGAAAACATTATTAGCCGAGATGTAAAATAGCTGCGCCGTAAGAGTATGACACAGCGATTCCCATCAGTTGCGATATTATTCCTGATTAAATTAAAAGCGTCATATATCGGAGGCACTAAAGCACGTGAATTAATGACGCGTCTCCAATGAGGTGCAAAAAGAAATAGAACTTTCGAAGTCCTTCGAAGCATGCTGTACCTACTTAGCTTGCAAATACGAAACTGCGCATCGCGAGCGGCATATTTGCCATCGGTGTGGTAGCTTCTGAGGAGCCTTATGGACATCCGGGTATTTCGCGCCGAGAATACAAATGGCTCAGACCAGACGAGAAACAGTTGCGTGTGATTGGTAAGCACGCGTAAAAAAAAAAAAAAAAAAAAAAATGAGAGGAAAGCGTAATTTGTCGCTTGCAAAATGAGACGTGAGATACGAAGCAGAGGCCACTGAAGAAACAAATCTCTACAGCCTCAGCTTCTCTGTGTACTTCGTCTCCCAGGAGATTTTCGAATGGGTGCGTTGGTTCTAATGAATTCTGAAAAGAGGGGGGGTGGAGGCGGAGGGGGAGTGACAGAACGACTATTATCGTGGGTGTTTGAAGTATGATAGCAGAGAGTCGAAATGATTTTACGGGAGAGCGCGAGTAAAGATAGAGCGAAAAAAAAAAAAAAAGGCCATTACGGAAGCAGGACGAGGATGTGCAACTGAAAAGTCAGTCGTTAATGAGAGTCAGTAGTCGCGTCTTGAACTTCAGACACTGGAGATGTATCGTCGGCGTCGTTTTAAATTGCGAGTGCGAAGAAAAGCGGGAGAGAGAAATTGATGCTGTACATTGGGGCTTTGCAGCGGCATTCATTTCCAACTTTGTTATATTATTACGCAGCTTTGCCGGTATGTTTAGTCGTTCTGTGCAAAAAAATAAGAGAGAGACAGAGTAAAAGAAGGGAGACAAAGAGTATATGACACAGTTTACTTTTTTTTTTATTAGCAAGGAAGCTCACTTTTTCGTACAGCGGAGTCAAGGGTTGCACAATGAAGCAACAGCATTCGTGGCTCTATACAAAAGGATTCGCGGATCGAGCCGTAGGGTGCGTTAAAGAAACGTGTGGAACATGATATTTCACGAAGCCCTCCATTCGTCTTCATTTTGGTTCCGACGGCTCTCAATTTCCTCTCATCGCTGGATTCGTGTGCTGAGGTCAGAGAGTACAGAAGTGCGACGTGGATCGACAGACAGACCCACCACGGTAGCTTAGCCGCTCTGTGGGGTTCCGCTGCTGAGCTGGAGGTCGCGGGATCGATTCCGGCCATGGCGGCCGTTTTGCAAAGGGCGCGAAATGCAAAAAAAGGAAGAAAAAAAATCGCTCATGTGTTTAGATTTAGGTATACCTTAAAGAACTCCCAGTGGTCAAAATTTATCCGGAGTCCTCCACTACGACGTGTCTCGTAATTGTATCATGGATTTGGCACTCTAGACACCGGAGTTCAATTTCTTTTATTGCGATATAGCAATTAAATGGACACTCCAAGCGCATTTCTGCCGTTGCCGTGATGTTCCGTATAAAGCCTGTTTGCCTGTGCGCGCGTGACACCGTGCTTGTTAATTGAGTTAGTAAGCGATTGCTTTCAAGTTCATACGGCCGATAAAACTAATAGCCTTACTTCGTACAACTGTCTACTAATTTGCTATCGCAATCGATGTTGCGCCTTTCGGGCAAAACTGTGACTTTTGTTCACCAACAGGAATTTTTGTATTGTGATTTTTTTCTAGCACTTCTGCCTGGATAAAGAGGAAGATGTTGGTGGCAACCGAATCGAGCTTTGCGGGGGATTGCCGGCAATAGCTCTATCCAAAGCGCCCCCTTTCAGTATTGTCTAAGCAAGCTAAAATCCATGCGTGTGTCGTTTAGTACGTCATCATTGAAATCGCAGTGTTAGACGACTGAATAGGACGACACGCACAAGGATGCGCAACAGTATGGAAGCGCGTACAGCTTGTGAGCCATCTAGCTCCCCCATCCCTCTCCCCACGTGTAGGGTAGCAAACCGGACAAAGTCTGGTTAACCTCCCAACCCTTTCTTCCTCCCCTCTCCCTCTCTCTCTCTCTCTAGCTCCCATGCCACATCCCGTCCAGTCTCCCGACACAATGCCCTTAAACAACTCCGCTATGCATTATCAATCGCCAGAAATACGATGCTACCCAAACTCCCGTCAAACTGATCGCAAAAAGCCTCCCGGATCAGGAAAGAATCATGTTCAAGGTAATCGACAGAAGAGTTTTTGAGCAACCTTATAATAAATCGTCGATATGTAATGGGGACCGCGCGAAAGATTTGAGCACGCAAAGTGCTTAGCTGTCCTTAAATAAATGAATTTAGAGAGTCTATGGACTATCCACGGACTTCTTGCAGACTGCTCTGCTTGTCTTCGTATAGATTTTCACTTCGGCTATGTGTAGTTTGTAATCTGTCAACAAAAGAAGGCCGTTTACAACTCCATTTTTTTGTATAATGTGGTTCGAAGACTTAAGAATAGGCTGTTTCCAAGAAGCCCTTAAACATTGTCGACAACGTGCGTTACGCCATGAGCCCCTTGAGGTGTCTATAGACACCATTTAAAACTCACAGAAAAACGTATATGGAATTCCAACAGCCTTGATTGATAACTATATAACAAATCGGTTCTTATTTACGTCCTTATTCTTTCGCCCCCGAGCTACCTTGGGCCAGTGAACTGATTTTGTTCGGCTGGAATATATTAAAGCATTCCGTAATAATCACTGAACACAGGATTTACTTTTCATATAGGTGCAGCCGAGCTTTCGGAGCACGTAATGTTGCCAGAATGATAACTTTCCTCGCGCCTTAATTGTTCTTTCTGGAATAGAGGTAAGCTGTGTGGCGGTCACGTGGGAAAGTGTCTACTGCGCATTTCGTCTGTAGCGATGATGCAATAGCTTCAACAAGATTTCATTTGTGCTCGGAAATTGTATGCCGCGAAAACCTTCACGGATGGGGGTTCAGGGAACGAAATGCATCACATCGGTTCTCCTTACGTATGCGTGTGATCGCGTACCGCAAAAAACCAGCACCAACTCGCGCCAGCCGCTTATTTTTTCGAACAATCTAAGGGGTTTAGTCATCACTGCTTTCACGGCACAACACCAAGTCTCTTTAGTTTTCAATAAAGAAAGCCGCATCTGTCGTTCACAATGCGAAAGCGCGAAAACGTTCTCGGCTGCACTAAACGGACTGTTTGTTACACGCACTCCCTCTCTGAAAGAGCTGTAAATCCCTCACAAAGTGGTGAGCTAGGCCTGTTGGTACATGTTAGCACAAAAAACAACAACAGCGGTAAACAGGTCTCGTCGCTGTCTTGTCCTCGTGTTTACGGCTGCTCTTCTTTCTTTCTTTTTTTTACGTTTATTTAAACCCGTTAACCAGCGACAGAGAGAACGATCGCCCTTCTCCCCTTCGGCTATTTTGAATCGATCAGGGTCACATCTATTGTAGAGCCGCGCATAAATAATCACCACCCTTACAGGCAAGAACGACACAGCAACAAGCGAGCTTTGAGCACCACCGACAGATGAGGCGTGCTTGCTGTCAAGGGTGACAGTTTTTGGCACGGGGATCTGCCGAGCGCGTAACTCGACACCGCCGCTGTTAGGGTGCGGTGAACAGCCAGCCGTCGAAACAGCTCCCCAGAGTAAACAGCGCCGGCCGACTAATAAATGCCGGGCTCACTGACGCTGTCAGATAGAGCTAGTCTCCCGAGGACGCCACATTTTAAAGAGCGCGCCAACAAACACGAAATAAAGAAGAGGATGACGTGAGTGAACTGCTTTTTTCCCCCATTAAACGTTTAAACGCTGCAGTTATTTCCACACAGATAATAGTGAAAATTCTGCTGTTGCTGTGCTCTATGCATTGTGAAGTACGTTTAGAAATAAAATCAGTCACGTCAGCATGGCACTACAAGTGTTCTGGCATGTTTCGTACAATATCGGGCTTCGAAAATACGAATGACGGGAATGTCCGCATACATTAATTTATTTCACCAAGAGAACTTTAAGTGCCTTATTCAATTCTGCAGTCAAGTGGCGCAATTGAAATGTGTCACTGAGACGATGTAGCGTGTAAGAAAAGAGCTCTGACGCAGCAGTTTCACGGCGCTCTCAGAATTGAGCGGTATATAGGCATGTATAGGCATTGTGTCATTAAGACGCGTACAGTTGCTGTGTCTAACCATAGTACAATGTTTTGTCCCTGTGTCTCTCTCCAGTTTTAGACGCACGCACGCACGCACACACGCGCGCACACACACACACACACACACACACACACACACACACACACACACACACACACACACACACACACACACACACACACACACACACACACACACACACACACACACACACGCACACGCACACACACACGCACACAGACACACACAAACAAACGAACACACACACACCTCACACAGTCATAATGAGAGACCGACGGATATTTTCCGGTCTAGTTGACTCCAAGTCAAAATTTAGCAAAAATACCACACAGAGCAGGCGGGGTTCATCGCTAAGATGGTTTCTCGGCACTGTAGAGGTGGCGTTCGTATACAGTTAGGCCTACAGCAGCAAGCCAAGCACCGTGGCAAATGGCACAGACATAAAAAAAAAGAAGAAATAAAACGAGGCTTGGAACACGGTGGGCGTTGGCTAGCTCTAACGCCATCCAAAATGCGCCGGTGCTGTCCGCGGGATGGGGAATGACGAGGTCGCGGCCTACGGCGTAGCGCCGCGCACCCTCGGTTTCGTCCGCGTTCCCGAAGCACGCACTCGCATGACGTGGCGTGACGGTACGGCGGCGGCAGTTCGTCGGTCATATTCACGACGCCCGAGACCCCGAGCACAACTGAATCTGCCGTATTTCTGCGAATATAGACCGACCTTTATTCCTCCCGCAATTATTTCTCCAAAGTTAATACAGAACTAAGATATCATCATCGAGCGAGGACAATTAGGTGAGTCCGAGGCAGAAAGAAGGTCGCCTCATCTTCGTCAAAGGGATTCCTCCTCCATCCCCCAGCAGACCCTCCTCCCCCAAATTTACTTCTGCAACACAAATTTAAGCACCGGACTTTGATAGCCCATCGTTAGCTTCTAAATTCACTTGCTCACGGCAAGTTCGCATGCCGAGAGAGAGAGAGAGAGAGAAATGGGGTTGGAAATTCTCCATCACTGTAGAATAAACAAGAAGCGAAAGTTATCTTCAATGGTAATCTGGCCATTGAGCTTCAGTGGGAATGACTGCACCGACAAGTCTGCTCAAGCATCACGTGTAAGAAATCCATATTGCGTTCCCATTCTGCTCTCTATCGGACAGATGCTGCAAGGCAGCTTCGCAACCTGGCACGCCGTCTGGTTGCCAAAGTGGAATACCTCGTTTATAAGGCGCACTAAACTACAAGAACAATATCCCTCGCTGTAACACTGACACCCACCCAGACAACGTGATGAATGGCTTCCGTGTCGGCTGTGGTTAAGAGTTGTCTTCATAAACGTTTACGCAATACTAATTGGAACGGCTGACAGGGCTCCGCGCGATGTCTGCGGCAACGTAGAGAACATCGCCCACTCTTTGCGCCACGGTCCGCAATGTAATCCGCAAGGACAATTAGTCGCTAGCGCATCGGGGCTGTCCGTTCGGACGTTGCTGGTACACCGTCCCAATCACTCGTTGGCGCACAAGGCGGTGAAAGCACGTTGGTGCTTTTTACGAACGACTGATGCGTGCGACCGACTTTGACTGCATGGTTCTGTCAGGCATACATTCACTACCTTCCTATCTCTCCCTCTTCTTCATATTCTCCTCTCCCCAGCGAATATAGGCTATAGCCAATCAGACGCTTGTATGGTTAACATCCCTACGTTCTCTTTTCCGTTCCTTTTTTTTTTTTTTTGCTCACTCAAGGCCATGATTAGCTGTCAAGTTTCGACACTAGTACTCTTCGCGTGAGTGAACTGACAACTTCATCCCGTGAACTCTAATACACGGAAAGACGGACACGCTCCTTTGAAAGTTACCCGTTTTCTCACATAAAAGGCGGTTATATGCGTGGAAGCGGGGGCCGGGCTATGCTCCAGTAAGTTCACTCGTAGTCCCTATATACACGTGCATCCAAGCTCATAGCCGAGCTGACCTGTACGTCCGTGTCCCAACTTGCACGCGAATAAACACGGTACAGCGGGTGCAGAAACGGCAGCAGCGAATAGGGCCGAGCTGCACCAAGCGCGGCGCCACGCAGTAGCAGTAGTAGCAAGAGCGGCGACGCACACTTGGCCTGATTAGGTGACAGGGGCAGAGCTAGCTGTCGCGTTGCATGGGAGAGGTGTCTCCAAGCCCATGACGTGTGCAGTATGTGTATGCCGTGGCGGCGGCGACGGAGGCACGTGCTCATTAGCGCCGCGTGCATCTCGCTATCTGGGGCTGTCTCGCTCGATCCTTTATTCATATTTTTGGGAGGGAGGGAGGGAGGGAGGGAGGGAGGGAGGGAGAGGGGGAAGCGAGAAAGAGACGTCATGCTATAATAACGACGACGGCGACGCGCTCACCGGGTGGGTGCATTCCAGCAAAATGGATGCTTCTTCTTTTTCGCCCTTTGGAGTGTGTGCTTTTCTTGCGCGCTCGCTCGCGCCGGAAGATTGTGCTGGCAAAAAAAAAGCGCGTATAACGTGGCCGTGCTCAGCAACGTCACGAAACTTTGTTAAGTCGACTACGTCGAATGTATGTATGCGCTAGTTATT
Organism: Dermacentor silvarum; assembly: GCF_013339745.2. NCBI lineage: Eukaryota > Metazoa > Arthropoda > Arachnida > Ixodida > Ixodidae > Dermacentor > Dermacentor silvarum. Next base: position 185,882,103 of record NC_051156.1, read on the forward strand.
TACACCGTTACGCGCAGCGCCATTTAGGCGTTACTGTGAGGTAGCGTGGGATTGGGATGTTACACACCGCGAAGCGAAGAAACTATACCATGTGTTTCTACGAAGACAATAAGTAATTAATAAAAAAAGGATGCCTGTGCCAGTTATGACAGCTGTAGTTCTTGAGCTGGTCTACTCGAAAAGGCGGACATTACTCGCACGAGAAATCGAAATACATAATGTACTAAATTACCAAAAATTACTGATTAGTTTTTTGAACTAATTACATTACGGCACATATTGAGATTTACACATTCTAGCCGGCGAGACCGCAAGACATATCCACTCGAAAAGAAATCTGTGGATGGCATCAGTTTTCGAGATATGCGCCATCAAACTTGCGCTATAAAACGCATTTTCGTTCCACTTACTTTTTTAATGAAACGCCAGTTTTATGCATTGAAGATCGAAAGTAAATGGACCGCCAGTGTATTTCTTCGCAAAGTTCTAGAATTATTATCTCAAAACTGGTGTCATCCTGAGAATCCGTTCCAATTGGATTCGCCTTGCGAACTTCCCGTCTACAAATTCAAAATTGCAAGATGTGCTCCAAGGTAATTAGTTAAAAACCTATTGAGTGAATTTCGTTTGGATATTCGATTATGCTTTTAGATTTCTCATGCAAATAATGTGTTCCTGTCTCAGCAATGCAGCTCAAGGATTAGAATTCTGCTATCTGCCACAGGTGATCTTTAAAAAATTACTCAGTCATCGCAGAAACACCCAGTATATAGCTGTAGATACTAATCACTGTGTATAGCAAAACAAAGAAATAAATCAACAAAAGTAATTGATAAGGATAACAATAGATATTTTCAATGTAAACAAAAATTAAGGAAAAGCTTGGGAGCTTTGGTTAAACAAAAATGGCATCACAGAACATACAAGAACGCTATTAAAATATAAACAGCAGTTTGTACATGTAAATTTAGACGTCAGCTGAAGTAGAAGCCCTAAATAATTAAAATTTAAAGAGCTGCTGCAATAGCTTTACTATCAAGCGAGCTATCAGCATAAATTCAAACGCGAAGATGAATATGACTAGAATGAGAGAAATGAGACTGTAAAGGCAGGGAGGTTAACCGGAAGAAAGACTTCTGATTTGCTACCCTAAAAACGATTAGAGTGTCTTGTCGGACTTCCATGATCGCCCTAATTTGTAACCGTGACTTAATTTAGGGTCCAAAACGTGCGTCTGGGACTATGCCACGCTTAGATAGACACCATCTACGGAATGATAGAATGTCGCACTCTCATAGAATTACGCGTAAGAAGTGTTGTGATCAGCTTTTTTTTTTTTTTCTTTCTCGCGCTTCAATCGGTGCAGACGGTACGTGTCAGCGAAATTGTTATTCACGTGATCGTCGTTACAGTGGCCGTACATTCAGACAAACAGGATCAACAACTGAACTTCACCACCGACTCTGACTGCATTTGCGTTTTACCACCGTTGTGCCAAGCCACACAAACTGACCAAGACGATAGCTTCAGTTTAACAACTGTGCTAATTTCGGCAAGCTCGTTTAACAGTTGGAGGTTAGCCAATTAGCTTGAGCTGCGCAGTGGAGGGTAGGATGTGTTGTAATGTATACGAATCTTGCGCACACGAATGTGGTTTCTCAGCATCTGGATCCTATATGAAGCGCAACGCTTCATCGTTACTGGTACTTTAAGAAGACGCTCTCTGTCGGGCTTAGGAAAATCTAAAAAAAAAACCCCGGTCTGTACGTGATTTCCTAGCATTAACGTCCAAAGTGGTCTTTGCTATCGAGACATGCCAGCACCCGTTTCAGTGCGGAAACAATTACCGAGCCCTCAGGCTTACTTCTCTCAACATGCGCAGTCACGAGGCTGCTGCGTGACAGGATCTCACGGGCTTTCTACTGTATACCATTACTTGGCGCCAAATTCAAGTCCTCGAACCGGTTGCAGCTTGTCTCGTCAATAAAGTAAGTGGTTACATGTAATCGGTTACTGACAAAAGTAGTTAAATTAGAGTGCGTTACCGAGTAAACAAAGTAATAGCTCAATTTTAAAAAATGCGAAAAATATTTTGATGACAAGTAATTAATTACACGTAACTCATTTCCTACAAGTCTGGTGTCACTACACTGCTCGTCTATCTATCTATCTATCTATCTATCTATCTATCTATCTATCTATCTATCTATCTATCTATCTATCTATCTATCTATCTATCTATCTATCTATCTATCTATCTATCTATCTATCTCTATCTATCTATCTATCTATCTATCTATCTATCTATCTATCTATCTATCTATCTATCTATCTATCTATCTATCTATCTATCTATCTATCTATCTATACTAACTAATCTGACAGGAGTTTATACTATACTCTTCGTGTTTCGAGCGGTCATAGTCTTTGTCGACTGCAAGGCCTACAAAAGGCAATCGCGCGGGCGCAGCTACCTACGAATGTCACTCATCGGACGATACGCCTGGGTGGCGCGCTAGACTCAAGCAGCAAATGGAATGCGCAAACGTTTGGCCATGCGCACACGCGCTTATCGCCGCATTACCGCTTTCCCCTTCATCATTTCCCTCTCATTTAGCGCTTCAACTTCTTACCCCTTCACTAATTTCTTCCACCATTTCCATTTATACTTTCCATTCCCCTGAGACTCCCTCCCGCTCCAGCTTTTTCGCCCTTCAGGTGCGGCTAATGAGGCGACACGATATAAGCTCGTCTGGAGAGCGTTGCACCCTTGGCAACGCGCACAGGTATAGGTAGTTCGCAAACATGCCGCATACAACGCGGCATGCAGCGTCGAGAAGTTGGAGGTATGCATTATAGGAGGTGAGGAGGTCGTTTTGAAGTACAACCGTCGCCCTCTAGCGGCGCTGTTTCGTAAGCAGCTTTGGCGGACCTTTCTCGAAACTGCAACGCGATCTTGCGTTGATTTAAATCACACCCTTAGGCGCACCGCACCTCGTGTCGACTTAGCGCACTGCTCAACTCGGTAGAAGCGAGCGCGAAAGCACCGTCTCGTACTCCCTGTCCCTTATAAGCCCTCTCGTATAAGTACTGGCTCGATGGTCGATGAAGGTAGAGTTCACTGCGCAATAGCGTTTTAATCTATTAGCGACAGCAGTTCGCTCATTTACTGAGGCGTCTGCAGCGACGGCGGCTTTATGGAAGCTTGAAACTGCCAGCCCGTTGCCATTCAGCGGAACAGTTCGATGGATGAAAGCGCTGAGCAGAAAACGCTACGCTTCTATGAAAAGGCCACCTTAGTCGTGCTATACGGTCGCTACGAAGAACAAGCGTTGCAGATGTTCTATTGTTTGGCTGTAGTTGGTATATAATGTACAAACGAAAGTATTAAATAAACGCGAACGAGGCGATAAAAAGATGAAGACGGCAACAGGATAAACATGACAAATATACATGAGTTGAACGTTTTCACATTGTCCTTCTTTTTTTTGTGAGTTTAATCAGCATAATCCATAAAAACCAACATGCAGCATCAAATAACAATGGTGGTGAAGCGCAAACAAGTACACACACTGAGACCGAGATACAACAGGTACTTACTAAAACTCGTTTACCTTGATGCTTACTTGTTTTTGTTTATGTTTACTAAAACTTTTTTATAGTTGTCGGGCAAACCAGAGCAAAAGAAGGCTAACAGACAAACAAGAAAAAAGCACTGAAGATGCAAACCGGTGATGGCGACACCCAACAGATGTTGAGTGACACGCTAATTTGAACGTCGTGGTCGTCAGTGCCAAATTCAGCTCTTCGGGAGAATGACTTGTCTGGGACCCTATTTTCGCCTTTCTCATATTTATCACCTTTTAGGGGGGCGATCGCGCATGTGCAATAATCGCGAATCGCATAAGTTCCATCACAATAGATGCAAACGCCTATACCATCCCTGACCGAGTTTGCCATCCCCTCGAGTATTCATTTACTTACAACAAAATAGGCAGCCCAGCTTGTTCGGTACAGTAGTGGCCACAGTAGTGCGCCACAAAGCCCATACAGCAGTGTGCCACAAAGCCCATGGATTTCTTGCCGTTAGAAAGTGGATGCATGAAGTACCAAATAAAACAAAAGAAATTATCGACCGCGAACAATGCCGGATTGGCTTGACCCAAATGCGAAGCAATCGCTATCGTCTGCTACAAACAATATGGTGCCTGCTACGCCGCGAAGATAACTGCGCTCTCTTCTTACGAGCGAGTCCAGCGGCGAAAAAAAGTGCCAACGGGCGCGTTTTCGAACATTGCGTGCTCAATGATATGCACTGTGTCTCGATATTGCGGTGCAGCGCTCCCGAAAGCTGTAGATGACGTCAGCTACTCGAGAGGCCTAACATTCAAAGCCCTTTCTTAGACAGAAGAGTGGTCTGCGATTGCAATCTAATATATGTGGCTGTCTCATCATTGGCTGTCGCCATTGGTATAAGTGCACGTGAGCATGCGAATCAGGAATGCATCGGCGAATTGAATAAGGAAATCAATTGCGTGTAAATTGTAATCAGCTTCGATAAACTCGTTGCCTGGTGATCGTCCTTGTTTCGCCTTGAGTGCACGGTTTTAGGTGAAAAAGAGCGTGACGTTTTACCGAACGCGGCGCATTCCGCAGAAGCTATGGCTGCTATTTTATGGAAGATCGCAGCACGGCTATGCTCGTTAGTGCCACCCGAACTAGACTCGTGTTTTCTACCAAAGCACACGCGTTCAAACCGGAATGCAAACTAGCTTCTGCATGGCAGCTCATATTTGTCTCTCGCACTGCTTACAAAAGTTTCCAGGACATCTAAAACGAGCGTTCTGTGTGGTAGGCACGTTGCCGCTGGATGGAACTAAGGAAAACATAACTTTTTTTTTTCTTTCTCTATGGCTATAGTTCTTAGGCGAGGCAGCTCCCTTGAAATTCCAGTGCTACGCCACTGATTCATGTTGTGCTTGGCATATTACTTGTGAATTAAAGCGAAATTTAAAAAATGTGGTTGATCCCTTTTATATAGGAATCGGTATAGAACACGAAAGTGAAACGTGTCTTCACAGAAGTAGTGTAATGTTTATTGCACATTGATATATAATGTCTATTGGTGTTTTGTGGCTAAAGCGCCCTTAGGCGTTGATGCACCCACGCTGACGCCTGGTGGCACGTCTCCTCCATCACGACTACCAACGTCGATGACCATGAGCAACCGTCGTGCATATGGAAGCTGCACTACGCTGCACACGCTAGCACAACGCGAAAGACGAAGCACGTAACTGACACACTAATACAACGCGCAAGACAAAGCACGTAACTGAATCGTCACCGAGTCAAATGAGCGCGTACAGCGCGTCGTAATTGCAGCCTCCGCGATCAACTTCAGAAACATTTTCAGAGCTAATTGCGGAGGCCACGCTCCGCTGTGCTGAGTACGGTGAACGCCACCTAGGTGGCGTTGGTAGTGCTTCTTGATGCCAGCGTCCCTTCGAATGCTGGCGTCGAGGCGTCGTAGTGCTGAGACCACCGAAGCGTTCACTGTCGGTGCGCGTTAGTGTCATAATGCAGTACTTCTCTTTTCTGCTCGTAGGCGGCGGCACCGCCCCGAGCAAGAGCGCGGGTACACGGAGGAGTGTTAGATATATAAGGCGCGTCTGTGTAGCTCTCTGCAAATGCGTTTGTGGCGCAATGGGTTAAACGCTCGGCGATCTATCGTCGCGGACCGAGAGGTCGTGGGTTCGATTTCCAAATTTTGCATGTTTGTGGAACTTTTTCTTCTGGTTTCTTTCTTTGTATTATGTTCTATGACGTATTTCCGTGACGGAAATACGTCAGTGAAGTCTTGGTGGACCCCGGCATAAAACACTTTCGTGTTAAAAAAAAATTATCACCGCCCAAGCACTCCATACAGGTGGTTAACCAGCAAAGCTGAAACGTGCGGTCCCGGTGTTTATCACTGGGTTATTCCCGACGGTTCATTACAGTCTTTCTCAATCATTGGTTACGTCTTTGTATTTCTTAATGAGGTTACACACACGTTCGGCTGCGACGGAGAGAACGAGTACATCACTGACGGTATGCCCGCAGTCCGCCGCTGTCATATTGCCGCTTGCGATTCTTCAAAATTAAATTTGTCCGTCACGTAAGACAATGAATGGCTCATACCCCCTTAAGCGATGGCTCACACCCTCGTAAACGCGGCCTCCCCTTTACGACGACAGAAAAGAAGCAAAATTCGCCGATGCATTCCTGATTCTACGACTCAAATCTTATCGATTTGATAATAAATTTTACGTTCCTCTACGCTGGAATGATGAGCGGCAACGGAGCCAGCTGTGGAAGAAGACGACACTCGAGCCATTGGTGTTGATGATAGTTTTTGGCGTACAGGCGACAGAGGGACGAATCGGCTAGCCACATACAGCTTCGAAGTAAAAAGGAGACGGTTTCATAGGGCTCAGCTTCTCATGAGCATCGTGTTTGAAATAAGGGTGAGCGAATATTCGAATTTTAGAAGTTTCGAATATGAATCGAATACTACACGCCAACTATTCGAATTCCTATTAGAAACGGAACTATTTGGTATTTTCGAATATTCAAAGCTAACCACCTACTTCACAGTATTCGAATATGAAAGTCTGGTTACTGTTATGTGTCTGCTAAGCAAAGTAGCACAAAGTATCAGAAGTGAGGCAAGCACAAAAGTTTTCGAAGGAATGCAAACCCAAAATATCGTGATTGCAACTCTGTTTTCAGTTTCGTGGCGGAAGCCTAAGTGACAACCTTTGATTCTTCCTTGTAGTCTGTCATTTAGGGTTTTAGCAGTCTAGTTATGTAGTGGTTTGATATTTTATTCTACCACCTGTGATGTTTTCCTTGCAACGGGCACATGCATTTACATGTGTCTACGGCACATAAGTCTTTCAGCACTTTTTTTTTACAGCGAAGCTGTTAAGGGCTCACTCTTCGATGATCGCGTTCGGTAATCGAAAAAAACTCTCATTGGCCGTATGCTGTATGTACGAGTGAAAGCGCGCGAAGTCGAGGGATGCGCGCTTTCACGGGGAGCGAACGCACGGTGGAGAGCAAACGCGACTTCCCAGTGGAAGGGGAGCGGTGGGCGACGAGGGCATCGAGGCACCATAGACTGTGCATGTGGGTGCCCGCTCTCCCACTGCGGCGCATGCGCGCAGCTCTGCCGGCCTCCTGCCGCCTGTGTCGCCGACTCTCTCTGGGCTCCCGGCCGCCTCTCCCCTAACAGTGTCGACAACGGCGTTTAGCCGTTCCGTCACGTAGCCAGTGTTTTGACAGCGGTTGTGTGCGCTCACACAAATAACGCGCACAACTGTTGTCGGCGGCGGTGGCGTATTGCCCGCGTTCGCACCGAACGCGCGCGGCGGACGTATTTATGAAGAACGTGCCAACCTTTGTCGTACACCCTATATGGCGGTGTACCGTAGCGACCATAAGGCCATCGTCCCTGTGGTCACTAAATAAATGAAAACCACCGGATCATATATATTTCTAATTTTTTAATAGTTCAAATAAACAATTACACCATTACATCTTAACAGTCATAATTGGAAATACATAATTCCCACCATAGTACAGCTTCGCTGGTCTTCCATATCCACCCCAGTGGAAGGGCTGGCAGCTTTTTCTTTCTTTTTTTCACAATTCCTGATCTTTTTTCGGCAACCACTTATTTAGCGTTTATGATAAGCTAGTAATACAACAGCCATTTTTTTTTGAGAATTAGGGGGTGTGATGAAATCAAAAAAAAAAAAAAAAATCGCAGGCATAAGATGGGGTCAGCCATAAGATGAGACAGGTGCCCGCAAGCCTGATGCTCGGGTACATTACTTGTGGGGGTTCCTTGGCCAACCACAGACGGCCTTGCTTGTAGAGTATCTACTGTGTCTCTGGGAGACAGACTGTATACCAGTAAAATAGGTACAAGCGCACTTCCGGCCACACGATCGAGTCATTACGGGACACTCAACGCTTGGAAATGGGTGTATTTCGGCAACGTGAGGGTGTCTCCAGCTAATAGGTGCCTCGAGACGCCACACGGTAAATTGCCGAAATGGGAGGCGCATACTAAAATACTTGTGCATCCTGCATCGGGTGCACGTTAAAGAAAGCCCAGGTGTTTGAAATTAAACTGCATCCCCCCTGCCCCGTGTTGTATGCGTGTTGCGATAGGTCGTTAAACCTAATAATTCCATCTCACTTCATATATGCGTGAGCACCGCGTGTGTACAACACACGCTTTGGAAACTTGTGCTCCCACCAGGTGCGTTAATTAACGCTGCGCAGCGGGAAAGAACGAGCGAGTGAGAGACCAGTGAACGAATGAGAGCGTGCGTGTGCGCGCGTGTGTGCAAATACACGTGCGTGCGCTCATACACGTTGCCTGTCACTGCCTATACTGAGGCAACCTCGCCTGTCTCAGTGAACCAGCGGCAGACGCCTTGACTCGCCAACTTTTGCGGGCTTAATTGGATTGGCAACCGCACAGGCGGGTTAAGGGGCGCTCGTAGGCGCTACACTGCGGCAGCCGGTTTTGAGAGGGAAGGTGGTTGCCTCGTACAAATACATACAGTGCACAGAACCGCGCGAGTGCCGTGCGCAGAGCCGCGCGCGCGCGGGCGGTATACGTAGACATATGCCAGAACTCCAGAGCGTCCGCAAAAGTTGGCAGCCACGCCGCGCTCTCGGAGTAAGTGAAAACGCCTTTTTAGGCCCTTAACCGAACGAAGGTTCGGAAGGGGGAGAAATTTCTTCGGGCTGTATCCATTTCTTGTCGACGTTAACCGCGAGCCAGCCGTTCCTTCGCACTTTAGCGAGGACCCAGTTTCCGTTGCTTCCCTGCTTCGAGTGAGGTCGGAGGAAGTTCGTGGTCTTGTAGCTTCGCGAAAGAGTGTCGTCGTTGGCTGTGCGCGCGCCTGCACCGCGTTCCTTGCTCTGGTCTTAACATTTGGATTCCGTTCCAGCTCGGACGGGACTTTTTCGTTAAAGAAATTGAGAGAGACTTCCAAGTTATGGGATAAAAAAAATACGAAAGTGGGGCATGAAAACTAGAAGCCGTCGCTCGGTTATAACAGCCCTGGAAACCAAACGGAATAGGAGCACGCGGCTAGCGACAAGTTTCTAATGAGAGACGTGCCGAGGCCGTCTGTGAAGTTTGTCGTTTTCGTCGGCTAAGGGCCGCGTGAACTACATGCACAGATGTTTCGAAATGAGCAAGTAGCGAAAAGTTCTAAGAAGAAATGTAAAGTAAACAAAATAAAGAAGACAAGATATGCTCTTGCAAATTTCAGGATAGGGTTTATCAGGGCATGCAGCGACACGCTGACAAACGCAGTGAAAGGTTCCTTTACTCTTTGGAAAAATGAGCAGAGAAGCAAAGACGGACAACGACAATGCGTCGGGAACTTCGCATAAGCTTTGAAGGGACACTAAAGCAAAATACTAAATCAATTAAGACGAATAAATCGTTCTTTGAAAAGTCTGTTGTCAATAATTTCGAAATAGTAGGTTGATTATTAGAAGATAAAATGAAGGTCTAAGTTTCAGTTTTTCTTAAATTTTGCGTTGAATCTCCAATGTCGGTACGTCACAGTGACGTCACGGATATCAAAGTACTTTTCTTACTTTTTTTTCATATTTAGGCCACGTTGGCTGAGCAAAAGTTCCCGAAACTCGCCATGTTCAATGGTTGGCTCCTTTAGAACACAATGCAGTCTATTTTTACCGCTAAAGAATTCACTAGGCTCTATAAGACGCTGTCAGGATCTATAACGTCACAGCGAGCTCGTGCCGGAACTTCAAGGAGGTGTCGTCACCCACCGCGCTTTTCCTGGCTTACTAAGCGTCTTATTACGGTAAGAGTGCTATTTTTGATATTGTAGAAGGGTAATTTACTGATACAGAAGAAATAACTGTTCTCTTTAGTGTCCTTTTAAGCATATTAAGCGTTTGAATCAATGCGCTTCAACTGCGTCAGAATGCTGATCAAATTTAGTTTACATGTGACGAAAGACTGAAATAAAGGCTTTGGGCATCTTTGTGTTCTCTATTTGCCGTTCTCTCTTTGTGACTATTATTACTATTATTATCATCATATTCATCGTCATCATCATCATACCGTTCATGTTAACTGCAGTATGAAGACCTCTCCCAGCGATCTCCAATAACCCCTCCCCTGTCTTGCGCTAGCTGATTCCAAGTTTTGTATGCAAATTTTCTAACATCATCACACCGCCTAATTTTTCCCGGTTTCGACTGCGCTTCCCTTCACTTGTCACCCGTTCTGAATCTCTTATAGACCACCGGTTACCTGCCCTAGGCATTACATGGCCTGCCCAGTTTCATTCTTTCCTTTAATGTCTACCAGAATGTCGGCTAGCCCCGTTTTCTCTCTAATCCACACGTCTCTCTTCCTGTCTCTTAACGTTACGGCTAATATTTTTCGTTCCATCGCTCCTTACGCGGTCCTTAACTTGCTTTCGAACTTCTTTGTTAACTTCCAAGTTTCTGCCCCACATGTACAATACACTGAGTGTACACTTCTCTTTGAAAGAATGGCGGTAAGATGCCAGTCACGATTTGGTGATGCCTGTCACACGCGTTCCAGCCCAACTATATTCTTCTATAAATTTCCTTTTCATGATCACGGTTCCTTATTCGTAATTGGCCTACATAAACGTACTCTTGAACATATAGGCTGACTGTCGATCATGAATTACCGTTCTCTGCTCAGGCTATTGAGCATTGCCTTTGTCTTCTGCAAGGTAATCTTCAACTCTATTTTTACACTTTGTCAGATAAAATCGTGAAGCATCTGTTAGAAGACATCACCAGCATTGCTGAACAGGACAACACCATCTGCAAACCCTATAGGTTGTTGAGATAGTCGGGGTTGACTCTAACTACTAATCCTTCCCAGAAAACGTATTTCATTACACATTTTTGAGGTGAACGTAGAAAGCTTTTTAAAGAAAGTATACTGAACGCTATGCAAGCTCAACCGGAAATATTTAGAATGCCAAGAAACATTTTTTGTAAGGAAGGAGAAAAGATCGGGAAGAAGAAAATGAGAATCTTAGAGGACTTCCAGCAACGTTGACCTGTTTTTAAAGTGAGCTTATAAAGCATTTCTTAAGAAAGTTTACTGAAGAATATATAAAAACTTAGCAGAAAGTCTTTATAATGTAAATAAATATTTGTAAGGAAAGGGAACAGATCGCGACAAAGAAAATGAAGGTCATAGAGTACATCTAGCTAGTTGTCAACGACACCACCACCACCACCACCACCACCACCACCACCACCACCACCACCACCACCACCACCACCACCACACCACCACCACCAACAACAACAACAACAACAACAACAACAACAACAACAACAACAACACCAACAACCGCAACATCTAGTGAAGTTGCGTTAATGTAAACTCAAGCAGACGTAAGAAACACACTGAATAGGCCTAAGTGCTTCAGACAGCCGTGATGAAACACTGGATGGTCAGTGTCTAAATACACTGTAGTACAAAAAATGTGCGTCAAATTCTTAATAACATTATTCTCACAAATGCAAGCAATCCCATAGACGCAAGACGCATTCTAGTTTATTTCGGCACGCTCGCATTTCAATATTTGCCTATGGTTCAGGCGCCAATTGTGGTCTGCATATTTAGACGTCTAGAGCACAAGCAATTTATCTCGCCGGTATTGCGCCAAAAGCTACTATATCTTTCTGTCAAGGACGCTATTACACAAAGACTGCCGGGATCCCGTGTATTCAAAGCGGTACAGTCTCAATGTCATTCCAAACTCGCAGAATATTTTTCTGTCGTTAAAGCGAAAACAGAAATGAGGGGTGTTTCGTCGCTGTAGTTTTGTGCTTCATAATCAGGAAAGCGGCAGAAAAAATGGCTAGGTCTTTTCTGGAATCCTTTATGTGCGACAGGCGCGCTGGTCACTGCGGCAATTTTGTCACGGCGAAGAATACATGGATAGGCTAATCGGCAGCGTTCTCCATAACGCTTTACGCAGCACAACGGAGGCATAAGTTCCTTGCATGGATGTCTTAGTTTTTTTGCTTTAGCTACTATACTGCGGCAACGTTCGCGCATTCTAGACCTCGCGACTTTCTTCATCTGGGCGCAACTGATCTGCTGGTTATTTACAAACGCAGCATCGCTTGCAACTCAGCATCGTGCTTTATTGAAATAACGCAGAGAGGCATATAATAAAGAGCGCCGACTGCGTAATGCAAGTAAAAAACGCAGGGAGAGGAAGTACGTAAACGCGCACAGAAGTCGTAAGTAAACTTTTCGGCATGGCTGAAGGAGAAGAAAGGAATGCGCCGCAGCAGCCGCGGCATATAAGACGTGTTTCTCGGGAATTTCAAGGTCAGAAAGTCGGGTAAACAGCGTCGTGGCCACATCGTTCCATCTGCGGTTGTGCAGTGAGGGAAAGAAAGAAAGAAAGAAAGAAAGAAAGAAAGAAAGAAAGAAAGAAAGAAAGAAAGAAAGAAAGAAAGAAAGAAAGAAAGATGCTTGAACTTCTGGCCAAGGAAATTCTGTCCGGAAGATTAAGTCCCGTACGCTCCAGTTCTCGCAAACGTTGCCTTTATGACTCGTCGGCACGTTTATAACGCACGTATGCGAAACGCGAGATGAGTTAAAACGGGTGAGCTGAAGCCATGTGGCCACATTTATTACGCGCTCCGGTGCACCGCGTATGGTATGTGAATATAATGAACTGAGGCTCTAAATTGTGGTCCCTCCATCTCACTCTCGACTTTACGTTTTACTACTTTTATTGGCGCGCAGTGTAATAACATTCCGGTCGCCGCTCTTTTACATAACGTCGCTCCTTCGTTCATTGTCGCCATCATCATCATCGTCATCATCATAATCACCATCATCATTATAAAAACATCAGCAAAAAACGCCAACAACAACAAAAATGTACTTGTAAAGAGTCAGAAACATTCACCATGTTTAGTAAATTCAGAAAGGTCTTATATTGATTCAAACTAATTGCACACCTATTGTGATGCACGTGTCTAATATGCCAGATAGAAAATTTTTTTTTTTTTTTTGACACATCCCCAAGGGGATTGTGTTGAAGGTATGTGGTGGTGATGGCTTAACCGAAAAACTCATCCCGCGCCCTGGTAATTTGTTGTAACCGTGACGAGCTAGTTTCGGCGAAATTAATTTTCTGGCTCAGTTCGGTCGACAGTATACCGAAAAAGAGCAGTATAGCGTCGTCCGCTGCTTTGCTCTGAGGTATGTCATTAGATATATTTAGACCCAGCACGGTCCTAGCACCTAACACCAATGCGTGTTTTTTTTTTTTTTCTTCCATGTTTGGGCGTGTTGAGACAAAATATGTCGGTAATGTTATACTAATGGGGGATCGGGTGTTTTCGTTGTGGAGAGGACGCAGAGAAAATAATAGCGCCCACGGTTGCTGCTTACCAATGGAATGTCGACTGTCCGTAATGATTTTGGTAGCCCCGCGGTAACCATGAGCTAACGCAGCCGCTAAACCACGTTACAAGGGTTTTCGGTTGCTCGAGCCCCATAACGAATTCTTGTTAGGCTTGCTTTGTTAACGGACCCTGCTGGAGCAGCTGCGCCACTGAATAATTTGTTTGCGCCGTTGGCCAGTACTCCCACTGCTAGAAGTTAGTTAGTGAGTTAGTCAAGTTAGCTAGTCAGAAAGTTAGTTATTCAGTTAGTTAGTTCGTTAGTTAGTTAGTCAGTTATTCAGTTAGTTAGTTGGTTGGTTAGTTAGTTAGTCAGTTAGCTAGTTAGTTAGTTTGTTCGTTCGTTCGTTCGTTCGTTCGTTCGTTCGTTCGTTCGTTCGTTCGTTCGTTCGTTCGTTCGTTCGTTCGTTCGTTCGTTCGTTCGTTCGTTCGTTCGTTCGTTCGTTCGTTCGTTAGTGACACTGTCAGCTCTTCAGAAGCTGATAGTGTCCAGATAACGTCACTCCAGTATTGTAAGCCAGGGGCTCTGACGAGCATGTCCCATTCTTCGGGTGTGTCGTGTTCAAACGGAAATGTCACATAAGTTCTCCTAGCAGTTGTCTGTCAAAGTGATGTTAGAGAACTAACGTTAGTGCCAGTACCCATTAAACGATTCAGACTTCGTATATTCAAAACATTTTCGTCATCCCCAGCCTATACTCTCTCTACTATGCGACGGACGCACTTCTCAGCGATCTCCAATCACCCTTGTCTTGTGTCTGTCGACTCCAACCTACGCCTGCGAATTTCCTAATCTCATCAACTCATAGAATATTTTTTCGTCCTCAACTGCGTTCTTTCTTGCAATGGAACTCATTCTATTACTCTGATAGACCACCCGTTGTCTGTGCTCTTATCTTCTGTTATCTCCCATTCAGAACACATGCATTTGCTCCATAATATACGCCGCTATCTTCCTTTCTCTTAAAGTTACGCCTACCACTTTTCGTTATGATCGCTTGGTGTGACTTCCTCAGCTTTTTGTCGAGTTTATTTGGTATCGTACAACTTCTAGTCGCACAGGTTCAGCTACTTTCATTTGACGTAATTAGTTGTACATGTTATACAAGAAAAGAAAAAGTACTTCAATAGCAGCTTCTGCGTAGACGTAATCTCATTTGGGGAAAAATTCCCACGTACATTTTTAATCTTAGATTCGATCGCCATAGATAACGCCAGGGGTTACGCTTTCTTCACCCCGTTTTTTTTTTTTTTTTTCGCGTGCGTATGCACGTAATGAGAAATAGTGGTGCTAGCTGCCTGCGCCTCTAATCTTCGAAAACGCTCCACGCATCTGCTTCGCCGAACGCTCGATCATTTTCCGGAATGCCAGAAGCTGCATCATAAATTATCTGAAATCACGAGTAAGACTAGTGAGCAAGACTAGTTAAAGTAAGACTAGTGAAAGGGGCAGATATTCGAACGTGTCTCATGCCGCAAAAAAAAAGAAAAAACAATATCGATATGTAGAGAATAAAACGTGCCTATAGAAGTTGAAACGCTGAAATGCTGGCGAAGAAACGATAACATTCACGTTCATTCAAAGTCCAATGCCTCGCCATGCAAGGCGCTCGCTCAAAGAAAACCCATTTGCACCGAAACGCTCTATAACTGCAGCTCGCGAGATCTTTCGTCTACCCAGACCGGGGTTCTTGGCTAAAGTTTATTCTCTCCCTCTCTCTCTCTCTTTCCATACAAAGCTCATTGAGATAGGTAAAGCTACCGCCCTCCCAGTGCTAGAGACAAGGTAACTGCTCCGAACGACGCCAGCAGTTACGGAAGTGTACTTCCAAAGTCAGGTGCTATACGTTATACTTAGCGCTCCACTAGTTCTCCGTTCATACCGATTACCAAATCGCTACAACGTCCGCGCTATAGTTTCGCTACACAAATTGCCTGGCTGGGCTGGGAACATTACAACGCCGCCTCACGAACTCGCTCGAAAGCGAAATTAGGGGTAGAGGCACAGACGCTGTATACGTGTAGCAGCTTGCGCCGCAAGCAAGGGGCGTTTCGGGTTTCAGCAATGTCGAAGAAGCTGGCGCAACGCGTGAGCAGAATTCGAGTGTTTGAGCGAGCCCGTTGAGCTGTGATTATGCGTTATAAAGAGGACTTCTTTCTCCCCTCATTGAACGACGAACACGTGCGATGAGCTCAAGTTTATTCAAATTGAGCGCACGCCCCAGTCTTTACAAATCGGCTGTAAAATCGCGCTGAAATGGAAGCCACGCGCTCGCTGAATTCGCAGAGTCGTGATTGCGTGGTAAGGAATGCAAAATGAAAAATGCAAACTTTCCTGTTTGATTTTTTTTCTTTATAACGTTTCTCTTTAGTGCCCAACTTTGCGCGTCGCGTCGCACCTGACATCTGAGAGGAAGAGTTCAAGTAAGCGTTGTTCGCTTTTCCAAGCGTGGCCCGAAAATATCAGCCTGATATGAAAAAGGCGTTCCGTATTGTGGGAACATTTGCTGCTCTGACAAGCGACTTTTATTTTAGGCTTCTTCGTTTCTTCGTTCGAATTCTTGTCGAACGCTTTTCACCGCAGTGGTGGTGAAATTGTAGAGCGTCCGCCTTCTATGCGGAAGGTACTGGTACGAGAAACACATATAAAACAAACCAAACCAAACCCTATCTCAGCTGCTGCCTCTTGACATACATTTGCATTTTAGGCAACTGAAAACTTGGGTTGGCGCGCTGCTGTTGAAAAAAGGTTACCATTGGATTTTTGGATTTTGCGTGTTAAAACCACATTATGATTATGAGGGTCGCCATAGTGGGGGACTCCGGATTAATTTCGACCACCTATGATTCTTTAGCGTGCAGGTAAACCTAAGTAAACGAACATTCTTGCCTTTCGTTCCCCTCAAAATGCGGCTTCCGTGGCTGGGTGATCGAAACCCCGACCTCAAGCTGAATCCCGCCCACAGTGGTGTAGCATTCAGATGGGGGTCGAAATGCGGTGATTCGACGCCGAGAAGGCTTACCTTTGTGGGATACGTACGGACAGGGCGGCGCAAGAACCATTCCCACAAAAAAACGTATGCTCGCATTCATTGTCCAGTCGTATCGAGATAAACACGCAGTCGCATCTCTTTTCTACCAATCACCTCTTCCGCTCTCTACCTCGACTAAACGAGACAGACGGCACAGGCCGATGGGTACGCGGTGAAATACGCGCAGGCCGCCTAAACGCGACGAATCTGGCATGCCGCGGGAGCGAATAAACAGACCCTGCGCCGATGCTGCACATAAATCTCGTTCATTTGACACCTCGCATGGAGAGCGCGTCCTCGACGCGAGATCAAATAGGGTCCCGCGGGAAGCAATCTTTCTCGATATTCACGATACGCGTCGGCCGGAGACGTGGCCGGGCGACCACCTTCTGAGGCAGTATCGGCCGAGCCGAGCCGGGCCGAGCCGTATAAGCATTATTTCTCAGCGCGCTCTTTCGCTGTTGATGTATCACCGCTGTCGCACTGTTCCCGTTGTTGTGGTCGTTGACAGTGTTACGAAGTGGGCAGATACCAGGCGGGACGCAGCAATATTTTCGTTATGGCGCATCCCGCAGCGACATAACATCTCCCGTTGGTCCGGGCGAGGGGGGGGGGGGGGGGGCGGAGGAAGCAGTGTCGTCGTCGGAGCATTCTGTCCTATGGCCCGTCCTGGCGCGCTCGACCGGAAAATGGTGGGGGCGGGGGTGGGCCACCGCGCCGAACCCCGGCGATAGCGCGGTAACAAATTGCGCCCGCTCGAGACACAGACAAGCGTGTGCACCCAACCTCGCGCTTTCCCCCTCTCCCTCTTCCTTTCTTTCCCAACTCTTATTCCGGGGTTTTGGCCCGCACGAGGGCACGATCGAGACTGTGAGCCACACAGCCTGAACCGCCCACCGCACCGGCACTTCGACGTCGGACGATGGGACAACTAGCGGAAGGGCCCAGCGCGCGACCTCACTCTTGTCTCTCGGACTCTGCAGAGCGATGATGCTTGCTCGTGAAAGATGGACCATGAGAGACCGAGTTCGAAATGGGAGGCAAGCTTAGTTTTAGTAAGTGGAAATTTGGGCGGTTAATAATGTAGAGCCCGAGAACGTCTTAACAGGTCTCCCCGTAATTTGCCGACTGGAGATTGTCGTTTCTGAATGTGATTATAGACGACGATACCCTATTGTCACGTGGCAGTGGCAGGGGCCATGAGTGTAGAACACTGATCCGTACGCATTCCTGTGGCTTTATATAAGCTTTGTCTGCCATGAACTTAATACAGAATGGGCCTAGATTCCTTATTATTGAGGCCAAACTCCCACAAAATGAACGCTTTGCCCTTTCCTGAGTTTAGGATATCCTTCTGGGTGCGACCGTGGTTTACCTCCCTGCTTTTGATTCTCCTTGTCTTTCTTCTCTTTCTCTCTCCCTCTTCGCTATAGGGTTCGTGCGGAACACAAAAGGAATTGTGATCCTTCATTGAGAACATTTCAGTTTGGTCGGTATAATAAACTTAATCGTGGTGACTCAGGCAAAACGCAAAACAGCAGAAGGCGGACAACGGTGCTGTTTGCAAGTGAAAGGCTTTGCTAAAACTACGCAAATAAACAGCGTATCTTAATGAATAACTAGTATCGAAAAAGCATCACCCTGATCACCGCAATGTATTATTATCAACTAGCCCAAATGTATCTCGTTCTCTGGTATAATAAAAGCTCAATTAGACTCCGGGTGCTTACCGCTGCGCAGTAACCTAATTTTCGCTACACGAAGATGACGGCCCACTGGTAGTCTTGCGCACGCTCTCTTATATCGTGCTCATATCGAACGTAAGGCGCGGGCGTAATGGAATGCGCGCTTGCCGCTAGGACAGCATTCTTCGCGCCGGTGCAAAGGAATTCGCGCTACTGCAAGTCGCCGAAGTGTCACCACCGCACCACCAACAACCCGCTAGGCTTCCGGTTACTCCCACGCAGTACTCCTCTAGAGACTTTGGCCCGATCGAGGAGTCTGCAGGAAAAAAAAAGGGAAAAAAAGAGAAAGTGGAAGATATTCCCAAATCAGCAGCTGCTCAGAGGTTTCGCGAGCCTTTCCATTAGGTCGGTGTTCTTCAGACCGCAAGGAATGCCGGCGATGCCACCGATCGCGTTTCCGCGGGTTGAATAAATCGGCTGGCGAAGGTCCTGAACAGCACGAAGACCAAGAACAACGTAAAAAAAAGCAGCACAGTCAGAAACACGATCATCAGTAGCAATTACAAGACGCGCGTCGCCGAACTCCGGTGGGAAAGTTCGGCTGCACTGCACTGACAGCTAGCTGCCAGGAGTAGGTGTCTTAAAGGCGGAAACAATGCTAAGATGCCGCCGGCGCGTTTTACCTCTCTTATTTTTGCTTTCCCGTACTGTAACCGATATTAACGCGATAGCGTTAAGGGCGCCGTGTCGCAGGAAACCCGGTGTCACGACAGACATGATAGCGTCGGATTGTAATTTGTGTATACGAGAAAACATAATTCTGTTAAGGCGGAAACACAAACCCCTTATCCAGCTGCCCTTTGACGTCATATTAGTGGGAGCCGCGCTCCCCGCTCGGTTATTTGCTACACCATCCAGATGGCGCTCGCCTCCGCGCATCCGCTGCGCTCGCCGTGCGGGGGACCGAAAAAAAAAAGAACCAGAAAGCTCGCCTTCGTGCATCTCAGCGCCAGTGTCGTGTTCTTCTTTGCCTCTGTCCTTGTCTATCCAGCGCTGTTATTTGCCTAAACTACGGCAGTAAAGTTTGCTTTGCGTCATCATGTCACAATAACGTCGATGGCGCTCGGATCCGACATTGCGACACAAGTTTACCATAAAATTTAAATATCTTGTAGTTGTTTCCCAGCTTGCATACTTGCTAAACGTGATCCCTTTTCGTGCGAGGAGCGTGGGGTTAAGATTCTACAGCTTCTGAAATAGGTAATGTCCAAGACATGGCGGCTATGACGTGTCTCCGGCTCAGAAATTAATTCCGGTGCAAACAGCGCATACAAAAGAATTGCCTTCGAGGTGTCTTTCTGTTACTCCGAGGAAACGGTCACCGGACGCTGGATTTGGACGGTACCTACACATGTCGCTATTCATTTAACGATGTATCTCTTCCTCTCTCTCTCTCTCTCTCTCTCTCTTCTCGCTCTCTCACGCTTTCTATTTTTCACCGTGACTCATGCAGTTTCTCGCACCGTTACCATTTGAGCACTTGAATGTTTAACGTACTAACAACGAAGACCCGATGCTCTCAGCCATTTCCCTATAGCTGCGCATACCACGCGCATTACACGCGAACACTTATCAAACGGCGCCAGCGCTCCGTTCATAACTTGGCTATATTGCTTAGCTGTTTCGCTGGGCGACGTTTCCTGACTGCGTCTTCGCTTGCTGAGATCTTGCTCACCCGTAATGTTTACTGGAGTTCTGAAGGCTCTCTCGTGACATTTTCTTTTCTTACGTGTTTCTAAGGAAACCGCACACGCGCATACGAGGATCGCTTTCGGAGACGCTTCGCTTTGTGGATGAGATTCGTTCCGGGTCAGAACGTCTTCGCATTCGTGACCCTCCTCACAAAGCGCGTTGCTGGCATAAATAAAGAAAGAAAGTACCTTTTAATCTTGCAGTGCTGCGGAGGTCGTAAGAATTGCGGTTTCCGTGTACAGTGCACATCATTCATAATTAAAACCACCTACAGCGCGAAGGACTAAGAGAGACGACGCACACTGCCCAGTGTGGTTCGTCTCTTTTAGTCTTTTGCGCTGTAGGTGGCGTTAATTACGAATAACCTACGAATAACCAGCTAGCCCTAAGCCTCCACCCTTGTTCACATCATTCAATGTGAATGCGCTTTCAGCATGACCGCTCCCCACGCAGTCATTAGAGCGAACAAGTGCGGATATAGGATTCGCTTGAGTATGCTCTCAATTCTGAAAAAAAAGAGCACATACGCGCTCCGCTTTTGACCACTCAAGCGCAACTTTGTTTACGCTACTTTTGTGTTAGTAAGGCTTAGTTAAAATGTGAGCCATACTTTGTCAGGGCGATACATTGATGTTTGACTGTTCCATCGTTTTCTGGGGATATTCTACCGCACCAGTCAATAAACACCCAACGCTCAGAGCTGAGGCCTGCTTTCTGCACGCTCAGTTCTTTTTTGTGTACTCTAAGGCATTCAAAGGTTACGAACATTCAACTTATTACCTTGTTGGGCCACAAACAAAAGTTGGGCTTTTTGAAAGAAAATTCGTTCGTTAAGTTTGCGAAATCTCGACATACATACGTACATTAATACGATCCTTGTTAGCCTCAGTCAAAGCACCTCTTAGCAGGAATTAATCTATAATAGATAGCTCCAGCTTTTTCTTTTTTTGGTTATTGGTACAATAGCGACATTTAGAAACACGGGACCCGAATTTAGGATGTGCGATGAGTCAGCCGTACAAGATATCGCAAAGAGAGTAGAAAAGCGCGCAAAAGTCGTACAAAGAAGTTTGGGTTTAGCGGGGTACGCAAGGTCCGTTATGTACGCTATATTTAAAACTCCCATGTATTGGGGCGAACGAAGTAGCATGCGTTCAGTGCGGTGGATTACGGCTGAGTGTGAGCTCAGCTGTACGTTTGAATTGTGCTTGAGGAGATAGCAATTATGTGTACAATAAACTCTTCTACACCAACGGTGTTAATCTTGACTATTTTACGAAAAATCACGTTATGGTAAAAAAAAAACAAAAAAAAAACGAGCTCACCAGAAAGTGGATAGACTCGGAGAAAGATGATTCGCATTAATATGTTGTGCATGGTTTCGCGAAAGGAGCACTTCGCAGTACTTTGGACTTGCAGACGATGGAGGGGACGTGCACTATTTCCTTGTACATGCTCGCGCGGAGGACTGCGACTTTCGATTCTACGCTCAACAGTGCCCACAAACCACGCGGCATTGCCTTTGTTTCACAAATCCCGCGCGCAATAAACTTCAAGCGTTCGATGGTATCCACCGGATGCGCCTCAGACACTCTCCCGGCGTGTGCTGGGTTCTTGAGCGTACAGGCATGCGTGCGTTTGCGAATTACCGAAAGGCGCACTGTAAAGGTTGCTTTTCCACAATAAGAGTGTAGATGGGGGAAAAGCCGAGTACTCTCCTAAATACCCGTCGTGGTCGTTAGCGTCGAATATATCGTGGGCGTCGTGGTTCTCACCGTTACCCGTCATTGAGGTGATCATTGAAACTCTTTGCGCATTTCAGGCTTCCCTGTGAGTTATAAAATAAATAAATAAAATAAATAAAATAAAAATAAAATAAAATTTAAATAAAATAATTATTGTCGTTACTGACTTGTCTTCTGGTTTTCCCGCCTGCGGGCACAATACGTTTGGTGCCTTATTTTGCAGTGATGGCATTTAAGAGCTGAAATATGCAGAGTGGGGTAAATTGCAAAGTAGGGTAACGTATGTATCTATTGTATAAGCCTTGCTGCTCAGGCGTTACAAACACGAGAACGCTAACGCGTAAACACAGAACTTTCGTTTTGTCATTTTGTTTGTAGACCTTTCGTAACGTGCACAGATATATTGTAACGTATACAGGGTGTTTCTTTTTAGACCATACACATATTTCATAAAAAGTAATGAGCTCAGCGGACGTGGCATTTTTGCAGACGAGTTCTAGGCGAGGTGGACATATTTTCTCGCCAATAGCGTGACCTTCAGAAGACTAATGAACAAAAATCGACTAATTATCTTTTTATTAGTGCCTCGGAGTCAGTTGACTAACTGGCAGATTTGTAGGCAGTGACATTTTCATGCACACCCATCTTTTAAAGAATCTTGAAAATGGCACCCATTTCGAGATAATCATCCTGAAGCTGCAAAGCTCAATCGAGGAAATATCGAGACCGAGCGCGTCCTGTTGCGTGTCAGACAGCAACACTCCATAAAGAAGTGTGGAGTGGAGTTTGAATGATAGCATGCCGGGGCGGCATATCCTGACCCGACGCACAGCCGTATACATAATGCCAGGCCGAGCGTGTCGTATCAGTAGACGTTCGGTTTCAAACTTCCTCGCACTTGTCGTCACGGGGCGTTTCGGTCTTATATGATAGCGGGGCCGCGTTTCCTGCGCTCTTGCGGCGCTCGATTTTGTTATTTCCTGGATTTACCGTTGAAGTTCGGTTATAAATATCTCGAATTAGGTGCGACTTTCAATATTTAAGAAAAAGAGGGTGCATTAAAATGTGACTGCTTCGAAATTCTCCATTTAAACACTGCAAGGCACTAATCAGAAAAGCTAATTAATAAATTATTGTTAATTAGTCTTCTGAAGCTCACGTGATTAGCGGCAAAGTATGTCCGCCTCACCTATTAACTCGTCTGCAAGAACGCCAAGTTCGCTGCGCTTATAGCCTTTTTATATAAAAAAAGTATGTATTGTATAAAAAAGACACCCTGTATAACGCAGATATGCCATAACACGACCTTACTGACAGATCCAGATTGATAGATTGACTACGGCTGCGTGCGTGTGTACGGCTGTACACGGCCGACTTTAACACACGTGCCGCTGCATGTAGTACACGTGGGCGGTCGCTGCATTTCTCCAACTGTGAAGCGTTGCGTTTAAGCACATAAAATGCTGCGAGGCGTCTACTTATGAGCGTCTGGGGTGTACGCCACCTTGGCTTAGGGTGGTGGCGGTGCGCAATCATCGGCGAGATAATGCTCTGCTTGAGATGCGAAGATAGTGCGTGCGTCTCGTATCAACCTGTGTTGCCTCTTCATCATACTCAGCAGGCACGTGCAGTTTACGGAGGCTTCGAGAACACGCAGTGACGCGGCAGCAGTTCCTAAATCCTTAACTACATATACGCGAGCCTTGTGTAGCGTTGGGTCTGTAAAAAACGAACGTAGAATCCTTTTGGGAGTTTACGGGTCGCTTTCTCGAGCCACCCAGTATGTCTTCCACTAGAGGAAAGTATGTTTATATCATGGCACTCAAGTGCTGAGATATATGAATATACGAATAAAGGCTCGCGCGTCACTCGCTGGTCGAGAAAAGCGAGAACGGCCTTATTCGCTGGTTTGTGCGACGATATCATCTAGAAGAACACGCACGACTTTCATTCTTCTCACCTGTTCTCTGTATTTTCTTTCTCTCTGTGTACCCAGGTAGTTCTAAACTTGTAACACGCGGCATCGGGGACATCAAGTTCCCCTTAGCGAAGCAGCATGCGTAGAACTTGGCAAGGAAGACATCAACTCGGCACTTTCCTCGTGAAGTGGCCGTTACATTGTCTGCTATATGGGACCGGGGAGAAGTAATAGGCAGCTACCTTCTCAATCTCGCCAAAGAGCTTTAAGAATAAAAAAAAAACGAAAAAACTTGCGTGTCAGTTTCGAAACGTTCAAAGCGCGGCAACAACCTATAGACATCACGCGAGGAACGAGTCTGCCCGAACGTTTCGCAAAATTCGTAGAAACTTTCAGGCCAGAATAGCCACGTTTTCCTCGCGTCTGCATAATGTCTCGCTTACGCAGATTCCGAGGCCCGGAGCAAATGTCCCGTACGATCTGAACGCGAAACAAAAAGGAATAGAGTGAGATACGTGTAAGAACGGGACGTTACGGGGGAGGACCGCACGTAGCAAGGAAGAAAAGGTGGGGCAATTGCGTATTCGAATAGCTTTTGTTCTCTTATAGGGTGCGATGACCGCATCTGAAATGAAGCGGAATGACGGAAGGGAGGACTCGGCGTTCCGAGGGTACAATGGCGGTCGCTTGGAGGAGAGATAAAGAAACCAGAGGCCTAATGTAAGGCCGTACGAGAACACTTAGGAGAACAAAACGGGAAGGGTGAGGCGGAGAGGAAGAATGGGACCCCGGGCACTTATCATAACGACAAAATGTGCCGCTGTGCGCCTATCACGCCACTGCCCGAAAGGAGCGAATTTGGCACAAGTGAGACGAGAATTTGTACGAAGGAAAGAAGCAAATTTTAAACAAGCAATATGCAGTGTGGAATGAAGGGAGGGGGAAGGACATTCTCGCTGCGTTTCGAACTAACGCTAAACTGGCGGCTCGGGTTGATTCTGGGGCGTCACTTCTATACTTCTGAGTCCGATTTTCAACGAGTTGAATTGAGAATGGTCGGGTGCTTTTTTTCATTCTTAATTTTTTCTCTCTCTCGACCGGCAATAGCTAGGCGGCGCAGTGCTTTGAATACGCGGGCGATTTGCCAAAGCGAAACTGCGAATAGCAGCAGCAGTTCGCACTATCATCAGACTCCCCTCAAAAAAGGGCAAGTCAAGGTGTGCCCGGCATACACCATTCAGTTTCTCCGCCCCTTTTCCCGGCTCGTATGTACTGCGGTATGCCAAGTAAGTTCCCCTTAAACTGCCGTTGGCACGCTCAGGAGCTCAATCTCACTCAATCGCGGACACGGGCGTGCACACACGTTGCACAGTCACACATAAATACTATACACAGCCGCTCAGCACAAGAGCACACGTCATACATCCACCAACCCTTCTACTCTAACAAACACACACCCGCACACACACACAAACACGCGCACACGAACGCGCGCGTGCGCGAGCGCACGCACAAACATACACACGCACACGCACACGCACACGCACACACACACACACACACACACACACACACACACACACACACACACACACACACACACACACACACACACGCACACACACACGCACACACACAGACTGTAACATGCTCCTTCACGAATGAACTATACTCTGTTTACGTTCTCGAGGTGCACATTCCAGCCCGCCTCGAGACCTACACCCTCCACTTTCGAAACAAAGGACTCGCTTCTCTACCTCTATATTTCTCCTTGAACAGGCTTCATCCTTTCGTTACTGCACTCTTTTCCCCGTACTCGAAAGCAGCGGCCAGCCACACAAGTTGGACGCGAGAAGCCCCGCAGTTGTCCCAAATTGCAGGTTTGGCTGACGAGCAAACGCCTCGCCTAAGACTCAAACGGAGGCGCCTCCTCTTCCCAGTGGCTGCAGAAGCGGCGGGTCATTCAGACGCAGCCCTCCCCGCCCCTTCAAACCCGAGTCTCAGCTTGGCCAAAGTGCCGGGCCGGCCGCCTGAAGGACGGCTATTAGGACCACGGGAATACGCTTTATACTTCTCCCTATCTCCCGCACGCCTCTCCCACGAAGTGTGCGCGGTGCACTGCATGTTTTGCGATTGTGTGGGTAGCCTCGGGACTCCTTCTGCGGTCCGCGCGTCTTAGCATGCACGCAACCCCCCCCCCCCCCCCCCCCCCCCCCCGCTTCTTCCATCGGTCGTACCCCTTCCTCTCCGTCCTTATGTCTGACGCTCTTTGTGTCTAATTCGGCGAACCTTTCAAGCGCGCTCTCCTTTGTGTCTCGCGAGACTCCTCCCCATAGCCATCGTTTTTCTGAGAGACCCCCCCCCCCCCCCCTCTCACAGTTGACTTGCTTCTGCGTCATTCCTCTTTCCGGATACTGGGATTCTAACGAGATGTTGCCGGCCTCCACGCGGAAGCTCACTTTGTTGCTTGTTTTTGAGTCAGAAATGTGCGTCTAATTCAGCGGGCCCCTACAGTGGCCTCCCCCTTTAGCGTCTCACGAGGCCTTCTGCCATCTCTTCTCTTCGCCGTCTTTGTTCCCTAAACGCCCTCGCGGTTTGTAGTTGGGGTCTGCTTCTTGTCTCCGGTGAGGAAGATTACAAGGAGCCCGTTGGTTTGCCGAGGTCCGCGCGAAAGCGCACGGGCTTGTTTCGCGTGTACGATGAAATGGCCTCTGGGGACAAATTCTGCGTGCGAAGACTCGAAAGTTGGTTGGCCTGCAGCGGAAGCCAAGGCGAGCCGAGAGCTAAGCCCATTCACAGTTGAGTCGGTGGAACTAGGCGCAATGTAAGGAAAAAAAATATAGGAAAAGGACATCCGTTTTTTGTGGGGGCCTGCGGGCAGATACTGCAGCTGACTGTTGGTACAAATGGGTCAGCCCCGAAGTGAGTGCAAGGAGAGCCCTCTTGTGAGGCATAAAGGAACCACGTGCTTATACAAAGCAACGGAGCCCGGAGGCTATGCGGAAACGTGTGGCAGAGAGGAGCAGTCGCAGCTACGAATGCTGATGGCTTTTTAGGGTCGCTTGCATCCGCCGGCAGCTCAATGATGATGTCAGACTGGCTTTAGCACTTGATATTTTTTGCTACCGCAGCACAGTCTAAGAATACTTGGAAGCAATGAATGACTCCGCAGGACACTGCAGTGCAGTTCCCCCCCCCCCCCCCCCCAAAAAAAAAAAAAAAAAAAAAAAAAGGTAACAGTTGGTAGCGAGCACAATGTATCCTACTTCTTCTCACTCCACAGTTTCTGCTGTCTTGGGAATTTAACATTTGTATTCTCAAAGTTACTTTTTTTTTATAACCGCATGCCCCACCATATAAAACGCTGAGCCTACATCCATCGCTGTTCTTTTTATTCCAAACGTTCTCCGAGTACGATATTTTTTTTTCTGTTTCGGTCGACAACTATAAAAAATATTTATCGTATACACAAGCATAAATGATGTATTATGTATTACTCCTATACATCAAAACAGTTACTTGCGCTCTTCTTTCGCAAGGATCGCGTTCGATAGAGCACTCGCCTAAGGAATCACGTCATGTTGTTAAATACTTTAGTCACTGCTTTCCGCCGGTTTGCTTTGCTTCACTTCTAAGTTTCACTCTGGCTTTGTCACACACGTCAAACCTGCACCATCGTCCCCAATGGAAGGTAATATATGTCACTGGCTCTTTAAAGCCACGAAGCTCGAGCCTTTCCTTACAGAGAAAATACGCAAAGTTTTCGCATGGCCTAGATAGCGCGTTTCGCACCGTAAAGTTTATGGTCGTTCTTGATTATAAATATGTTATAAAGATAACGTATTTCATGCGCTGTGGGAATTGGTTTAGGCGAAGATTTTCTTGGCGTTTTCAAAGAACGCTGCTCTTCTTTAGCTATTGCAGGTACAAGACTCTATTCAGTGTTTTTGGTGCGTTTAGCTTGTTTGCCTTGGGAAGAGGAGCAGCCGGCGCCATTAAAGGTGCCAGCCTTTCATAGGTCTACTCACTGAAAACCCCACGAGCTGTAGCACCTATGGTGTCTATCCCAACAAACAACACATCCCATGACAGTTCCACCAAACACTGGCCCCATTATCCAAACCCTCATGCCTCCCACCTTTCTTTTCCACCAAGTGTATGACCGCCACAAACCACCATTTCACGACCAGTGGCTCCTCGCGGACATTATTGCGTAAGCGACGCCGAGTACTGATGCCACCGTTGCTTAATTCTTTCACACAATAAAGTAATTTCTCTATCTTCTTCTCCTTGCGCATCGCAAGAAGAGGGAAGACATGCGGATTGCACATATTTCGACGAAAGACGAGGTCATGACGACGAAGGAATGACGAGGCGAGAGTGACCGCTAACGAACTGATGACTACGGCATGGCAAGAAAGGAATGACAACGATGAAATGAAAGCGATGAAATAGTGACGATGGAATGACGATGACGTCAGAATGACGAAGGCGTGTTTGTATTAGAGCTCGCGTCTGCACTTACGTAGATCCCCTGCCGCTGCGGACTGGCTCGCTTTGCACTATATCCGGTACTGATTTGTTCTATGCCCGAGACCGGTCAATCGCGCAAGACAGCAGTGAACCCCTGAGAAGGGGTGGGTGGGGTTGGGCGGGGAAATGGCAGAGAAAGCTTCGTTTAAAAAAATCTAACGCATTTGTTGATTGACCATTTGCAGTTTAACGCGTCCTAAAAGAACGCAGCAGTTCCAGAGACAATGAGCAAAGGGCTCAAGAATATTTTTTGCGATTAGCTGTCGTTTCGTAAAGCCCACTGAATGCTTGGTACGTGAGCCCTCTTGCATTCCGCCGAACGCCGGCGGTCGCATTCGCCAAATAGAATCCAGACCTCGTGTTCAGCAGTGAGAGGGGGAAGAAGAAGACGAAGAACAAGAAGGAGCTTCCAGGCGCCCACGTCGGATCCCCCAATGTGTGCCGCACTTCGGGTGCTCGGTGCGGCAGCCATGGCAGCGAAGCTAGTGCTGTTGGTGCCACTGGCAATGCCACCCCCGACCACAGCGCAAGGAGCCATTGGCATCACGGCGCCGCCTGAAGGCAACGGTGGTGGTGGCGCTGATGCGGACGAGGACGTGCTCGACGGCGTGGTGGGCTCTCAGAGAGAGCGCGCCATGTCTGCGCTCGACAAGGCTAAGGCCATGCGCATCATACCGGATTTGATGCGCTACCTGCCCAACGATTCGCTCACTGTTACCTACATGGGAAATGTCAAGGTGACGTTGCAGTATATGCCTCGCTTAGATTTCAGTTTGAGAGTCTGCAAGTAATGTGTACTACTTCTGCTATTCACTGCATGCTTAGAAGAAGTATTCAAGCTCTTAGACTGGGAAGGCTTAGGAGTGATGATCAACGCCGAATATCTCGGTAACCTTCGGTTTGCAGATGACATTGTCCTATTCAGCAACAATGGGGACGAATTACAGCAAATGATTTAGGACCTTAACCGAGAAAGTGTAAGAGTGGGGATGAAGAGTAATATGCAGAAGACAAACGTAATGTTCAATAGCCTGGCAAGGGAACAAGTATTCAGGGTCGCCAGCCAGCCTCTAGAGTCTTTAAAGGAGTACGTTTATCTAGGTCAATTACTCACAGGGGACCCTGATCATGAGAAAGATATTTACAGAAAAATAAAATTGGGTTGGAGTGCATACGGCCGGCATTGCCAAATCCTAACTCAGAGTTTACCACTGTCGTTGAAAAGAAAAGTGTACAATCATTTCATTCTACCGGTGCTAACATATGAGGCACAAACTTGGACGTTAACAAAGAAGCTCGAGAACAAGTTAAGGACCGCACAAAGAGCGATGGAACAAAAAACCTCGCTGTTTCACCCGAAAGGCGAAGCATCAACTGCGATAGCAAATTAGTAGAGAGCTATACGGAGTAAAGATAGTAGTTTTATCAGCTGTACAAACTTGGACGTGCAGCAGCACCAGCAACGCGCAGAACTGTTGTCGACGCCGTGGGCGCCTTGCCCGCGTTCGCACCGAACGCACGCGGCGTTGGCGACTGTTGCCGGTGCCTCTGGGGGCGGCTCGGAGGTTTTCGACGAGATCAGACTGGAACACTCGTTGAGCTGCGTCGGAATTCTGTACCACCTTCTCGCCTCGCAACGTTTTTATATAATTACGCATTCGACGCGCAGCTAAACGTCGCCTCCCCTCCCTACCTCCCATCCCCCCACGGCCTTTCGCGCGACGGAAGAAATCGCGTTTGCTCTCTATATATGGTGATTGTAAAGGAGGAAAGAGACGCTTAATTCTGCAGCTCTTCAGGGAGCACGGCGCAGAACGCGCGTTTGCTCTCCGCCGTGCGTTCGCTCCCCGTGAAAGCGCGCGTCCCTCGTGCGCTTTCACTCGCACATACAACATACGGCGCGCGGCGACGATTTCATCATCGTTGACGTCATACGGAACCTCACGGCGACGGCGACGCCGACGGCAAAAATCCGCTTTGAGTGTCCATATAATTGCTATCGCAATAAAATGTTAAGCCTAACGTTAAGAGGCAGGAAGAGAGCGGTGTGGATCGGAGAACAAACGGGGATAGCCGATATTCTAGTTGACATCAAACGGGAAAAAATGGAGCTGGGCAGGCCATGTAATGCGTAGGATGGATAACCGGTGGACCAATAGGGTTACAGAATGGATACCGAGAGAAGGGAAGCGCAGTCGAGGACGGCGGAAAACTAGGTGGGGGTGTTGAAGTTAGGAAATTTGCAGGCGCAAGTTAGAATCAGCTAGCGCAAGACAGGGGAAATTGGAGAACACAGGGCGAGGCCTTCGTCCTGCAGTGAACATAAATATAGGCTCATGATGATCATGAAATAATGTGGGAGCCGAAAGCGAGCGGAAAGCACAAACAGCGCCTCTGTTCGACCGAAGTGGTTTCGGCGCTTCCACCAGGGCCGTGCCATGACGAAGCCTCCCGTTTGTTTTCAAGAATTAGTTGATTGACAAAACGAAGCTATCCATAAGAACGGTGGGCTATGTAACGAACGATGGCCTGTACTGCTAGCTACATATTATTTGACAAACATTTTCAAATTCGCTTATCTGTTCTCTATGCACAAACGCGTGTGCAGGGACAAGCACACGCACGCACGCACATACATAGATACATACATACATACATACATACATACATACATACATACATACATACATACATACATACATACATACATACATACATACTACATACATACATACATACATACATACATACATACATACATACATACATACATACATACATACATACATACATACAAGCGGCCCATTTGTTTATTTACTTTTGCAGACGGACACGCCAGCCAAGATGCCACGCAATCCTGATAGCTCACTAGCACCGCCAAAGGAGTATGTGAACTTCCGCGTCGCTTCACACTAACTGCCACCTCTGGTCACAGGTGGACATGGGCAACGAGCTGGAGCCGACGAGCGTGGCCGAGCCTCCGCATGTCATGCTCCGAGGACAAATCGGCCACTTTTACGCGCTCTGCATGGTCGACGTGGACGCTCCGTCGGCGTTCAAACCCAAGCACCGCGCCTGGCTGCATTGGCTCGTCGTCAACATACCGGCACAGCGGGTAAGTGAGCGACTCTTCACAATTATTGTCTCTTTCAACGAAATTACTGCACTTTGGTATTGTATATGTATACGTTGCGCACGCAGTGACGTATCGTATACCTGCCAGGCGCTATGGGCTTCGCAA
Source organism: Dermacentor silvarum (assembly GCF_013339745.2). Taxonomy (NCBI): domain Eukaryota; kingdom Metazoa; phylum Arthropoda; class Arachnida; order Ixodida; family Ixodidae; genus Dermacentor; species Dermacentor silvarum. The sequence continues at coordinate 185,913,536 of NC_051156.1, forward strand.
AGTGCGCATGCGCAGAACGCTACCAACATGGAACGTTATGCCTGCGCGTCTAGCGTGCACGCGGAACGTTCCGGTCTGGTAGCGCTGATGGCAAGTACGCATGTGCGTGTCAGCTTTTCGCGAGCGTACGATGACTCGCGTGCCGCTTTCGTGATTCTCGTTTCGTTCGGGACCAGTGCGAGACTTCTTGTTTTCGAGGTTGTACTGTAGGGCTAGTTGGTTCGTGATTATGTATGAGAAAAGCGCTACCAGATTGGACGAAACAAAAAGGTGCACACAGACACGGTGCCGTGTTTGTGTGCTCCTACTTGTTTCGGCGCCTCCGATAGCACGCTGTTACTCTTTTCTGATCAAATCTAAACATTTCTAATCTAACCCTCTTTTGCCCATTAGGCACTTCTAAGATTTAATTCTAGGCACTATAAATACCACTATATACTCTCCAATTCGCCTTATTGTCAGCTCTGATTGGCTCTCGGGGCAGCTGCGGCCTCTCTGATTGGCTCGAAACGACAACATAGCAGGATTCGACAACAGGGCGGAACTCGACCTTTGTCCGGCATAGCACTCGTGGAATGGCTTTCTACGCGCCTGCGTGGGAACTAGCGCGCAGTGTCGCGATACGCGACACCGCGTTCTTCAGAGCGCTTTCATGCAACATACGCAGCGTAGTGGACATGGTAGTATAAATCTCTCAATTGACGGTCAAAGGCAAAAGTTAGCACCAACCTGAGGTACATAGCAAACTTAAATCATGTATTTGGCTAGTCAGCTTGGAAACTACAAAACACGGCAGCAAGTGTAGACAGGAAGAACACTTTGTCACCATTGTACGTCTTAATTGGCGGGGATAGTTCTTGCGTATCCGATAGCAAGGCTTACCTGCGCTTTGCACTCGAGTATATTCATGTTAATTATAGGAGTCATGAGGGAGGTAGTGGCCGAATAATGCACCAGAGAGGTCAATTCCTGTTCTGATGAGGGAGTGAATTTGTTGAAGCTTAGTGGGCCTTCCTGATTTGGTTGCACCTGGACTAGTATAGCCCCGCTAGCTCTCGGCGATATATATATATATATATATATATATATATATATATATTGCTGGTGTCAGGCGGTACTACATGCCTGCAAATTTAATGGATTCGAGGAGGATTCGACCCTACGACCTTCAGATTAGAGGCCGGGTGTTCTACCTCTGCTCCATGCCACCACAAGACAGGAGTAATTGGAGATTGCAGGGAGAGGCCTTCTTCCTGCATTGGACATAAATATAGGCTGATGACGATGATGATGATGATATTCACGTCTCCGCGTGTGTGTTTATCTGCGCAGTTAGCCATGTGAGCGCTTCGTCATTCTCGCTATGTTCTACAAGTTATGAAGTCATACGAACTCCTCTTCTTTCCCTTAATTTTCCTGTTATCTTTCCTGGCTCAAACAGTTTAAGAGTAAATGAGAAAGGCGGAGAAGAGAGTGGCGGGACTTTGATTGAAACCAAAAGAGCAAAATATAGTAGAAAAACATGGTGATTGTAAAGTAACAACAAGAATAACCACGACTAAATAGTCCCAAAATGACACGGAGCAGTCAACTAGCTCTTCCTCCATCCTTTCGTCAGTACTGGACTAAAGGGCGACCTTATATAAATAAGTACAAACAAGCAAATGTGCGTCGTTGCCAGTGACAGCAATCGTATCTGTCGTGGTGTTCATAATAACTGCTCTAGCTCGACACATACAGTGCTCCCTACTCGACATAGTGCGCGGAACACCACCCTCATCCTTGGACGCTTTCTTTTTTTTCCCTCTAATTCAATAGGAGATAAGAAGACTTATGTGGCCCTTAACAGCGTCGTTAAGGCACTAAGCCCTGCATGTTACGAACGGCAGCAAATCCCGCATTACTGCGCCGACTGTCGACGGTACGACGCGCCTAAGGAAAAGTGCAAATATTTGTGCTCGCAGGTTGCAAGCACACTGTGTGCTTGCAATCGCACACTTGATGTAGGCCGGACCCCGGCCGAAACGTCGAAACTAAACTGTTTTTTTTCCTACGTGCGCCTGCACTTCTTTTAATATATGTATGCATGTCTTAGAGTAACCGCTGGTCGCTAGGTAGATCCGAGAATGTCAATTACGATTCGCTTAGCACATACGCGCAGTGTGATTACCCTCTTTCGCTATAGAATACGCGAAAACTTGCGACAATTCTCGGATACAGCATATACGTGCGTCTCGCGCCGAGCAATAACTTATACAACTGTGGTAATGTCGTAAAAACGGGTCACTGGCAAAAAGAAATCGAAATGTAAAACATTGTACGAGCCACATTAAGGCTGCGTTTCTAAGCACAGTCATCCACCGATGCTTACACATACCGCGATTTACTAGCCGTCTATCCCGCCGATCTCCCGTTTGAGTGTAGGTGACGCAATATAACTCAAGTGCAGAAAAAAAAAAACATTTCTTTGGCGCTATTTGTAAGGAGTCATCCCTGCGAGTTGCTCCGACCAAAATCAATATTCGGGCTGCTTAGGCAAATGCCGTGCAGCAACTTATGCCGTGCAGTCACTGAACCAGCCTGTTCAGCGGCTGTTCGAATACACCCAGACGAAGCTAATAAATTTCCCGAAGCGCAAATTTCATTTCGTGGTTCAGGTATCCTTCATGACCTCTCGTCTCGAAACATTTGTCATTCAGACATTATGGGGGACACATTCGGACAATTCGCGATGGTATGGTCGTATCAGCTCCGTGTGCCTTTCTTTCTTTCTTTCTTTCTTTCTTTCTTTCTTTCTTTCTTTCTTTCTTTCTTTCTTTCTTTCTTTCTTTCTTTCTTTCCTTCCTTCTTTCTTTCTTTCTTTCCTTCTTTCTTTCTTTCTTTCTTTCTTTCTTTCCTTCCTTCTTTCTTTCTTTCTTCTTTCTTTCCTTCTTTCTTTCTTATTGTTGAACAAGGTGATAGTTATCCGAAGTTCAATTATCCGGGATAGAGTACGGGTGCACAGACCTGGGTAACTCTGTCAAGGAACCAGGTAATACTTAATTTTGTTAAATGCTTTTTCCTGACACCTCACCGCGTTGCTTAACCACCTCGTGACATTGCTCGGAGCCAGCAGTACGGATTCCCTGATCTCTATTTACTCATCAACACTCCCACTGCTTTCAAGAAGCTATTGATAATCGCTAATACTTCTCCCGCTTCTGACACCTTATAATCTTACACCTCTAAAAAAAAAACGCAATAAATCTGCGATGATGTCAGTTCACTAGGCGCTCAAATCGCATCTGGGACTCGTGCTCCTCGATGCGATTTAATCTAGTCAGCTCGGCAGCGTAGACTCCTAGGCCACTTGAGAAGGCGAAATGGAATTGTCGATCTCTTGAATGCACTTATAGCAGCGCCCGAGGGCCAATTCGGCATAATCGGATTACGGGATGCCAGAAAAGAGCCCTTCAAGGCGTCGCCTTAGCTTCTATGCTCGAAAGTTCCGTGCGCGAGAAGGCAAAGGTGACAGGTTTCTAATCCTTTTTCACGAGGAGGTGCTTCTTACCTGTGACAGTAAACGTTTCCATATTGCCCAAGAAGCATCGTGTTACATAACCCTCAATTAAAAAAAAGTGGACACAGTCCCCCCCCCCCCCCCCCCCAGAAAAAAAAGAAAAAAAAAGGAAAGGGGGGGGGGGGGGTGGTTAGGAGGGCATACAAATATGCGAAATCTCACCATTCAAAACTTTAGCAGGTATGTAAGTTGTCACCGTTGTCTTGGGAACGCTTGCTATTAATTTACATCAATGACTTTTGCACGCCTTCCAGCTAGTCTAGCGCTGTCACTAGGCATTTCGTATAGTGTCCAGTTTATTGCCACAGTCACCCGCAGCGGTTGCTCAGTGGCTATGGTGTGGCGCTGCTAAGCACGCGGTCGCCGGATCGAATCCCGGCCGCGAAGGCCGCATTTCGATGGGGGCGAAATGCGATAGAGCCCGTGTACCGTGCATTGGGTGCTCTTCAAAGAACCCCAGGTGGCCAGAATTAATCCGGCAGTCCCCCCACTACGGCGTGCGCCATAATCAGATCGAGTTGTAGTACGTACGAAAGCCCCATAATTTATATTTAAATTAGTGCCACGATACTTCATAGCAGATTACATGCACGTTACTAACTACGCGGGGTGAAGCTTAGGAAGATGCGAAAACTCGATACGAGCGCGTTTATCGCTTACATCTGGTTGTATATTGTGAAGAATGACTGTGTTGGTTGTATGCGTCGCGTAACACATTAAAAGGCCCCAGTATCTACACGGGCGAGCTTTTTCACACAAGCCTAAATTAGGCTGTAAGTAGGCTTAGCCGTAAAGCCTTCTTGCTCGAAACGTGCGGGCAAGCCTTGCTGAAACAGCAGCTCATTTATTCATTATTTTGTGTGCTTGGTTAGGAGTAAGCGTCTAAATTACTTCCCGTTCACTTGCTTACATTTTCTTACACTATGTTCAACCCTCGTGTCAGGGTCACGCAATGCTGCCCTGATGTGGAGAATACGAGGCTTCTGGGAGACAACCCAGCTTGGAGATAAGTGAACACGTTAATTTGTGCGGAATGCGGACGAGTTCACCGTATGTAATCATGAAGGGGCACAAGTCACATAGTTTTTTTCATACCTGCAGACGACTGCACTTTGCTCTAGCCAATCACCATCGACATGTTTGCTGTCAGGCACCATCGGCCAGCATCTTCTCAAGCACAAGGACTGTTACATGAATGCCGACCCATACTCGCAACATCTGCGGTACACAAAAAGGGGCCGTTATAAAAAAAAATTCATGCAGGACTTGCGATTAGCGTAGAAGCGGCGCAGCGACACACCGTATTTCCACCGCCAAAACGCGTCATGTACGAGGCGTGCATGAAGCCAGGCTCCTCTCTCGTCCCTTTCTTTTGGACACGATGCTCTATCTAACGGCGCCGCCACGAAGTTCCTATGTAGCGTGTGTGGGAATATATTCAGACATGCTTGTCTGAATCTATATGACTTGAGTTCGATTCCGCTCAGCACCGAAGAAATCGTAAAGGATTTTTTAAAGCATCAAATGCTTTTAGCTCCCGTTGTCGGCGACCTTCAAGTGACCTTGAGCCAAAAGCCAGAGCTGTTATCCGGGCGCTCAAACAAGATCATCCAGACACTCAAAACGAGAACATGCCGGCAAGTTGCGAGGAACAAAACGAGATCATCCGGGCAACCAGTCAAAACTTAAGAAAATGCGGTCTCTGGCCCCCAACCCTTTGTATACAGGACCGCATTATATACGCTAGTTACTCTCCAAACAAGTTACAAAAAAAAATATTGCTTCCTAGTTCTTCCTCGTCTTTCTTCACAATATCACTCAAGTTGTAACTTCTAGTATGCTGAAGGTTTGTTTGTCATTTCCAATAGCGACGTTCAAAAGGCAGATACAGGGGACTTAAGGCCGCACATTTGCAGCCGACCACTTCGATGAGACTAGAAGAAAAAGTGGCGACAGACGCTGAGCGCGTTCGACTGTTGCAAGGAGACGCGGTTGAAGGCGTCGGCACCACAGACAGCAAAAGACACCTTATGGTAGCCATTTCATGCATACATCTATTCTCGATTATGGGAGAGCCAACAATTTTTTTTTTGTCATAGAAGACCGTGGCTCGTACCCAATCACCCAAGTTGGCATGTGAGATGGTAATTGAAGATCGCCGCAGACCCAGATTGATCTGATGGTGGGTTTCGGACCAAGTTCCCTCAGAACAGAAGAGAGAGTGAGAATAAACATCTTTATTATGCAAATGCAACTTTGGAGAGGCGTCCTCATTCCAGAATGCCTTGAGCTCGGGCTATAGACGGTCATAGATGGACTAGCAGACAGATGGACAGACGCCGGAATGAGCTTGGATCGAGTATCCTATGAACGCTAATCGCATTATTCAAAGGGGCTTCTGAAGTTCTAAACTATTAAATCGGTTCAACGTGTACTGTAGAACTTTTATCAAGATGCTCTCATAGCTGTTCTGCAATTTCGCGTCCAGCATACTAGGCGGACGAAGAACCGCCTCCATGTTAATGGCTCGAAAGGACTGAACCCGGTCAATCGGCATATGTAATAAAATGACAGCACTTCCGCGCTCTTGGCAAAGTTTGCAGAAAATATCGCTTGGGTAATTTCGCACCCTCTACAGTATAATGCTCGGGCTAACCACGGGCTTTAGGGATTTTATATGGGTCAATGCTATAAAGCGTGGTACGGACAACTTTAGCTTCCTTCCTAATGCTTTCTAACGTGGCTGTGTTAGCATGTGCTGACAAATGTTGAAAAGATGTTATCCTCACCACAGGCACGTCTAAAATAAAAACTGCGATCGCGACTATGTCCAGCATCTGGGAATGCGGTGCCATCTAGGCTTATAAACAGTATGCGTATCGCAATGGCCCTACCGTTTTAGACGAACTGACATGTATTATGAATTACACAAGGCGGTATAGCTTGACAAATAGCGTAGAAGAAGCGTGCTCATTACAACGCATCGACTGCATGGCAAATTTATCAAAACCGGTGTCCACAATGGAGTACGACCAGCTTCACAATGTAGCTGGGAACCCAAGCCTTCCTTCCTTTAGAGTACCAGCAACTTCTTTCACTGTGACAGTAAGGGTAAAAGCTCCGAACTACATTTGCTGTACATGCCTGTCAGTCCGTACTGTCCTGTGTGTTACGCCGTCGCCGTAATCGTTTCCTGGTCCGGTCACGCCATGGTACTCAACTTTACATTCACCGATGATAACGATACTTTACCCAGCACCACTAAAAGATCGAACTGAGGCCTTTGAGGCAACGCGAGTTTGGAAGCCGGACTCACTGAGTCATCGCTGTCACGCGGTGATCGCTCTTGACCATCTCTGTGGATTTTTCGCGCCATACAATATCTGGTGGCGTCTGTGCAAGCATTTCGGAGACCACTGCAGATAATGAGTGGTGTACAAAACATGGCGGTCATGACGTGTTTCCGGCTTCTGCTAGAGCTTCCGGCGCCTGCAGTAAAGAAAAGCCGTGGATTCCGAGAATTGCATTTGTTAGCTTGATGGTGCGCGCATCGCAAATCACAGTAGTAGTTTTTGATAAAGTGTCAATGTCCGCGTCGACAGCCTGCAGCTTTCGCAGTAAATGAGTTCATAGCCGGATGAACCACTGAAGTTTGTCGATGTTTTCTCTCTCTCTCTCTTTCTTATTTTAACGATTCGCAGCTGGACGCCGGGAACGTTCTGGCGACGTACAGTCCACCGACGCCGGCGACGAGTACCGGTTCGCATCGGTTTGTGTTCATCCAGTTCGAGCAGCCCAAATACTTCCGGCAGGGAGACTTCATCTTCATACCGATGCGCGCCGCCTTCAACGTGACGGCCTTCATGGACGACAACAATATCCGCCGCATCATGGCCTTCAACTTCTTCCGCATCGAAACTGAGTACAGGAACCTGCTGTGAACCTGCGGTGGTCACAGCAGCCGTCCAGTCGTACTTGCGTCTTAACTTATAAATAGTTGCGATGGAGTATCGGCCTCGACTACAAAATAAAGATATTGCGTCTTGATTACGAGGTAATTATACACTGCGTGGTACGGCGTTAGTATCGACGATCAGCTGTTGCTCAGTCAAAACGGTTAGCGAAAGAATTCTATACATAATTCCCATGTTCTAACGGAAAGTAAAACACGAGTTCGCGCAACACATCGTCAGTGACACCTTGTTGTTAACCGAACCTTTGTAAAGCTATACGCAGCAGCTCGACTCGCCACGATATTTCACCTTCCGTCGCTGCGTTATTACTATTAGCGTGTGTTGACTGTGACAACGTGGCCTTGCACGATGCCAGGATGCCTCAAGACAGCAGAAAGGCCCTCCGCACAGCCGGCCATTGGTTATTTGAGTTGAATGAAGTTCTTCTCTCTTTCTTGCCGCATTCCGCCGCTCCATTCTCTCCTCCTCTAGTTCACGTGGTCACTTGGAAGACCCGTGCTCGCTGTTCCATAACTATAGCATTTCACTTTCTTCAGCGAAGTAAAGCAAGTTCGAGTCCGTGTTTATTTGGTATTTTTCACGCGGACTGTCTGCTGGCGATAGAAGATCCAGCGCACAAACGACGACGCGCCGAAAGCACCCTATACCCACGCGCTGTCACTTGGATCGTCAGACTATCTATGGGCTGACTGTTGAGCTAATTGGCCTGTCATGTAAGCCACACCGCGATCACGTTCGATCTTCTCGTCTATTCCCTGTGTCTGAATAAAAAGACAATTCGCAAAGCTTTTCAGTCGATACCTGGGGACTACTGCGCTGATTTGGTGCCGGTGGCATAGAAAAGAAAGCTGCGCTTGTTTCTATAACTGATTGGTTAGCCTCGTAAACAAAAAGAAGAGATGGGCCCACGAGGAATCTTACGATGTTAGATGAAGTGGAGGCTTAAGCGTAATAGTAAGGATGCTTCCGAAGCAAGATACTTAAGTAGGCATGAATCATACCTTCACGTTAGGCGTCACGTAACAATTGTGTGGTTGGCCACTTATGTGCAAAGTTGCGGCATGGCACTTGTGGTAAAACATCGAACAATCTTAGCGCTCACTTGGTAACATGCCTGTGATCCCGTTGCTGCGTTGTCCCCTACCACCAAGCACAGACATTGTCTTGAATATTGATGCGGCTTTCCTATATATATATTTGTACCCCCTCCTGCCAAACGTGAGACCGAAGCATTTCTTACGTGTCACATTACGAGCCATATAGTAGTTTTAATACCTATTCATTTAAGAATAACCAGAAGCCTGCCAGCTAGTCGACATCTCGAATATGACTGTCAACGTAAAGGAATTCAATGAAATTGCTTGCATCTTAGCCTGGTTGATTGATGCTCCCTAGGGGGAACGACCAATAATCGAGCAGTGGGTCATAGCGGTTAATACCTATAAAATAATTTTGAGGCGTCGGCTACGCTTAAATTTTCTTCTTCGTTACTCTTGTTCATAATCATCACTGTAAGTGACGTTTTCCTGAAGTTTCTTTTCATTTGTATTTGACTTTGACATACATCTTATACAAACATCTGCTTTATCAGACTTCTCTCGCATCGCCTCTAACTGGATGCGTGTATATCTAGATGCGTCTATCTGGATGCATCTATCTATCTAGATGCGTATATCTCGCATCGTCTCTATTAGCAACGGCTGTGACTGCTCTCATCGCCACTGACGCTTTACCCGTTTTCTTTCCTCTCTCGCCAAAACACTGCCACGCCATGGGTCGCGACCCCTCGTTGAAGCGCCGATCAGCGCAGCGAGCCCTGAAACCATCGGGCACAGCCGGCGGCAACCGCAGCGCATGCAGCGGCGGCTTGCATCTGGCGCATGCCGCTCGCCGAGCTGCTGGCCGCTCCCGGCGCATGGATCGCAGTGTGCGGGACAGTGACGGGGTCGAGTGCAGCGGCGTTGGCTTCGGAAGCATTCGGCGTTTGGTTCAGCGATGGCGTGGAAAGAGCAGCAAGCCAGCTACAGCTCGGGCTCTCACCGCGGTTGGTGGAGGTGGCCCCGTCGCCAGTCGAGCGTGCGTCTGGACAGCCGCTTCATCGACCGACCCCAAAACCGCCCGCGGCCTGAATACGTTCCTCATGCGAAGTCCTGAAGGGTATCCAGAAAGCGAAGGGTGAGAGAGGGGGGGGGGGGGGGGGGAGTGGCAGTGGGAGGTCGTCGAGCCCTAGCTGACACGCGGGCCATATGAAGCGCTCCACTGCTTCCAATCACTTGAGACCTCTGGCGGAGCGAGCGCTCGAGGCGTCGTATCTCGTTTCAAACTCCTCACTTCACCATCCGTGCTGCAACAACCGGCTGTCGTGCAACATCGCCTGTCAATCCTTTTTCTATCTCTTTCTCTCTGCGTGGTTTATTATTTTGTTTTTTTTGTTTGTCACGTTCGCGAACGAGGAATCACGACAGAGTCAGGTGCCCTGATGCCCTGCGAGTGCTTGCCACAGGCGCAGCCGTTTATCCGCGCACCCCACTATGTTTCTTTCATCCTATTCTTTTTCTCTCGCTTTCTTGCTCTTCCAAAGCAGCACCTTTTCTCGTAAATCATTGGTGTTTTTTGTTGTCTATAGCTGCCGCGCAGCACTTGCTCTGTCCGGTTGTCATCTCTCCTTTTTTTTTTCAAGTTTTATTTCATTTCATGTTTTGCCACAAGCGTCATGCTGAGATATCGACGTGACATGAAGCGAAGATCAGTGCCTGTTTGACGCGGCGTGCAGACAAATTTTGCGCGTCTTTGCACCTGCGTTCGGATGCTCATCGCTGCGACGTTTTGTTCGTGCACATTGACAAGCATTCGATTAAGGACCCATAATGTAAACAACAAAGAAAAAAACAGAAACATATATTCTTTTTATTCCTCAGCATAGGGTTCCTCCAGCAGCGTATTTATTTTATTCATTTATACAATATTGCAGGTTCAAAACGGCCGCCAATGCAGAAGGGGCAGAATTACATGAGTATAGAAAATAAAAATAAAACAATAAAAATGCAACGCTTACAAATATATATATAGGCAAATGAAACGATCAAGTAACTAGCGCATAAAACATAGATATAACCGAAAATATGCGAGATAACGAGAACACAGAAATAGTTTATAAAAGAAAGCGTGGCGTACATCTGTCACTAGAACAACAGGCAGCATTCAGAACATAGAATAACAAGCAATGCGTATCACACCATGACCACCATCTCGTGAAATAAAAAAAGGCATTTCATGGAGCCTATAATAAGGGACATCTGGTAGACGCATGGGGTAAATGTTTTAAAGTGTATATAAAAGATTTTAAAAGTGAGAAAAAACAGATAAGCATTAGACCACGCCGCAATCCACAAACATTAAAGGCACGTATACATTAAAGAGAGTCAGTGCTAGCCATTTGCGACAAAGGCACGCTGTTCCAACCTTTTACGGTGCGTGGAAGGAAGGAGTACGATAAAATGCTAATCCGGGTTTTTAGAAAGTGTTAAAGAATCGGCGAGACGAGGCCGTATTCGGCGCTTCCTTAAGTGGTGCTGTATCAAGTGGTGGGCTGACGTACAAGAGTTTTTCTTTTTTTTTTAAGATCTCGGGAGTTCGAAGCTATAGGCTGTATGGGTTTTCAAAATATGGCTAACAACGCACGCAGACGACGAGACAGGAGTTATACAGCGAATATGTCCTATATTTGTGCGACTCTTGATTCCTCGTTGTGCACTATTCGCTACGTTACTCGCAAAAACTGAGGCGGAGTTATTGCCGGCAAGCTTTAACCTTTTGCTCCGTGCTAGCGCAAGTTGATGGGCTAGATAGTTCGACCCAATGCTGAAGCAGCCGCAGCCGGCAACGCGTAGAATGAAAAACGCACGAGAACATACTGTGCGTAGTGTTCACGTTGCGTTATTGCGTCCTTTGTCTTTCATGCGCTCATACTTTTCTGTTTTATTTATTTAACTTAAAGGCCCATTTCGAGGCATTAGACGAGGGAGGAACACACAATAATAAATTATATTTAACCGTAATGTACAATATAAAATACCATATAACGCAAACGATAGTTATAAATCAGCAATACCAACTACATAGGCGGTAATACAGGTACGTGCGCATAAACCTTATATACACGCATAAAGAGGAAACTTCCGCAAGTGAAATAGGCGTCTGAAACAGCCGATAGAAATGTCGAATGTTCTGCAAGCATGAAAAAAAAAAGAAGCTTCGGACAGGCTATGTTTCGAAAGCAGACAAAGTTTGTTCCATTAGTGAGCGCACAACAAATTGTGGCTGCATAATGTTCTCACGAGTAGAGGTAAATACACATACATATCAAGCGCTAAGAATTGAACAAAAAAAATTGGAGGACGCTTAAGCTTCGCCTTTAAGAGCGGAACGCGATAGCGTTATCGGGCTGCATTCGCATCACATTCTTCTTTATGAGTAGGCTTCACTGCAACACAGAACGTGGAAAAGCCAGCTTACAAAAACCAAGCGTACACTGAACCCCTTAAAGTCGGCTTCACTTTTCAACACAAATGCATTGCTGGGAATACATTTTTACAGGAGCAATTTAAGCCGTCTTATATCATAATGTGAAGAGCCTGGTACTATTTTTATAATTTTACTACTTGTTTGCTGTTGCCCCGAGACACGCGTGTGTTCAAGATTTAGAAAGTCTCGGTTTTCAACATTCACATCAATGTTGCCTAGAACCAGAGTACAGCGAAACACCATCAGAATTAAAGCCATGGTGGGCGGATGTGGAACACCCTTTTTAGCCCGATGGCGTGACGTAACACGTGATCTTGGGAGAGCAGGCACGTGGCTAATAAACCCTCGCATGCTGCCTAATGACATCAAGGCTGCCAGATTCGAGACCCTCGCAATGAATAAACGAAAGAAGAAGGGGAACCGAGGGGCTTCATTTTGTTAATCAGAACCACATAAAGCCAACAGACAATGAAGCCAAGGAAAACATCGGGGAAATTAAGTGTGGTTGAAATTGGTATGTAGAAAATAATGAAGAAAAGAGAAATGAAAGTGGACGAAAAGATAACTTGTCGCCGGCGGGAGCCGAACCCGCAACCTCCGCATTACGCGTGCGTTGCACTACCAATTGTGCTACGGTGACGGCCATCAATTCGTCCACTTACTTGGGTATTTATGTTTACTAGATCTAGCCCTAGGTGTATTAGCCAGCGCCTCTCAGAACCATGGTGGGCGGATGTTGAACATCCATTTTAGCTCGATGGCGTCACGTAACACGTGATCTTTGGAGAGCAGGCACGTGGATAATAAACCCTCGCATGCTACCTAATGACATCAAGGCTGCCAGTTTCGATACCCTCGCAATGAGGGTCTCATTGTGAGGGGCTCAATGCAGTGCTTCGCTTCACCGCTCCTAGATGGCGACTATCACATCCGTTGCTTGAAATCAGTGGTAAAACCCGGGATAAAACACTTTAGTGTGAAAAAAAAAAGGAGAAGCAGTTACTCTATAAAACTAGCGACCACAAGAATTACAGAATCTATTTTTCTTTCTGTCTTCCAGCATACATTTCATCGCGGAACCTTTGAGCGCAGTTACGAAAGTGGTGCTTGAATACCTTCGTTTTATAACGTGTCTACATCGACAGCCGCATGTTGCAGTTAGCCGAAAGCCTTGCTCGTTTCAATTCGTTTCTCCTATTGGCGGTATATAACTCGCGTTAGTACCTTAATGAACGTGTCTCGTTCCCGCCCTCAACTTCATGGCTCCAGGCTTAATAACGACAGCCTTTCAACGTCGGCGACATAGAAGCCCTCGCTTTCGCCAACCCGGTTTCGCCACCGAACGTGGGCTAATTGCAGCGCCGGGCGCATTTCGGAATGACGTGTCGACGGGTGACCGAAAATAAAGCAAAGGGGAAACCTCAATGAGTGCTTCTCTCTGCCCCCCCCCCTTCCTTTTATCCTGACAAGTACTAAAATATATACAATAGCTCTGACATTCGGCTTTCGTAACCACTACGATGCTCCGGCATTTACCCCTTTTCACTTTTCACATCGCTCCATCCTCTTTTTCTGTTTCTTTTTTCTTCTGTTCTAATCTTGGCAGAAGATAAATGCTCAGAAACAGGGTTTACCGTGTCAGTCAGTCCCTTCAGTTACACGTGGCAGCTGTCACGGCGTCGTCGCCAGGCCGCCTCCTCAAAACCACCAGCTTCACGTTTGGCGAAGCCAAATGAACCTTTCATCACCACAGCCACTGCTAGACCGAACTAATGGGAATGTTCAGTTATAGCGCAATGTTCAGTTGCGGCAATGTTCACTTAAAGGTACCAAACCCGATAACCACTGAGTCAATTGCGCAGCGGTCAGTACTTTGCAAGTTACATGGTGTTTCGTGACACTGAGAGTGGTCGCGTCTGTACATGTATTTCGGAGGCCATACATGAGGTTATACTGTATAGCGGACGAGGACATTCCAAAGAACTTGATAAGGTGGGCGGTACCAAATGTGTAAACCTGTTTGTTGTCGTAGTGAGCTCAAAACTGGAGGAACGACTGAAGAGGGCAGACCTCCCTTTTTTTTTTTCTCTCTATTTCTTCTCAGCTACGCATCCACGAACAACCACGCCATGGTTACAAAGCATATTCCCAGGTAACAACGGTCGGCTGCCCAGCGTTTTCAGTTAGTCGCGCCGCTGCCTTCTTGGGTGAATCGGCGCTGACCACCCAGCAACAAGCAGACTACGCTTTACCCAAACGTCCAACAAACACACGATGCAGAGCTTGCACGATGAACTTAGGAAAGAAAGTGATTAGTGCAAGCTGCAGCCCTTTTCACGGTGTACCATGCGGGAGAGGCGCGTGTACACGCAACCTGTGCGTCTTCTCTCTCTCTCTCTCCCTCTTTATTTACCCAATTTCGCGCCTCCCAGCCGTTCTCTCTTCTCCCACATCCTCCTCCTTTCAATCGCATTCACGGGGCTCGGCACCACACCTTGATTTAGCGACGAGCGTGCATTAATTAAGCCATGCAAACGCCTTCATTAGTGGCGTGCTATAGCGTCATCCTCCGGCCGCTGGCCGGCGCGCCCGCACAGCTATAGCTGCTTCGGCAGAAATGAAGGAACCGGCGGGCGGCCCTCGCGCCTCAGCGGGCGCTGTCGCGAGCGCGCGCTCGCTTGCTTGCCGAGCGGCAAATGAGCGCTTTGTGTGTTTGCCGAGCGCAAACTAAAGTTTGTGCCTCCGTTTGCCCCGCAGTCGAGGTCGCGCTTTGCTGCCAACGGCAGCGGCGGGCGGGCGGGCACGACCCCACGTGGTCGGTGTGTCTGTCTGGGTGTCCTGACCGGCCTCTGCTTTGCCTTTAAATGCGACCACGGCGCCAGCGCGTCCGGGCGTATTTGCTTATCCTAAATTCCGGTCGCGTGGGTCCGCTCCTTTATTTGCGCCGTTCTTCCTCGTCGCTGAAGCAGTATACGCGGAATTTCTTCACCGCCGAGTTTTGAGCCTCTCTCCCTATCTGGCATACATTAGGGAGCCAAGTTACGTGGCTTGTACTTGAAACAAAATCATTTGCGGAGGATATAACTCAAAAGAAAGTGTAGCGGTTTGGGCGAGTTGGTACAGCACGACTTCATTTACGCAACGCACGATAAAGAAGGTCAAAGAGAGAGGGAGAGAGAAGCGGGGGACACAACACGTAGCGTTATGTGTGCCCTCAGTCTTTCTCTCTTTTTTATCCTTGCTTATAGCGTTGTACGCATACAACGTCGAAACTAACGTTTAGATGCAACGCAAAGTTTCAGCTGGCGCGCCGACAAGTATTGTCGCGGATGGCTGCAACGGCACGACGATGATGAAGATTGCGTCGACAACGAAGGTGAAGAAGGCGGCGAAATTGACGACGGTGACGATGATGACAACAAATAAGTCGACAAAGATGGCACGACGGGGGCTTCCGCGTATGGAACGTGCAATAGAAATCTTGACGGAGACACTAAGAGTAATCATTCCCAGGGGCATTTATGCCGACAGAAAAGCACGATTACGATCAACAGAATGACAACACCAGCGAGTGATGCAGAGAAAGCTCGTTAAAGTATATATAGTGGCTACCTCTGTAACTCGTAATGCCGGCGAAATGCTCACTCTGCTAACATTACGGCTGCAAATACCAGATATCGTGAGAAGGGCTGCGGCGAGGTTTGTCCTAGGTAAAAACAGCATCAGTGTCGCATGACACCTGAGGACATTTACTCTCGACTATAGGGCGGTTTCGTGATCGATGTGTCTAGAATGAACTTCCGAAAGCGAAATCAATCAATCAATCAATCAATCAATCAATCAATCGTGTAATGTGTACAAATATATGAAAATGTGAGTGCAGAAGGAGGCCCCTTGTTTCCACGTCCCTGATAGGCGAGATGTTACCAGTTAGTGAATGTGTATATAAACGTAGCTCAGCTCTCCTGTCAAAACGGTCTAGGTTTAATGTTTCTATATCTCCAGCCCTTCTCTTGGAGTCTGCATCGAAAAACTATGCTCATCACTGATTGAATGGTCAATCTCCTGGAAGTTGTGCGACAACTCATGAAATGGCATATAGCATTTCGCCGCTTTCAAAGGACTTATCTATTGGCAGAGATCAACAATGAGTCGTGATCATGGAAGCAACACTGGTTATAGTGAAGTAATTAGACGCAATTTTGCACTCACACAAATACGCACACACCCGCACATGCACACACACCCCACACGCAAAAAAAGAAAAAAAAACGGAAGAAGAAGAAAGAAAAGCAGAGCACTGTGTGTGAGGGGTGTTCTTGAGTGTGCCTAAAATGCGCCTAATTGCTTCACCATGACTAGTTAACAATTAACCCAACAGCAAGCTCTATACCGATGCTGGTTTGCATGCGCCTAATGTGCACCACTCTAAAAACGTCAATATATGGGCTCTATGGAAATGTAATGGAGAGGTCCTGCGTTGATTCTTATCCCCAGATGTTCTTACATGTTACAACGAAAACCCAGCACTAATACGTTTCTGTATTCTGCTGTCGTGCTTTTTTTGCACTCGCAATGTTTGTCTTCCTCAGTGATTGCAATGGGATTGACGCGATTCAGGGATCATTGTGAAACCGGGTACGACATGTACGAACGGCAAGGGGGATTGAAATATGTTGCGAAATTCCGTAATATCTTCCTCCCTATATCTCTCGTGTGGTAGCACTGACATATATATGTATACGCGTGAGGTTACGCTGACATCGACGCTCTGCAGAGAGATGAAATCGTACCTACAAAATCAATTTGGCGTTGGCTTTCACCTAGATGGCTTTCCAGAAAGCCCACGTCTCTCATTTCACCACCGTGGTGTATTTGTTTTCTCGTGAAAAACCTAGAACAACAAGCGATTACTGCTGAAACACGGTACTGAACAGATATACATCATTCAGGGAATCCATTTCGGAGTAATTTATGTATTCGCGTTATATCTTAATGCCGAATGAGGGTATAGTGACATTGGATGTCTTAATAATAAAAGTCCACACGATGACTTTTATGCTACAAACAGAACGTCGCAGCATTCTATGGCGTGCAACGAGACGAGAGACATTATCTCTCCGTAGTTCTATATATGCTCGGAAGCCGTCGCAACACACATTTTCTCGCGCTGCACTTCTCGTGTGCCACCCCCCCCCCCCCTTTTTTTTTTTCTCCCGACCCGCTTACGGCTAGATAGAACCAAATTAAATTTCCAACTTTCCTGGCACGTGCGAGGGACGTCGATATAATCGGAGACCGGTGCGCGAAATAGGAACCAAACCGCGAGTTCTCCTAGCAATGTCATGTCATATTGTTTACGATTGTATTCAATCAGTGGACAAATCGTCCACGTGCTCTAGTCATCCGAAGAAAATAAAAGATGATTCCTGTCGGACTGTAGTTTTCGAGAATTCATTATATTACCTAGCGATCCAAACATGGAATATCCCTCCTGTCGATATTCGCGAGTGCTCATCGTGATCATCTTTCGTATAACTGCAGTTACACGCCACTCGTAATCGGTACGGGAAATCATGCGGAGTGCTAATCGCGGTTTTCTTTTTCCTGCTTTGTATCTTCTTTTTCTGTGCTCTGATTTGTGCTTTTTATCGTAAATCTGCTTTGCAAATAGGTGAACTTTAAAAAAATGAGTTATATTTTTATTAGAAGAAAAACGAAACTTTGCTAAGTGCGATCAGAGACTGGGGCTCAAAGGAAAGCACTGCTCATTTGACAGCGTGCGTTGTTTTAGGGCCATTACGAAACAGTCTGTTTCCGAGTTCCAACTGCCATTCCTCCTTAAAGCTCGCCTTCGGATGGAATATAATCCCAAACAAAGAGGGCTCTAATCACCCCAGACACTATACGAAAGAACACACGTTGCAAGTGCGATGATAAGGAAAAATAGAAGAAAGAGAACAATTTCATTGTGCGTGTACTTGAGCCACGTGTGAAGCTGAAGTGGGCGCATATGCTTAAAGCTGTCGTAACGCCCGGTAGAAAGATTAACCGGCCACGCGAGGAGCTCTGGTTACCGGAGAAGCGAGCGGGCTATGACGAAACCTTTAGTTTTAAACGATGGGTGTCTCAGAGACTTAAACACGACCCCGGTATACTTAAAGGCGCAGGGTAAACTGAGATAATGTGCTAACTTGGCAGTGCGGTTTCTTTCACTCTCTCTCTCTCTCTGTTCGTATTTCGTGGTTTCGTGTTTATGGTCCAGCCTTTGTGAAGGTTTGGAAAAAATAATACTACAAAATAAAAAAAAATAAAACAGGCCTTGGTGGTGCCAAATGATGTGTTCGGAGCAAGTTTCTGAATATATATATATATATATATATATATATATATATATATTGACACGTATACTGTTTATCTTTCACCGGTGACCGCTTTTCAGCCGACTAACAAATGTTGAACGTTATCGCAAGGCACAGGACGCGCCTGCATGCATCGGAAGATTCTCGAACGTTATCGATGCTTCTATCCGTTGTCTGTTGTCACCAACGCTCACGTAATCTGATTGTATGAGAAACGCGAATTGTCTAGAAATTTCTGAAATACAGGCGGGCACCAGGGATTAATCTGGAATCTTCGATGAATCATGTATAAAGCCGACGCGTTTCGCCGCTGATCAGATTTCGACGATCGCCGACTGTGTTCGCCGCTATCGTTGTGCTTCGAGTGTAGCTTGCTTTTGTGGGCACAGGTTCGCCCAATAAAGAATCAGTTTCGTCATACAGTTTTACGACTGTTTTCTTCACTGTCACTACTACGTGACAATATATATCCCACAGCAATAGCCAGGCAGTTAGTGTGACACAACGCATATTCGAAGGTACGTCAGCCTATATATAACATAATTCAACGTGGAAGAATATGTGGCAGTGCTGAAGCTTGAACACTCAAAAGCTTATTTCTTCATCTAACTTTCTCTGCTGCGACTCTTCTCTTCTTTATTACAAGGACCGAAGTGCGACACAAGAATACAGAGACGCAGACGTCGCCTTCGTATGCCTTGTTTCATGCGAAGTTCTTTAACGATACGTTTTATGTCCTAGTTAAAGAGAGCTGGGAATAGTGCGCATGTCGCCGTGTTCACGAGCCCCGTTTCGCCACTTCTGCCCGATTGTTTCCGTATAATAATGTGAAGCTGGGCACCCACTGTAATACAACATCATGTCTGCGAGATGCGGCGCTGTGTCCACATTCAGCGATAGAGACAGCAACTTCACCGTATGAAGACTTGGCGTAGTTGTTACACAGAAGCTATAGCGCCTTCGAGCCCGAGCGTACCATTCAGTTGCCTTGTGGATCACTTCCGGAATGCACTTCTAATTGGTTCCAGGCGTATAGCCCTGCTGTATGATTGATGATGTTCACTTGATACTGGAGTGACAATGGCGCATGCTCAGCTGTCCTGAACACAGGACCCTTCTGCAGTGTCATACCAGTTTTCCGCCGGCATACTTCTCGTGCTTCTCGAAACAGAAACTAAGAAAGAAAGCCCGCATTCTCTCTTGATATACATTTTACCCCTACGCACACACTTGGCTGCGGACGAATTCATGGTGGCTGCGCTGCTTCCGCTGCCGTTTGCATCCGGGAACGCTTGCTCGATACCGGTTTGTAGAAATCACTGGAGATTTCGTGATGACCCCGTGGTGAGTATCATATGATTACGCCTTGCGGGGAAATTCAAAGTTAGCTAATAGCACTTGGAATAGCTTCCATAGCCTTAGTGGGGACTCTCACGACGAGAATCACGACATATGTGAGGTGCGTCGTCGATGGCGCCATCGGAAGGTGGTTTACTCCTTCAGTTAATAGGTGGCGCCAATAAAGAAGGGCTGCAGTTCACATCGAGTGTAGCACTGAAGATTGTTACGCACAGTACCGAAATTAAACATGCCTATAATTAAAAAAATGAAGGGTACTTAGGTATCCCTACATGTATGAACGCGAAAGCATTGCGACGGCCTCGTTCGCGTACTCGCGTGGACCTCCAAAGGAGCCGGGCGCACCTACTGATTGAGAAGTCGAAGTCGAAGGTTCGTCCATCGGAGCGAACGACAGAACTCACCGAAATCACCGCACCGACTGGCAGCGCCGCGACGCCGGCCTTGTGGCGACGTCGCGGCCTTTTGCTACGACCGGCCCTGTGTAGAGCATCCGCCTGGTATGCGGGAGGTACTGTGTTCGAATCCCGGTGTCGCCGGAAACCCACCAGATTTTCTAATGGGTAGGGATGTCTCCCGGCCTGGTGCTCGAATACTTGTGGGAGTTCACATCTCGAAAAGGGACCTAGGCGTAGTCTCTGGGCACCCCTTGTCCAACCACAAGCAGCCTTGTTGTACAGCATCCGCGGCGGCTGTCCGAGGAAGACTACCGCTGCCGCCAGGTACCTATCCCAGTAAAATAGATACAAGCGCGCTCTCGGCTAGGTACTCGGTCACTGCGGGGCCTCAACGATAGGCAAGAAGTGTTTCTCACCAACCCGAGGGCGTCCCCATCTAATAGGAGATTTGGGATGCCACATGGGAAACTTGCCGCCCGTGGGAGCAGCCCAAATCACTCTTTTCAATGTTTTGTTTCAACCCTGTCGAACCCCAAGAGTTCGACGGGGTTTCCATGGCGCGGGCTCCTTTCCCAGCTATAAGACAATTCACGCCTAAAGAAATTCGAGTGTCGGTCCGTGGGACGCCTGTGCCTATTTCGATCCTATTTCGATAACCGGTGGATACCCGGTGGCAGCGGGGTTTTCATTCGACCGACCGAACCGAACCATCTGTATATGTGAACCACCTCGTGACAATTTCGATGAGCAGGTTACTCTATGAATATTAGAGCGAACGCTCTACTACGCCATGTCTCGCAAGGTCATTCATCGCGTCGCAATGACGTTGAGCCGCCGGAGAGCGAGCCACTGAAGCGCAACTGTGGCAGGTGTGACGTCACGCCACGTGATCCGCTGCGGAGAGGCGTCGCAGCTGCGCTCCCTCGTAGCCTCGCCGCTGCGGTACCACGTGACTAGGCGAGAGTATAACGGCTGCTTCGCCGGCGCTTGGTCACTCAGTCTCGCCATGGATGGCGCGCCGGCTGGGCCGTCTGTGGGTGCGCTTCAGCGCAAGCGACAGGCTGAATCCAATCATCCAGTAGATATAGCTAGACAGCAGGCTGCGAAATCTCAGGCAAAGGCAAAGTTGGCTGCCGAAAGACCGGAGCAAAGGAGGCCAGATTAACAGGTTGTAGAGAAGCTTACCAAGCGCGAAAGCGTGCATTAATGAAACACTGCGTGCGTAGCCTTTGCAAATCCAAGCCAAACAGTCCTTTCGCTCGTGATAACTAGGTTTACAAGGGCCTCAGCCAATTTTTGTTAGGAGGCGGTTCACCACTGTCTGCCTCGTCCTATTGTGGACATCCCTATTTACATCAACATAACAATCCAGGAATCTTAGCTCTACTAGTTGTGCCAAGACGCGAAACAGTTGGCTGTCACAACGGACTGTGGTTAGATCTCGTTACAACTACTCTTCCTGTGCCTTGTACCTTTTCCCTGATACCACAATGCATTCTAAAGCAATTTGTGAACCAGCCCGCCTACCTTGTGCCTTTGAAGTGATCGTCCGCTTCGCGTTAACCTACACGTAACACATTCAAACCAGATTCAAAGAGTCAGCCAGCGCAGCATAACATAAATGACTTGCAGCAGCGCTGGATCGGCACTGAGCGCTCAATCTGCATTCACCCGAGCACCTTCGAAAGTAGCCGCCTGACAGGGGTGCTACGCAGAAAGGAGCGAGGAATGGCGGCAGTTGCACGCTGTACTGGGAAGGTGCGTCTTGAGCTGCATACGAGTGGGCCACGTTTCATCGAACGGCATCGTAGCAAAAGCAAAAGCATTTCACCATGAGCTATACGGGAACGCTGAAGCTGCGACGTGAGGCGCACGTTCATGGACAGGATTCTCAGTTCCAGCAATTCGTCTGAGTTCAGAAAAAAATGAAGAAGCTATGCAGCTGAAGTTTTCGTAGAAAGGCGCCCAGCGTGAAATAAAGAATAAACAAACAAACGCCCGTCACACAGGGCTTTCGTCCTGGGAAGAGCAGTCTCCGCGTAGCGAATATGGAAGTGAGCGTACGGAACAATCGGTGCGCTATTTGATACCCCCCTCTGCTCTTAGTATATTTCTCTTTCTTTTATGAGCCGTCTCTCTAAATAGAATGCGTATCCAGTCCAAACTGCGCAACGGCAAAAAGAAAGAAAGAAAGAAGGATAAGCAGAGACTACGTGGCCTCTGTTCCTTTTTAATCCCCTCGCTGTGCTTTGTATATCGTCAGAACGTGGACTGTTTACAGGTTCGCCTGCATTCTTGGCTCCTTCACTTTTCCCTCTTTTTTTTTTTTTTGGTAAACTTGGAGCTACGCTATAGACTGACGCGCCCGCGGAAAATGGAGAATTCGCCGCGCGCGCACACTCCGGAGGCGCTTCTGAAGCTTCACGCCGGCAATTATTATTCAATCCGTTTTCCGCTCGCCCCCCTCCAGTGGCCGCGAGCTGCGTTCCGAATTGCGATGCCGAAAGCAAATCGGATTAACTACCGATAGAAGGACGAGCAGAGTTGAAGAAGAAAGATGGCGTACACAGAGGATTCTATGTGGAGCGATGAAAGCAAAAAAGGACTGACAGTTCCAATACAGTTTTTTTTTTCGGCATTTTTCTTTTTTTTTTTTTAGTTCAGAGAGTGAATCGACTTCAGAGCCGGTGCATGGCGTGGTGCATCGGGAAAGGCGCTGAATGCGGCCATTCTTTTTAACATAAAGCTGCTCTGCTTCTTTTTTTTTTCGTTTTTGTCACACAAACATTCGGGTAACCAGCTCTGATCGGAAGCATTTCACTGTCTTTTTTACTCGCGATAGCAAGGTACAGTTGGTGTTTGAGCTGGTTCGTAAAAGTCCTTTGTTTGAAGTCCCCTGTGCGTCATGTGAGCCTCTGAGATGTGACAGCGAAGATTCCTCTGCGACTGACTCTGCGAATGACTGATCCTATTCTTCAGGCGAAGCTTGTTATATCTCACACATTTCGGTGGCGTTCATGTACGCAAAAAACTATCATCATCATCAGCATTCGTTCGAGCGTCGTTGTCTTCTTCCGCAGCTGGCTCGTTGGCGCTCTTCGGTTTGCGTTTGTGCTCGTGCTCGGCAAGCGCTCGTGCCAACGCTCCCGCGTTCGTCGTCGTTGTTTGCTTCCACAGCTGGATGCGTTGCCGCAAATCCTTCCAGCGTAGAATTTAACTTCTCCTCATAGTCATCGTAATGTGGCAGCCGCGTTTACGGGGGTAAGAGCCATTACTTAAGGGAGCATGAGCCATTCATTGTCTTACGTAACGGACAGATTTAATTTTGAAGCAATTTTTTTAGAAATCTATTCAGCATGAACGCGCTCGGGAAAGGGCTCGTCGTCGACGTGCCGATTCGAGCGTGAGGGCCTCCGAAGCCCAAGCGAAAAGTCAGCGGAGAGCCACGGACCCCGAGTTGAGGGGGCGCGATGTTGGGACCAAACGACAGCGTCGTCTTGCCCTCCAGGAACCTGACAACGGTAGTGCACGGCACGCCTCGGCAGCGCTAGCGCCAACTTCCCCGCCGTGACGGCCACGTTTCAACGCGAGTTTCTCAACGGCAACTTCGGAACCAGCTGTGGTACGTGTGACTGGTTGTGGTTCGAGCACAACGTGGCACTCGTCAGTGTAATTCGTTGGAAGGAACACCGAAGAAACACACCACAAGCTTCGCTTTCCCCATTCCGTCGACAGGGGAGGGGCTACTCTTTTCTCTCCTTATCTATTCTTCCCCTTTCCCCCTCCCCAAGTGTACGGTAGCCAACCGGGCACGTCCTTAGTTAACCTGCCTGCCTTTCCCTCTCAGTTTCTCTTTCTCTCTCTCCGAGATGTGTAATCGTGCAAAATTTCACTTAACGAAAGCAGTTGCTCTTAGTATCTAATGGTTTGTGAAGCCATTTGTCTATAATATCGAGACGTGTCTTATGTCTAATTACACAAAAAAGTCGCAGTTTTGCCCGAAAGGCTCAGCATCGATTGCGATAGCAAATTAGTAGACAACTATACGAAGTAAGGTTAGTAGTTTTATCGGCCGTGTAAAGTTGTAAATATTCGCTTACTAGCTAAATAAACAAGCACGGTTTCACGCGCGCACAGGTAAACATGAACACATCTCGCTCTATGACCACGCAAACTGTTTAAAACGATTGGGAAAGCGCGCCAGCAGCAGCGGGCAAATTGACCGTCGCGCTGTCTCGCGTCTCGCTTCAACGCGAGCTAAGCGTCGAAAGCACAGCGCATACGAAGTTACCGGCACTCGGCGCATGCACATTTGCACTTTGTACCCATTGCAGATCGCTTTGAAGATGAGGCCTCCGTGGGCGCAGACTGCGGCCACATAGCAGATCGCTTTCAAAATACGGTGCTCGCGCGGAAGCTTCGTCAGCAGCAGCCGCACCCCCCACCCCTACAGTCTCCGTTGCCTCCTCCCCGTGCCCCCCGAGCTAACGAAGAGCGCGCGCTTCCGGCCACCTTCCTCTCTCGGGTGCACGAGATTAAGCTGCAGTTGCCGGCTCACCCTCGCACGCTTTAACTCGCACACACAGCGTACGGCGCGTGGCGACGGTTTTATTCCTGTTGGACTTTATACGGAACCTCACGGCGACGACGACGGCGACGGCAAAGATGCCCTTGGATTGTCCATATAATTGCTATCGCAATAAAAGAGGAATACGAAGAATGCGAAAAAGCACAGAAAGGCGTGCGCTGAAATCGTAGCAGCAATCGCCGAGCCAGTGAAAACACTAAGTATAGCTTGAAGTAATCTGTGTTTGCACTGGTTCGCAAAGCTCTTTTGTCTGAAGCCTCTCGTGTGTCCTACAAGCCTCTGAGATACGCGTTTTACAAAACATTTTTACATAACGAATAAAATTGCACTTAGCGCCGACAATGGTTTGTGAAACCCGGTGTCTAAAGCCTCTTGTGTGTCACGTGCCTCATCACGCAGAAACAAAACAAGCAAGAAGAACATATCTGTAAAGAACGCAAAGGGCGTTCACAAAAACATCTCGGAGGCAACAGTCGTCAATCGCCAAGTGCATGCGCCACAATACCCCCGCTGCATTAAACGCCGTAATTTCACCAATGCGGTTAGTATATGCGCATTGCTAGCGCATGTTCGTCAACTTGCACCTTAAGCATACGGGCTATACTGCACGCCTCCACCATACACGCCGTTCGGCTTTGTGCTGCCGTTGCGCTCCTCCCACTTCATACCTCTGGATGGTGAGTACGAGAGCTTCCTAGGACGTTGAAACTTTTCGCAAAACACGGGAATTCATTTAAATACCCTGTAGCCTGCACGGTCATCGCATGCAGGCAACATAGCCCGTGTGCTTTTGACAAAAACTGTTCATCAGCGACACCGTCTGCAAGAGACAGCTTAACAGTTGATCTGGAACTCCTTTGAGTCGCCGTCTTATGTGAATAAGCTTGGCTTTTCGCTGGTTAATTGCTCCACTTCGCGGTACTATGTTCTTGCACTATCCCTCTAGAAATGGCATTAGTTTGAGTTGGTGCTCATTGTTCTGCAAGTGCTCCCGTGCTGTGTGTGCGCGGTGATCGCGTGCCTGTACTGTCTGGCTCTCTCTCTCCCTCGGTACTTTGTTTATTATCTTTCCACCTCCCCCTTTCCCGTTCCCCCGTGTAGGTTAGCAAACCAGATTTTTCCGCTCTGGATATAATCTCCCTGTCTTTCTCCTTTCTTTCGCCTCTTTCTCTCGTGAGATTTAAGCATTCGAGCACGTCTCGCGTTGAACAGAAAATTATTTAGACATTATTCTCAATACAGCCGCGAGTAAATCGAAGGCTTCGAAATCCATATGAAGACGGCACGGAAGATAACAGATACATAAAGTGGGCCTCATTCTAAACAGAATTTTTTTCTAGAGCACAAAAGGGAAACAATAAAAAAAAAAGTAAAGGCGACGAACCAGACCACGGCCATCACGTGGAATCCCGGTCTCCTTTAGATGTATTCAACTGCAGCGTGATTCGAGAATTTACGTGACTGCAATGCACAGTATCTGCATGCTTATCTTTTAGACTGTGCACGCTACACAGAGACCGCTTTCTCGGATAAAACACTAAGTCATTTATTTATTTATCTATTTGTTTATTTCTTCGCAGTCTGGCAGAGAAATTTTTTCCATATGTTCCACGCGAGGAACAGTGAAACCACCCGAATAACGTTCCCTGCCGAGCGAGCGTGAGTGGAAAGTTTAAACGGGGCAATTCTAGCAAAGTGTTTTCCTTTCGAAACGAAAATCTTTGCTTGGGTCTTGATAGAAGAAGAGATATATACGAACCACGATGTCATATACTATTTAAGCTATCTTGTCAAAATATATAATAAACAAGATGAGCTTCTTGAGTGTTCTGTGTGGGTCTAAGGAGGCGCGCCGCTTGACACATGAGCCATCGCTATTATTGAACAGACTCTGCCGTCGGTGCTCGCGTTCATTCTTCGCGATGAAGTAGCGAGGCTCGGCGCTTTTAACGTTGATCCGGTTAAAACTGGAGTAGCTACCCCTTCCATCTGCTGAACCGGCAAGAAAATAGGCGCTTTCATAATGAATGGACGGGTCGGCGCAGTTTCACAGCTCGAACGACTCTTTGGATATTTCAATATTCACGAGGAATTCTCGCGCGAATAAAAGTTGAAAAGAAGCAAGACGAGACAAAACGTCTAGGCTTGGTCCCCTTTATGTGATACTGCCGAAACTGTCCGCGGTAATTTATTAATGCGTCATTTGCTGCGTCTTCTCGGCTCGAGTGAAATGTAGGCCCTCAGTATCAGCAGCATACGTCAATAAATTTACTGATCTCTGCGTGATATAGCCTCTATCGTAACACTAGAGGAAGATGGAGAGAAAAAAAAACACAGGGCTGTGATTGGAGCAAGCACGATAGAATAGGTATACAACGAAAAAAGTGAATGTCGGCTTCCGAGCTGCTCTAAGACATGGTTTTTTTTTTTCGTTTTTTTTTTCGTTTTTTAGTGTGTGTGCTTTACAATAAACGGGAACTTGCTTGTGACGTTCCCGTGGAGAGCACACTTCCTTTCCATGGCATGCTTGTGTATGTAATTTACTCTAAATGTCCGTGATTCACATGATTTATTGTTTCGATTCAGTGGAGCTGCATTGCTCGCGGCGACAGACTACCCTATCTGTTATAGGAATTAGTGCCCAATTACGTGCGTGCCTATATAGAACTTTGAAATCTTAAACAACTCTTATGCTTCAGGACTACGCTGCAGAAAACTAAGTTCATTCATTCATTCATTCATTCATTCATTTTATTCGCCAGATAGCACTTGATAAGACGCCAAAAGCTGTATCAACAGCTTGAGAGGGGCCCAGGTAGCCGTTACAAGGGAAATACAGCAACCAAACAAGAGGTAAATGCGAAGAGAAGTCGATATAGTAATGCGAGGGTGCTGCTAACAGAGTGAGCATCATTAAAATTATGAAATGAAGCAAGAAATGTATGCGACCTAAGCAGAAGAAACAGATACAAATATAAGCGACAAACGTCAAACAACTATCCTATAGCCTCTTCACAAAATGTGTTCGCATCTGAGGTTGCGACGTGTATAGTAGGAGTGTATAGTGTATAGCGTAGCGTACAGGATAATACGACGTGCATATGCATAGTATTAACATCACCCGATATTATTTCGAAGCCGTTTTTTCTCCACGAGTGCCTTTTCTTTTTTGTGCAACGCTCAAAGGGGCATGTCAAGAGGAATGTGCGAGTGAGGAGTGAGCAGCTGGACTGCAGACATGGTTCACATATATGACGTGTTTTGGCGGGGGCTAATCTGGTGTGACCCTGCATTGGTTCAATGCTGATCGCATTACCTTTTAAATTTATGGTTGAGATGAGTTCTACCGGATGTTTCTTTTTCTTTTTTCTTTTTTTTTTTGGTGGGGGGGATACAGGAGGCTGTGTTACTTATGGCTGGAAGTGTCGTAAAAGCAGATACTGCTCACCGGGTTAGCAAAGCATGCTTTTTTATCGTCCAATAATTCCCTCTAGCCGAGAGTACGCGATAAAGGATATGCACTTATGCTTCCGCATGCAAGCAGACAATAGAGAAATAAGACAGGAGGCGAAGCCACACCTGTATGCCGTCGGATCGGCTCCGCGCGGGGCCTTGATGTGCAGCAACGACTAGGACATTTATAGTTATTTATGGTTAATTCAACTTAAAAAAAAGTTATTGCGCTCTAAAGTAGAAGGTTGGCACCAGTAACTTGTCCGTGCTTTAAAAGAAGTAACAAGAATGATCGCAATTCACAGCTATAAGGACATAAAATCTATGACGTCACGCAGTGATGTCACCGGTGTCGCTTTTGGGTATATGATACTAACATATTTGATAAGTTTGTATGATATCATAGGATGAGCGCAAAATCCGTGATACTACACAACGTCGTTACCAGCGCTGAAGTTATGGCGCGAGAGTTTCAACTCGATCCTCGAGATGCGATGTTCAGAGCAGATAAATACATACAGGCGAAGTGCCTCGAGCAGCCAGTCGCGCGGCAATTTTTGATGAATTCGCGGGCTTCTTTCACGCTCGGAAAAACTCTTTTATGTAGCACGTATTTAGCAGCAGAAAGCTGTATCACGAGTTTTTCGCGTTGCTCTACAATTATCTCATTGATACTTTTCATCTAATTATAATATTTGAGAAGTTTATGAATTAATTAACGCTTATTATGTAATTAAGCGGAATCCCCCCAAAAATTGTCTGAGTATCTCCAAGCGAAGGCAAGCAGCTAAGTGGCCTTTGTATATTTCTAACGTTTGGCTCAAGTTACATGCGACAACCGGTGTATATAGTGACGTCATTTTTCGATGGGCCAAACGTATTTACAAGGATAAGAATCACAACTTTGCGGTTGTCTTCGGTTTACTTGTCGAACAGTTTCTGTCGGTAGACCGGTCTTTATCGGTGTGAAAAAAGAAGAAGAAGAAAAAGTTTGCAATGTAACCTAAACATTTTCTCTTTACTTCCTTCATATATACAGCATGTTTTCTTTTTTCTTTTTTTATAGACAATACAGATTTCTTTTATGAAAAGGATATATGGCCGTGAGAGACCTGTCGTCTACGCATACGAGCTCTACGGCGAGGCGGAAGTACTTTGACGCTGCTTAAGTTACTCTGAAGACTCTAATAAATGAATGAAATATTTATTACCAAGGTTAACTAACGTGGCAACACCCCGTTAAATCACACTGTTATTGTTACCTTGAGTGCAGTTGTTTATATGAAAAGCTTGAATGGCGTCATAATTTATGGCGTGTCCCATTTTTCGGAAATCCAAAAAGTAAAGAAGTATGCGTGTCTATAGTATTACTAGGGAGCCATGACATGTATGTATAGGCTCCCTGATTACGCTTTCGTTACATGCGGTTCAGCAAGCGACCCCATATGCTGACCTTACTGACGGACGGTTTGCGTCGAAACATATAGCTGCAAGCATATTTGCCTCGCTTCTGGAGTTGTTATTTTAAAGGTTATGAGGGAACCTTAAAAATTATTTTCTGCAAATTTTTACATTAATGCTGTTTATAATGCAAATTATATATGAAGACGAAATTTGCAGACTAACCAGAGCAAGTTTGGTGGCTTTTCAAGATATCGTATGTTTGCATTCGGTATAAATTTGGCTCCATAAGCAGTGTGCAGTAGCTTCGCGGAATTGCAATACCTAATTCAGTGTATGTACTTCTACCTGCTTGCAAATATGAGGAAGGCGTGGATCACGCATCTTCTCGCATTCTCCCGTGTTTGCGCTATGTTTGGTAGTTGGTGAACGAGGATATTTCGGAGCCCCCTAACGCGGAAATGCCTTGACAGAAATATTTCGCATGTGAGAACAACTGATACATCAAAGCGAAGCTGTACAAGCAACTTCTTACACTCTTCACAAGCACTAAGGGGTCTGTTTGTTAGCAGATCTTACGACGATTAAACACCACGCGCCACCTGGGTGTTATCACAGACTCCAGGGTCATACGGTCGCTTCGAAACTGTCCCATGCAACTGAGTGAGTGAGTGAGTGAAAAAAAAAAAAACATTTCTTGCGGCTATGTACAAAGAGAGAGTTTAGGACGAGCCAGAAGGGTCCGCCCCAGGTGGCGTTGCTGAACAAGGCCACCACCTTTCACTGCCACAGCCGCACACTATCCTAGGTGAGGGGGCGGTAAAATGTGTGGGCGGTGAAATGCGACGGGAGGAGCAAAAATTACGGATTACTGGCAAAAACAAAAAAGAAACCTCGCGAACAAATTATTGTACACGTATATTACAGTGACTTATACGCAAGGTAAAAGTTTTATTATTTTTTTAATTATGGCTGCTTATACCTTGTATATACAGGGTGTCCCAACTATCATGCACCACGATTTAAAAATATGCAAATGCACGTAGCTGGACAGAACCAAGGTAATGTTGTTTGTCGACGCTTGGAGACACTCAGATTATATATTTTTTTTTCATGCCGCTTAATTACATTATTACTTAATTAATACACTTCTCAAATATTATAATTAGATGAAAAGAGCCAATGAGAAAGTTGTAAAGCAACATGAAAAACTCCCGATACAGCTTTCTGTTGCTCAATACGTGCTACATAAAAGGGTTTTTTCCGAGCGTGAAAGAAGCCCGCGAATACGCGCAAAGACGGCCAGTCGCGCGGCAATTTCGCGTTGCCGAAACCGGAGTTTTTCATGTTGTTCTACAGTTTTCTCCCTGAAACCTTTTATCTAATTATAAAATTTGAGAAGTTGATTAATTAAGACTACCTACGTATTTAGGCGAAATGCAAAAAATAATCTGAATATCTCAAAGTGATGGCAAACAACATTACCTTGGTTCTGTCCAGCTACGTGGTATTTGTATATTTTAAAACTTGGTGCATGATAGTTGGGACACCCTCTATATACATGAAGCGAAGCGAAAGCTTTTGCCATCTATAAGCCTCCGGAGTGACACCATTACTTTTAGCATCGTTATCGTTTTATCGCTTTTTTTTTCATTCATTTATTTTTATTCATATCGTTTTTTTTTTTTTAACAGCGGAGCTGTTTAGGCTTTTCGTTTCCCCGCGTAGCGATCGCAAAAACTCACCTTGCGATGACGTCACTGCGCACAGCTGCGCCTCGCTTCGCCTTGCGATAGCCAATCGATAACCAATCACTAGCTAATCGATAATCGATCAATCATCAATAAATTCCGGAAAAGCATAACCCGTAAGGCCAGGACCAGCTAGGTGACGATCAGCTCCGCTGCAGGCTTCTTTATCCTTGCGCCACTAGTGCAAGCTACGCTAATTTTTTATTTATTAATTGATTTATTTGTTTAGTTGCTATTTACTTGCTCTAGAAAAGAAACAATGGTTTCACCAAAGGTATTTTCTTCGCGAATCTTCGCGAAAGCTGGGGACGAAGTTCTCGAGATTGCGTCGCGTTCCCCAAGGCGTGAAAATGCTAGTAATAACTGTATCAGGAAGATGGAAAACGGAAGAGCCACATGCCGACTCCAGTTTGGCCTTCATATCTCAAGTCAACGAAACGACGTCGGCCCGTCGTCCGTCGAAGCACCGAGTGGCACGTTGCCTCCGTGGCGGTAAAAGGATTGCGCGTCGATCGAAGCGCATAACACCTCGCGCTCAAAAAAAAAAAAAAAAAAGTTGAACAAAATGTTGGAAAAACGGAACAGAAAGCAAAAACGATCCCCGATGGCGGAGACGTGCTTCAACCGATGAAATTGTGGCCGTACGAAAGTACGGCTCGGGTTTGTGTGACGCACGTTGCACGTCAGAAAGCGTGAACGTCTTCGCATGACGCCATGATAGGAAGTTCAAAAGGCAGTTCTAAGTCCTTTGCTGAATGTTTTTAGGCTGCTATTCATTCTTTGGAATGTGCGTTCGCTTCATCCGGTAAAGGACATCATGATTCCAGAGGAATCGAAACATCAAAGTTGCGAGAATCGGCAATACAGAGAAGCTGTCTTATAGGGGAGTTCCACAGCGGTTTTCTTGCTGCTGCTGCTGCTGCGGCGGCGGCGGCGGCGGCTATACACGTGAGGATGTGATTGGTATCGAGGAGGTAATGAAAGGCGCATTGTACCGAGTGCAGCCGGTGCAGCAGAACCAACGCAGCGTACAGGAACATATGCACCTGATATAGCGTACAGTATATATGTGTTGAGACCGGATATAGTGAAGCGTTTGGAAAGACTCGGGTATTGAGAAAGGGTGTATTGAAGCTTTTACCAAGCATTGGATATATTTTGGGTACCGGCAAACGGGACGACTATAGGGAAGCCGACGGATGTGACAACTCTTTCTTTTTACAGTTTCGCAGTCTTTCGCGGTCTTGATTTCGGAAGGGCCGCACGCATGCATGCACGCACGCACGCGCACGCACGCACGCACGCATGCACACACACTCACACACCCTATTTCATTTCGTAACATTTGTCAATACATGCAAAGCAATCGAAGAGCTCCTCAGAGCTCCCCCCAAATCACGCTTGCGCGAGCAATACTTTGGATTTCGCCTGATCTTCTACACATCGGCCGGGCGCCTCCCACTCGTATAAGAGAGCAATCACGAGCACACTGCAGAGAGCGCACTTTCATCTGCCTCGGCTTACACGGGCGCGGCCACTGGACGTGCAGTACACGAGGCGACCCGGATTTGGGCGAAAGGCAGCGAGTACAGGAGGGCCACGGTGGGAGTGGGACTATATATATGAGCTCGCCCGGAAAGAGAGCACCAAGGCAAACCTCAGCAGGTGCGTGTATACACAGACGCAGGTCGCACGGCAGCCGAAGGCCTCTCACAGGTCGTTCGTGCGTGCATGCATATGCGGGCTGTGTGTGTACAAAGCTCTCGGCCGATCTTCCTTGAGCGGCGACTCCTATGTACAACTCCGGCTTCCCCGTATAGCAAAAGCGTTTCTCGCGTCGTGTTTACTCGTCGGCCCGCCTCGCTCATATCACGAGCCCGGGGCGGAGGAACCGCGCTGTTTGCTATGCGGCGCAGTCCGATGGTCTCCGTGCGCGTTCAATATGTGTTGCACAGTCGGAAAAAAAAAAACAAACATTGCGACCGCACGCCCTACTATGTCAGGCCTTGCGAACTTATAGGTGAAGCAATCGCTACACCTTTGAGTGTTTGGTATATGCGGGGCCGGGACAATGATATTGTCACGTAGTAGTGACGGTAGAGAAAACAGTCACAAAACTGTGTATGACGAAACTGGTTGTTTATTGGGCGAACCTGTGCCCACAAAAGCAAGCTACACTCAAAGCACAACGATAGTGGCGAACACAGTCGGCGATCGTCGAAAATCTGATCAGCGGCGAAACGCGTCGGCTTTTATACCTGAGTCATCGAAGGTTCCAGATTAATCCCTGATGCCCGCGTGTCTTCCAGAAAGTTCTAGACAATTCGCGTCGCTCATACAATCAGATTACATGGGCGTCGGCGACCACAGACGACGGATAGAAGCATTGATAACGTCCGAGAAGCTTCCAATGCAGGCGCGTCCTGCGCCGAGCGATAACGTTTAACATTTGTCAGCCAATGTTGAAAGCGGCTACCGGTGAAAGATAAACATGTGTACGTGTCAATACCCTCCCCTTAAAAAGCATCGTCCCGATGCTACAAACAAACACGAAAGCGAAAACAAAACCATGCGTAATAAACAAAATAACAAAAAACAATAACAAAGTAACAAAGTACCTAAGTTTGTCAGCGGGCGTAGAAAGGCTTAAGACGCACCACGTGGATGACTTCAGGTCGTGCCCGGCGCCGCTGTGATTGCGAAATGCCGTCTGGCACGACCTCATAGTCCAGTGCGCCAATACGTCGGGTGATCTTATATGGTCCGAAATAGCGACGTAACAGCTTCTCGCTAAGTCCTCGTCGGCGTATCGGAGTCCAAACCCAAACACGGTCACCGGGCTGGTACTCGACGTAGCGTCGTCGAAGGTTGTAGTGTCGGCTGTCGGTCCTCTGCTGGTTCTTGATGCGCAGGCGGGCGAGCTGTCGACCTTCTTCGGCACGCTGCAAATAGGTGGCAACGTCGAGATTTTCTTCGTCGGTGACGTCCGGTAGCATGGCGTCAAGCGTCGTTGCCGGGTTCCTTCCGTAGACCAGGTTGAACGGCGCCATGTGCGTCGCTTCTTGCACGGCCGTGTTGTATGCGAAGGTCACGTACGGAAGGATGGCATCCCACGTCTTGTGTTCGACGTCGACGTACATTGCCAGCATGTCGGCGATGGTCTTATTTAGGCGCTCGGTGAGGCCATTCGTCTGCGGGTGGTAGGCGGTGGTCCGGCGATGGCTTGTGTGGCTGTATCGCAGGATGGCTTGAGTTAGTTCTGCCGTAAAGGCAGTACCTCTGTCGGTGATGAGGACTTCTGGGGCACCGTGACGCAGGAGGATGTTCTCAACGAAGAATCGGGCTACCTCGGCAGCACTGCCTTTGGGCAAGGCTTTTGTTTCGGCGTAGCGGGTGAGGTAGTCCGTAGCTACGACGATCCATTTATTCCCGGACGTCGACGTCGGAAAAGGCCCCAGTAAGTCCATCCCAATCTGCTGGAACGGTCGGCGAGGTGGCTCGATCGGCTGTAGAAGTCCGGCTGGCCTTGTCGGCGGTGTTTTGCGTCGCTGACAGTCTCGGCATGTCCTTACGTAATGGGCGACGTCGGCAGAGAGGCGAGGCCAGTAGTATTTTTCTTGTATCCTTGCGAGCGTGCGGGAAAAACCGAGGTGTCCAGCCGTTGGGTCGTCATGGAGAGCTTGCAGAACCTCTGGACGCAATGCTGAGGGTACCACGAGGAGGTAGTTGGCTCGGAGAGGCGAGAAGTTCTTCTTTAGGAGAATGTCGTTTTGCAAGAAAAACGACGCCAATCCTCGCCTGAACACCTTCGGCACAGTGACGGTCTTGCCTTCCAGGTAATCTACAAGGTTCCTTAGTTCCGGGTCGGCTCGCTGTTGTTCGGCGAATTCGTCGGCACTGATGGGTCCCAAGAAAGTGTCGTCATCCTGGTCATCCTGTGGCGGCGGTTCGACGGGGGCGCGAGACAAGCAGTCGGCGTCAGAGTGCTTTCGCCCGGACTTGTAAACGACGGTGATGTCGAATTCTTGAAGTCTCAGACTCCATCGTGCGAGGCGACCTGAAGGATCCTTCAAGTTAGCTAGCCAACACAAGGCGTGGTGGTCGCTCACAACTTTAAAGGGCCTGCCATAGAGGTAGGGGCGAAACTTTGATGTAGCCCAGATGATGGCGAGGCACTCCTTTTCTGTTGTGGAATAATTTGCTTCCGCCTTCGATAGCGACCGGCTAGCGTAACT
Source organism: Dermacentor silvarum (assembly GCF_013339745.2). Taxonomy (NCBI): domain Eukaryota; kingdom Metazoa; phylum Arthropoda; class Arachnida; order Ixodida; family Ixodidae; genus Dermacentor; species Dermacentor silvarum. Next base: position 185,949,140 of record NC_051156.1, read on the forward strand.
TACAACCCTTTCTAGTCCATCAGTCCTCTGCACAAGCACGGCGCCGAGTCCTACGCCGCTTGCGTCGGTGTGGACTTCGGTATCGGCATTTTCGTCGAAATGCGCAAGGATGGGCGGCGATTGTAGGCGTCGCTTCAGTTCTTCAAATGCTTCGATTTGCGGCATCTCCCACTTGAACTCGACGTCGGCCTTCGTGAGGTACGTCAGTGGCTCGGCGATCCGTGAAAAATCCTTGACGAAGCGCCTGTAATAGGCGCACAGTCCCAGAAATCTACGCACTGCCTTCTTGTCAGCGGGCAGAGGAAAGTTGGAGATGGCCGCAGTTTTCTGAGGGTCGGGGCGCACTCCAGACTTGTTGATGACGTGGCCTAAAAACAAGAGCTCCTCATATGCGAAGCGGCACTTTTCTGGCTTTAACGTGAGTCCGGAGGTTTTGATTGCTTGAAGAACTGTTTCAAGGCGCCGCAGGTGTTCTTCAAAGCTTGAGGCAAACACAACGACGTCGTCCAAATAGACGAGGCAAGTCTGCCACTTCAAGCCTGCCAGTACTGTATCCATGACGCGTTGGAAAGTCGCAGGTGCCGAGCAAAGACCAAACGGCATGACCTTGAACTCGAACAGTCCGTCTGGTGTTATAAAGGCCGTCTTCTCCCGGTCCCTCTCGTCGACTTCGATTTGCCAGTAGCCGGTTTTGAGGTCCATCGACGAAAAATACTTTGCGTTGTATAGTCGATCCAAGGCGTCGTCAATCCGTGGAAGGGGGTATACGTCCTTCTTCGTGACCTTGTTGAGGCGACGATAATCGACGCAGAAACGTAGGGTTCCATCCTTCTTCTTCACTAACACCACGGGGGACGCCCACGGACTCTTGGACGGCTGGATGATGTCGTCGCGTAGCATTTCGTCGACTTGTTGCCTTATAGCCTCGCGTTCGCGTGCCGAAACTCGGTACGGGCTCTGACGCAGTGGGCGGACATTTTCGTCGGTTATGATTCGGTGCTTGGCGACAGGGGTTTGTCGAACTTTTGACGACGACGAGAAGCAATCCTTGTATTGCAGGAGCAGAGCTTTTAGTTGTTCTTTCTTATGCCTGGGAAGGTTCTGATTAACGTTGAAAGTTGCTTCAGGTATTATAGTCGTCGTTGCGGGTGCACTGGAATCCGTGAAGGCGAAAGCACTGCTGGCTTGTACTATTTCGTCGATGTAGGCAACCGTGGTGCCTTTGTTAATGTGCTTGTATTCGGGGCTGAAGTTCGTGAGCATCACCGTTGCTTTCCCTGCACGTAGCTCAGCTATGCCTCTAGCGACGCAAATTTCACGGTACAGCAGTAAGTGATGATCGCCCTCGATGACGCCCTCCATGTCTGCAGGCACTTCCGTACCGACGGAAATCATTACGCTGGAGTGAGGCGGAACGGTGACTTGTTCTTCAAGCACATTCAAGGCATGGTAACTGATGCATGTATCCGGCGGTATCGCTTTGTGTGTTGAAAGCGTTATCGACTTGGACCTTAAGTCGATGACTGCACCATGTTGGTGTAGAAAGTCCATGCCTAGGATGACGTCCCTGGAGCAGTGCTGCAGGATTACGAAACTCGCCGGGTAAGTGCGGTTGTTTACCGTGACTCGCGCTGTGCAGATTCCAGCCGGCGTTATTAGGTGACCTCCCGCTGTCCGTATATCGGGTCCTTGCCAGGCCGTCTGCACCTTCTTTAACTTGGCGGCGAACGCGCCACTGAAAACTGAATAGTCGGCGCCAGTGTCGACGAGAGCGGTGACGTTATGACCATCGATGAGCACGTCAAGATCGGTAGACCGGCGTCTGGCGTTGCGGTTAATTCGTGGCGTCGGATCACGGCTGCGTCGGCTTGCTCTGCTGCTGCTACGTCGCGTCGGAAGGTCTTCGTTCGGCGGCGATGTGCTGTCAAGGCTGTTGCTAGGCGGCGTGCTGATATCTCGTCGTGATGATTCGCGAATCGTCGTCGTCGTCGGCGGCGGAGGAGGATCTTCGGCATTGCGTCGTACAGCAACCGCACCTCCATCGGTTGCTGCTTTTAGTTTCCCGGGTATGGGCTGGGAGATCGGCCCCGGGTTGGGCCGGCATACAGGCGGCGATGCGGCGAGATGTAGCGGCCTGGAGACGGCGAGCGTGAGGGCCGTCGTGGTTGCCACTGGGCTCCGGCAAGGTAGTCGGCGATGTCACGTGGTCGCTCGCCAAGCTGTGGACGTGGCGCGTTGACGGCGAACCCTCGTAGGCCCATCTCGCGGTATGGGCATCGGCGGTAGACATGGCCGGCTTCCCCGCAGTGATACGAGAGCGGGCGGTGGTCGGGGGCGCGCCAAATGTCCGTCTTCCGCTGGGAGCTGCGCTGGGCGACGGGCGGGCGTGCTGGCGGCGGCGGCGGTGGACGACGGAACTGCGGCGTTACGGGGCCCTGGCGCGAGCGCGGAGGGGGGCCTTGACGACGGGCGACGGCGGCGTAGGTCATCGCTTGCGGCTGTGGTTGAGGCGATACCGGAACTTCTGGCACTTCTAGTGATCGCTGAACCTCTTCTTTAACTATGTCAGCGATTGAAGTCACCTGAGGATGCGATCTTGGGAATAATTTCTGTAGTTCTTCCCGTACAACCGCTCTGATCGTCTCGTGCAGGTCGTCGGCGCCTAGAGCTTGAGCTTCGGCGTAGTTTGTCAGTGCACGGCGGTTGTATTGCCTGGCTCGCATTTAAAGGGTCTTCTCGATGGTTGTGGCCTCCGAAACAAATTCTGCCACAGTCTTGGGCGGGTTGCGCATCAATCCAGTGAATAGATGCTCTTTGACGCCCCGCATCAAGAACCGAACTTTCTTTTCCTCTGACATATCGGGGTCGGCGTGGCGGAAGAGGCGAGTCATCTCCTCCGTGAAGATTGCGATGTTCTCGTTCGGCAATTGCACTCTGGTTTCTAATAAAACTTCGGCCCTTTCTTTTCGCACGACATTCGTGAAAGTCATCATGAAGTTCTCACGAAATAGGTCCCACGTCACCAGGGTGGTCTCTCTGTTCTCAAACCAGGTCCGAGCAGCATCATCTAATGAAAAATACACATGGCGCAGCTTGTCGTCGTCGCTCCATTTGTTGAACGTCGCGGTCCTCTCGTATGTCTCCAGCCAGGTTTCAGGGTCTTCAGCCGATGATCCACGAAAAGTCGGTGGCTCCCGAGGTTGCTGCAGCAGGATGGGGGACGCTGGTGCTGCCATTTTGGTCGTTGACTTGGCCTTGATTGCAGTGGTCTTTTCGGGAAGAAGTCCGAACTCCGGCACAAGTCCTTGCTGCCTACGGCTAGCTCGCTGGTCCTTGGCGACGTTGGTCTCGTTCTCCGGTTTCGGGCTTGGGTCGCGGCTTTGCGGGGGCGTTCGGTGCATGAACGAACTAGCATCTCCACCAGATGTCACGTAGTAGTGACGGTAGAGAAAACAGTCACAAAACTGTGTATGACGAAACTGGTTGTTTATTGGGCGAACCTGTGCCCACAAAAGCAAGCTACACTCAAAGCACAACGATAGCGGCGAACACAGTCGGCGATCGTCGAAAATCTGATCAGCGGCGAAACGCGTCGGCTTTTATACCTGAGTCATCGAAGGTTCCAGATTAATCCCTGATGCCCGCGTGTCTTCCAGAAAGTTCTAGACAATTCGCGTCGCTCATACAATCAGATTACATGGGCGTCGGCGACCACAGACGACGGATAGAAGCATTGATAACGTCCGAGAAGCTTCCAATGCAGGCGCGTCCTGCGCCGAGCGATAACGTTTAACATTTGTCAGCCAATGTTGAAAGCGGCTACCGGTGAAAGATAAACATGTGTACGTGTCAATATGGTAGAATATGTGAGAGGGCTGCCAACAATTGCTCCTTGATACTTCGTTAATAGCATTCTACCGGTACTAACATATGGGGCAGAAGCTTGGAGGCTAACAAAGAAGCTCGAGAACAAGTTAAGGACCGCACAAAGAGCGATGGAACGAAACATGTTAGGCCTGACGTTAAGAGGCAGGAAGAGAGCGGTGTAAATCAGAGAGCAAACGGGGATAGCCGATATTGATATCAAGAGAAAAAATGTAGCTGGGCAGGCCATGTAATGCGTAGGATGGATAACCGGTGGACCTTTAGAGTTACAAATGGATACCAAGAGGAAGGGAAGCGCAGTCGAGGACGGCAGAAAACTAGGTGGGGAGATGAAGTTAGCAAATTTGCAGGCGCAAGTTGGAACCAGCTAGCGCAAGACAGGGTTAATTCGTCCTGCAGTGGACATAAATAAAGGCTGCTGATGATGATTATTACTTAGTTTAACCTCAGAATGAACTAATTCGATGGAATTTTTGAAGAAAGGAAATTCCTACAGAACGACAAGTAAAAGAAAATAAAATAGGCGAAATTATTCGAGAATGATTGTCAAAGTCAAGCGATTGATTACCGGTAGACCTTCTGAGATATGAGGCTGGGGACACCTACTTATTGTCTTGCTATATTGGTGAATACTATTGAATGTGCGGTTGCTATGACTTTGCAGTGCCAACGACACATATCGTGGACTGCTAGCAGGATCTGCCCAACAAGACACCACCATTAGTTATAAAGTCTCTCCGGGATCGGCCCAATTAACTAGATTAGACCTAACACCCCCCCCCCCCCCCCCCCCTAAAAGAAAGATAACGAAAGCTTCGCTTAAACAGAACACGAGTCAGCAGGTACGATGGGAGTCAGCAAATGTTACGCGCAAATATTCTGATTGCGCATGTGCCCCAATTCAATCTATGGCCTCATCTGTCGAGCAAGAACACTATAGATGCCGAGATTACATAGTTTCTCATTGACAACGCTTAAATTTACCTTCCGTCTAGCAAAAGTAATCTTGATGCGGGATTCGGCACTTGTGATTCTTTCGTCAAATAACGCCCTCCTACTAAAAAAAATCTCTCCAGATTTTCGCGCGATGCGACCCGGAGCTTTCCGAGGCGTGACCCGTATATTTTTATCTCGTCGGGCGGAGATAAGCGTTACCGCCTTCCGAAGCTTATTATTGCGATAGCAATTATATGGACACTCCAACCGGATTTCTGCCGTCGCCGTCGCCGTCGCCGTGAGGTTCCCTATAGATAAAGTCTTCGCCGCGCGCCGTATGCCCGAGCGGAAGCGTGCGGGGACGCGCGCTATCACGGAGATCGAACGCACTCAATCTCCCACGTGCAAGCAAGGAAGCGGGAAGCCAGCGCCGGAGGGAGCCGGGGGGGGGGGGGGGGGGGCACCTCTACTCTGCCAACAACCGCGCTTGTCGCTCGCCCGCACCGTCTCTTATCTCCACACGGCTCTGACCTTTATGCGCCGTGCATTCGCCGCTCAGTTTCCGTTGAAGCGATAGACCGCACGTACCTTCGCCCTCTGCAGCGTATGCGCTTGCTGCCAGCGTTTTGACAGTCGTTGTCTGCAGTCATTCAGTGTGATCTATTCATGTTTGTTTGTGCGCGCTCACATCACGCTTGTTCATAATAGTCGGGCCACATTTTCTAACGCACGCTACACATGCAATGCTGCCCGGATATGCAGTGCAGTGCTACAGGTGTGTCCCTTCGCACGCGCTGCCCACGGGAAGCGCTTCTCATCAACACCACCGTTTCACACGCGCCTTCTCGTGGTCATCGAGTCTCTCTTCATGTCCGTCTACTTACGCCGCAGCACACCTGCTTACGTAATCAGCTCATGTTTACTACAATTCATATTGATACCAAAGCCGCTCACCTTACTTCGTATGACATTGCTGTGTTGCTATCGCATTCATTGCTTCGCCCTTAGGGCGAAACTGTGACATTTTTTTGCTTAGCTACTCCGCCGCCCCTTCCTTCCTTCCTTCCCCTTCTTTACTTCTTCCTGCTACCACTTCCCTTCCTCCGTGCACCCCTCTGTGCTGTAGTACATCGTCACGGACAGTAAAATAAACATGAAAAAAAAAAGAGAAATACAACGAATATACGAATGCAGCCCTGTGTGATGCAGGTACCGCAGCAATGAGTCAGCGCATTCGTAGTCCCGTTTTTCATTCGTCCACCTATGCGATCGCCTTGCGAGTGACGCTGGCTGAAACCAGGCATCACGGGATGATCAGTAGGTATAGCAAGCGCTCTGTCAACACTAAAGTATAGTGAAACCGAAAAACACGGCTCGTGTCGACGCATGCCTCTTTCTTAGTCTTCGGCTGTAAGCTGCGCTGAATTTTTTTTTTCAACCCGAGGTCCACTCCAACTGTTTATCCTATACACTCCGAATGAGACAAAACAGCCGGCGGCTCTCGCTTACTGTTTGACTGACACGAGCCTTCACTGAACTGCAACGCCGTTTGTGAGGCGGGGTATACATACATGTTCCTTTCACCCTTCGCCCGCGCACCACGCCGCAGCATTGCATGGTGTGCGCAGCACGTCGAATCACCGGAAGTAGCGGCCTCGGCGGTGGCTCTGCGATACGGTCTCCACGTCCCAGGGCTGTCGGATGTCGTTTCGCCGCCTATTAGGCGGCGCGTCGAACGGCCTCGCTTCCTTAACGCTTCACTGGCGACGCGAGCAGCTCGGGCTCAGCTGTGCCAGCATTTCCGATCAATGTGCTCAGTCGGACGGCGAGACGCCATTTATCGCGCGGGATTTTCGCCGAATATACACCCCCTCCTTTCCCTTCCCCCCGCTTTGGAGCTCCGACCTCGAGCGCGCGCGCGCTTTAGCGTTTTGCCGCGTCGTCAGTTTCTAACTAAGGCTCACTGTTTCGTCGCGGGTGCCAAGCCACGCCGCGTTATGTACGACCCGGAGATGCTGAAGATGAGGCGGCGAGGCGTGTTCTGACTTCGGGTGTGTCTCGCTTCCAGCGCGACATGCGACGACACCGGCGTGGAAGAAGGAAAGACCCCGAATCTCTGTGCAAGCGTCGAGGACGCCTTTTGTGTCGATGTCGGCGTGCGACGGTGTGCTAACAACGCTTGCCAGCTTTGCAGCGAGTGTCGTCTTCGTTTTGGGTCTGCAAGCGGTGCTTTTATTTTTTGTTTTCCTTCTTGAAGAGGACTGTGCAAGCAGCCGGGTGTTCATAGTGCGTGTGTTCACGTTTCTCATAACCCTTTCTTCTTCTCGAAATCCCGTTATCTCTTTCGACCAACGCAGGGTAGCCAACCGGAAACTGCTCTCGTTAACGCTCTTGTATATGCATTGCTTTATTGTCGTAACCTCAACTCGGCTTTGCTGTTTTAGGGCCGCCTGTCCTTTTGTACTCTGTGATTGCTGCTGCCGCAATTCGATTCGTGTATACATGGGGGCGCAAATACCTCCAAACGTAGTTTAGAAGTCGTGTTTCCGTTGTAAAGTCTACGAGACGTTTCGTTTCGTATCTGTCTCGAGAGGCGTAAAGAAACAGCTGGCGAAGTCTCGAGCGAGACTATAGGCTACTAATAATGTAGCGATTCTAGGGGAATTATATTCATTTTCGCGGTTCGTCAGCAGTCCGAGTGGCGCTCAAGTCAATGTTATCCCAGGAATCGGTCGTTCGTGAACGGTAGATTACAAGAAAGTAAAAGAGTGATACGAAAGGAATCCTACCATTACACCGGTTTATAGTACTGAAACCAAAAAAAAAAGAAAAAAAAACATACGGGTCTATTTACATTCCAGTGCCCAGCTGATCAAGGACGATGACCAGAAAGTATAGACGGAGCGGTAGATGAGGTTCCGGCCAACGTGACCGGATGCGATGTGTAATCGAGGCGTGCGTGCCCTGAACCTTTTGTCAGACACGTCTCGACGACATTTGTAGCGTTTGTGTATAACAACATTCATTACAAAGCTTCCACAATGACAGAACCACAAATGTGAGGGCCGCGCCCTGACTCAATTTCACCGAGAACTGCGTGTCATTGTGCCAAACGAAAGGGAAAAAAAAAAAAAAAAAACTAGAGAAGACGAAATAAGCTTTCAGAATAGTAACCCACTCATTATGAATAGTAATGTATCGCAAATGACATGCTTTTCAGTTGTTCTGGCTTCGCAACCAAAATTTCAAGGCTGATCAAACAAGCTCTTTATTGCCATTACCCTGAGGGTTTGTTGGAGAGCGGTCATTGGAAAGTTGTCGAGCACCAAGTCCAGTTATGCACTACTGTGCGGTGCTTAAGAGAAGTAAAAAAAGAAAAATAAATGACCAGCATTTGTCTCGCTCCAGTCACACTACGACTTGAGTTCTTATAAGTTAATTTGCCACGTGAGTCACCCATGAAAACCATCCCTTTATCGTTTGATTCTGGTTGGGCGCATTATTGCATCACAAGAAATCTAGTAAGACATTCCATTCAAAAAGTGCACAGACGTTTCACGGTTAAGTCTATAGATAGTCTATGGACAACCTGCGGAGTTATTATGGCCTTACCGTTTTGTCGACTAATCTCCATCTACATTCTGTAGACAGCACGCTAGGAGGACCATGAGACCCAGTTAAACAAATAGATCGTTAATGTATTTTGTGAACGGACAGTCCTGCGGAATGTATGTATCCAAAAGGACTATTATATAAGAAGGTAAAGTGTACCATGAGAAGTCTGCAAGCAATCTACAATTAGTACTAAGGTTATTTTCACGGGGGATTTGTTGGAACTCCTTCTTTCATCCGCCTAGCAGACGACAATTTATCATCATCTCCTCTGCGCGTCACGAGCTTCTGCCCGCGCGCTCAAGCGCATTTAAAACCACCACTGTGGGTGGTGTACTTTTTCAATCAATCCAGTGTGGGCAATCCCTCCTCGTGGGTACGAGCCATATTTTGAGGCAACAACAATTTGCCGTTAAGACGTGCAGCCTTTCTTGAACAAGACAGCGACGTACCCGGCGGACCCTGACGTTCACCACAGGTCTATTCCAGATCTTGTCTTAAGCTTGATAGCTGCTGTTAAGCGCCATGCGAAGGACCCAGCAACTGCTGCTGCTTCTATGCGTGTTCGTGGGCGGATTCGTCATCGGCATCAACTACAGGCTAAACACGAGCGTCGTCCGGGACTCTCCCGAGCAGCAGCAGCAGCGGCGGCGTCACTCATCGACAATTCAGCAAAGAAGAAGAGCGTCGCCCTACTTCACCGCGGACGGCGCCGAATGGATGGACGCGTGGGTGAAAGTGAGCGCCAACGTGTATCTCTACTCGGCCTACCTCGACCCACGGTTGGGCGCCAACGCGACTGTTGTGCGCGTCGTGGGACTCATGCGTCTCAATCCGACGCTGAAGGTCAACTGCTCCTGCCTGATCGACGACCGGCCCGAGAAGCCCGCCCAGCCTGTCGTTGCCGAAGTGGAGTTCCTTCAGGTTCGTTATGAGAAAAAAAAAATAGGGGGGGGGGGGGGGAACTTGAGGGTTAGGCTAACCTTTAAACTACCGTTTCTTTTTCCTGTTTTTTTTTTTCCTGTAAAATTGCGATCTGGCAATGTAGTTTGGCTAATGGTCTTGCAAGCTATTCCAGGTGTACAGCGTGAGAAGTAAGTTAAACGCAGTATAACGTGATACTATAGGCAGACATGTATTTTAATCATGAAGAGATTACATCGTTTTTTTTTCTTCCTTTTTTTGACCAGCGTGTATAAAAAAGTACAAACAACGTGGGTAACGGAAAATCATCGCGGTACATGAGGTTAGACTAAATGATGGGTTAGTCAAACGGTGTAACCATTATATAAAGAGCCCCGTGTATGTGCGTACAGCACTTGAATAAACGTGAGCTGTTACTTCAACGCCATGACGGTTTTTTTCTTCTTTTTCTTTTCTTGCGATAGCAATTATATGGACACTCCAGGCGCATTTCCGCCGTCGCCGTGGTGTTCCGTATAAAGTCAAAGAGTGATAACATCGTCCCTGCGCGCCGATTGCTGTATGTGCGATTGAAAGCGTACGAGGGTGAGCCAACGATGGCGGCTCAATCTCGCACGCACAAGGGAGCAAGACTGGGAGGAAGCGCGTAGTCTTCTGTCGCACGCAAGGCACCGGGAGGAGTGGACGGAGGGGGGGGGGGGGGGGGGGTCGTTCTACACCGTCGGCTGCTGCATATGGCGCGGCCGCGCGGAACCTATCTTGAAAGCTATCGCGATCATTACACAGCCTAGGTGCGCCAAGGGCTCACGTTGTTCGAGAGGCAGCACGAAGGTGAATTCGCTCGCTGCTGGGCCACGCTTCCTCACTCCAGCGTTTTGACAGCGAGTTTTCGCGATCATCGAGTGAGATGTGTTCATGTTTGCTTGTGCGTGCATGATACCATGCTTGTTAATTTCGCTTATAAGCGAATGTTTTCAAGTTTATATGGCCGATAAAGCTACTATCCTTACTTCGTATAGCTGTCTACTAATTTGCTATGGCAATCGATGCTTCGCCTGTAGGGCGAAACTGCGACTTTTTACAGCGAAAGCTGTATATGGCTAGGCGAAACGAAAAACCGTTCGTCCCATGTTTCTCTAAACGTCTCCATTGGCAGCGCCGTCAGTTACGTCGTTCTCTACGTCGCACCCAAGCACGCGCGCCATTGGCAGCGCCCTTAGTGACGTCGTTCTCTGCGTCGTACCTGTTCTGCCCGCAACGCCGGCTCCTCGGCTCGCGGTTGACGCATGCGTTCGATATCTCGAGTTAGTTCGGCGTCATGGTTAGCAGCGACCGCCCGCCATTGGCGCTTGCGTTCCACTAGAAACACAAACATGTAACCAATAATTGAGAAACGCTTCAATACAGCGTCGGGATTAACCCACTGCTGAACACCGGGGCTGCACGTTTCAGCTTCGCTGGTTAACGATCTGTACGGAGTGCTTGGGCGGTGTTTTTTTTTTTTAGTAGTAACGTGTGTTTTGCCACTGGTTTTGATATTAAACGAATGTCACCAAAGTCCTAATGAACCTGTTTCAGCGCGTAGAAATTTTAGTTCTTTCTAGCAAGGACTTATGGAGCTAGAAAGGCCATTTGTTTTTGCGCTTTAACTGGCCTTCAGCTGACCAATATGCTTTAATTTAGGCTTTAGTAAATACCTGCCCATTTGCACCCGCTGTATGTATTTTCGACGTTGTAGCTTAAGAACTGCAAGTATTTGAAGTTTGGTCACTGAATGGGTGGGGCTGTCAGTGTGTGCTGCCTGATATTTCACCACTCATACAAAGCAGCGTGATAAGCCTGCTGCGAAGTTGATGTGTCCAGCCTGGGGGGCTATTCTGTAAGAGTCCACCTAGTGGACTGTCCATTTCGGCTGTGGCGATTGGCTCCAGCGGCTTGAGCGAGGAGGAGACTGGCTGGCTCCTTCTCGATTGGCCGCTGGAGCCAATCGCCACAGTCGAAGTGGACAGTCTACTAGGTGGACTCTTACAGAATACTCCCCCCCCCCCTCCCAGTTCACGTTAAAATATTCACTTTCATGATTGCCGCGCTTCGTTTGGTGGTCAATGGCTTTGGAGTACTTCTTACACCTGGAAAAAGGACTGGCATTTAGTTTTATGTCATTTAATTACATTATTTCTTCAACAACTCGGAAGTGTTTGTAGGTATTTTTTTTCTATATGCACTTCACTAGGCAGCTGCCAGTGATTTGTGGTTATATATATAATTCGCATAAGAGAGAGCTTAGAGTAGATTAGATTAAATTAGATTAGATTAGATTATGAGGTTTTACGTGCCAGAACCACGATATGATTATGAGACGCGCCGCAGTGGGGGACTCCGGAATAATTTGGGCCACCTGGGGTTCTTTCACATGCACCTAAATCTAAGTACACGGGTGTTTTGGTATTTCGTGCCCATCGAAATGCGGCCGCCGTGGCCGAGATTCGATCCCACGACCTCGATCGTACTTAGCAGCCCAACACCATAGGGCATGTGAGAGAAGGTGCGCGCAATTTTCACGCTTGAAAACGGGAACACGAGCAACATTCAGTACGCCCGAGAGACGTGGCTTTTACTAAACGCGCGGGTTTCGGTAAGACACGCCCCTCTACGTTGTCCAGCGCTGTGCATAACGTGTTTGTCGCTCTTTTTCTTGCTCAGCATCTCGGCAGTCTCCAGCGTTTTAACTTTGTTTGTCATAACAAAGAATTGTGGATCAGTAAACAGTCAAATCGCTAGAGATTCCCGTGTCCAGGTTCAGGTCGAGAATGGCAGTCGCAGACAAAAAAAAAAAAAAAAAGAAGAAACAGAAAGCTTTTGTATCGTTACTGAAGTGCTCGTTCTTTTACGCGCACTGTTATTTCGTTTCGAGTCCTGCTGGCCTGCGGCACAGAGCTTCTTGCTGAGTCTAGATCGCCGTTCTGGTACCTACGTTCCACAGCTGTAACTGCTATTAGAATATTTTCGAATAAAGTTATTTGCGGTCAGTACACTGATTTGCTGATACCGGAGTGAAAGGCGCTTCTTTTTAAATTTGTTGGTAAGTACGAAAACATTTCAAAGCCCACATATATATAGCCATGAGACCCAAGAATTCAAATGTGGGTCGCTTAGAAGAGGGAAAACAGATGTTCGTCCTGCGCATGAGTCGCTGTTCCTCCGCAAAATTTTGTTACCCAATGTTGGTAAGGGAACAAACAGTGCTATAGGACGGGACGAAGTGAGTAGACAGACAAGGCTCTGAACTAACAACCACTGGTTTATTGCTGTCAAAGCAATATATACAAAGCACAGGTTCAGCGCAGAAGGCCAGAAAAACACGGTTTCTGTGTCGGGAAGGGAATAAAATCGTCACATCACGCGTGTCGTCAAGGCAGGTTATCATGTTTTAACAAGTAGTCTATCGAAACGGCCGTCAACTATGAACTGATCCTCTTTCAGGAGTCAGCTGCGCGAAAAATCTAAGATGTGGCCCGGTGCGCTTTTCGCACGCGACTTTCTTAAGGCGGTCTTCGGATAAAGAAGGACGCGAAGAACTTGTGAAGAAGTCAATTTTGCGGCTGCAGTCTCTCTAGTTCGGTCAGCTATGCTAAAAACACACACACAAAAGGGTGTTGGAGAAAAAAAAAGCAACAAAACGCGCATGCTCACCCAGCAGTGTGTGTGTGCCTTTTAGGTCGACCATAGTGGCGGTTTTCAAACTGTCATACCGGCAACGATTTTTTGCCGAACTGTCAGTTTTTTTGGTCGAGAGCACATTGTATCGGCGCATCTCGGAGCTCCTTTCTGTTCCAACTCAACTCTTCAGAGCGCCAAAGTAACTTATGAAGAGCTAGATGACAAATTGTTATCACTTACAAAAGGATTCTTAGAAAGATCTGGTGTTTTTCGGTTGATATTCGTTGCCTTCAATGAATATACCGTTCAGATGAAACGGAATATTGTGCACTATTCGTGCAAACGTTTCCACGTCATTCTATATTTCCCGGACTCGTAATTTAGCAATGTGCGTTAGCTAGAAGTGTGACTTCGCTTTCCGTAAATAGCACACTCGGAGAGCATAGAAGACGCTGAAAGTAAGTTAATGTTAATAATGGAAAACCCAGAACATTGTAATAGTTATTCCTAATAGATTTTACAATATAAAGTAAACACAAATAAGCGGAATGAACAAGCTGCCAGATGCCTCCGGTAAAGACAGAACTCTGCCCGGCTGCTCTTAAACCAGATGGGAGTACATAGAAACTACATATTTACAGGTAGGTTAACGAAGACGCATAGTCAATAATTTTCATTTTTCACCAACACCACTCAAGTTGTACAAAGTGGGCGCTAGTAAGCTCTCAACGGAAATATTCACTCGTGATGTCGAGTTTTGCAAAATGAACATAAATTGAGATAGGTAGCATATTTAATAAAGTTAAGTCATAAATAGCTTAAGGTAGCGTTAACCAGGGTTTCAATGCAACGTCTGGAGTAGAATGCTTGCGGCTGCTTCCTTTAATTTATGGGGTGTATATAAATACACCCCATGATTACGCACATGATAAATGTGCGTTAAATATAGCAGCATCGAAAAAAAGCATGGTAACTCTTCTATCTAGTGTTCTCCGCGCTTATAACATTGTCGTTACCGATACAATACAGGCGTTGCATACATGGCACTGAAGAACTACTCGCATGCGACAAATGCAGAGGGTACCCGGACACACAGCGTAGCACGTGGGATTGTTCGTAGAGTAAAGGTAAATAAAAGAAATCTTTCATACACACAAAATTTGACCACGAACCTTCGAGAAGCGGCTGTCCGATTCATCGACGAACAATATTATAGCGTTTATTAAACCCAATATTGCGGAGGCAGCCGACGACATACAGGGACCCGCACTCAAAAAGCCGAGGCAGTACGACATATTACAAGGCCAAGATATCATTACACCTTAGAACCCCCCGGACAACAAGCCGAACTTGAGAAAAATTCTTCTTGGACTTGTCAGTTTTACAACTATAATTCTAAGCCGTCACTTCGTACGCGCTCAGAAATAGCGTTCTGTAGACCTGCTTCCTGACCAGCGATTTCCGTGTTTCAGGACCACCACAACGCCAAGTACGACGGCGTCTTCATCATCTGCCCTTACCACGCGTCGAACGACTCCGAGACGCCACGGACTGTGCGGGTGACCGTCACCGGAGCCGAGGTCGGAACGTCTTCGAGGATCCCGGTCCACTACAGGGCACGCTCTCCCGGCGCTCAAGAACTGGACTCCCTCGCGCTCTGCGTTCGGCCTTTCTACGGTGGAGTGCCCAAGGCGCACGACCTGATGCACTTCCTGGCATACTACTCACTCCACGGCGTCCAGAGGTTCACCTTCTACGCTTACACTTCCGACTACGACGTGAACAAGTACCTGCGGAAACACCGAGACCGCTTGAAAATCGACTTCCTCGCCTGGTCTCTACCGGCTGCCAAGAAGGCTTGGGCCCTGGCTCAGGGCTCCTTCACGCAGGACTGCCTGTACCGGCACGCGAATGCTTCGCGGCGGGTTCTGATCGTAGACCTGGACGAGTTCGTGTTTCCGCTTCCCGGCCGTGGCAAGCCCCGTACCATAGCCGAACTCGTGGCCAAGTTTCCGGCGTCCAAGACGTGCCTCGTAGTGCGCAACGTATTCTGGATGCGGGCGGCCTCCAGGATAGATCGGCCTTTCATCTTCGCGAGCCTGAACCGCAGTCGCCACGTTTGGCCAATGGGCATCAGAAGCAAGTACTTCGCGGATCCCCTGGGCGTTCTGGAAGGAGGGATACACTTCTGCAGGCGCTTCCTGCCCGGCGTCCGAGCCAACGACAAGCAGGATTGGGTGCGCCAGGCGCTCCTGTACCATTACCGCAACTTGCCGAGCGGAAAATACGCTAGGGACACGAGCATGCTGGTTTGGAGGGAGCCAGTGATGGCTTCGCCATTGATACCGAAGCCAGACATTTGGAGCCGCGTTGCGTTCAAAGTGCGCGACTTCATGTGGAACAGTTTCGACGTGGTGCTGAAACTTGTTTAGCGAAACCAAAGGTGTCCATAGGACTTTATCGCGAGATGTCGAAGGCGCACTCGAGCAGTGGCCTCACTGCCAAGCCAGACTCATCGTGGTGGTCATGGTTCCTATACTGAAATCCATGAACACTCAGTACCTATGAGTTGCAAGTCTCGGATTTCGAGAGCACGTGACAGAATGGTTAGTATATAAATTTGCCGCGTTCATTAAATTACGGAATTTGGCGCAACCGAATCGTTTGTGTGGGGAAAAAAAGTAACAGCAAGTGAATGTCGTACTTCGTTGTGATTGCATGAAATGTGTTGCCCTTCATAACAAGCAGACGGACCATGTAAGGCGATGCTCCCCCCCCATGAAAAAAACAGACAAAAAAGAAAAACTCAACACGCCGGCTCTTTGCTCGACGGCATCGCCCCTTTCACAGCGCTCATTGGAACGACCAATAAATAAATACAACGAGAGTGTATAGATTGTTGACAGACAGCTTGTAATATCTGATGCGAGCTTAAGTGATGTTGTACCTTTGAGAGACACTTTCCAGCTTGAAGCGTTTATGGGACGTGGCATAGCATGCGCTTCCTTCGCTGCTGCGTCGTCATAGTCGAGTGTTTACACTTGGCTCGAACAACCTCCGTTCGCCTAAATCCCTCGCCCGGATTCGTTTGCACACGTGGGCCTGGCCGTGGGCAAGGCGTTGTGTACTCAGCGATGCGCAGCTTCTAGCTGAAAGCCCGCAATCACGGAAATGTCACTGCAACCTGCTGCGTCAGCGTGTAACGGATTTCCTCGACGTGTGTGTACGTTTGTGGTGCGTTGAGACCAAAACATCCGGTTGACAGATCATTCGCAGGACAGGCTGTGTGCTGTTGCGCAACGTGCACGAGCACTTTGGCTTCCTTTCGTGTTGCGTCGTCATATAAAAGCAAAATCTAAGCCCAAAATGTTAAAGCCCGAAGGCTATCCACTGTGAACAACGCCAAAGTTCATTTAAACATCAGGATGGGGGGACACAACTGCTACACTTCTTTTCCGACTCAGAAGAAAAATATGTGAATCCAGAGTTAAGTACAATATTTTATACACATAATTATCAACAGACGTTTGCACTAATGACAGGAGCTGGCTGTTTCCTTCAACGTAAAATATAGTCATAATAATGAAAAAGAAAAATCTGCAAAAGGAAAACGGCAGCTTAATAAAAAGAAATGTCGCGCGGCAAAGATTTGCACGAAGTTATTACGACTCTCACCATAACGAAACGGCACGTCCACATTACTGCCTGTATAATATACAGTGCGTAAATCTTTGCACTGCAACATTTTAAAAATAAGTTTTCCTACCAACCAGCCCGACGCCAAGCTGTTTTAAGGCGGCTGTGAACAGACTAAAATTCTCGAAAATATACTAAAGGCCACGCGAATATTCATTTACGAAACAAAAGGAATTTGTGACCTTGAGGACACTCGCAATAAAAAGAGGAAGAACGCTGTCGCCATTTCAATTAGAGACCTCATGAAACTGTCGTTCAACAAATTCATTAAGTTTTTTTTAATATCAACACTTTGGTCACGCCAGCATATTATTCGTGTAGATTTCAGGCTCCAGGTAGAGGTGGGGAAAGGAGGGTGGGGGGTGGACCTACTACGGCGGTGGATACGCATGACACGGCCGAGCGCGGCCGCGCGGGCCCCATCTTGCAAGCGATCTGCGATGGGTACAGAGTCTAGTTGTAGCGAGGGCTGATAGCTTCGTCTGCGCTGTGTTGTCGGCACTTCGTTCGCCTTTAAGCGAGATGCAGCACGAAGGTCAATTCGTTCACTGCTGCTGCCGCTCTTCCTCACGCCAGCGTTTCGACAGCGAATGTCCGCGGTCATCGAGTGAGATATGTGTTCATGTTTGCCTGTGCACACGTGCCACCATGCTTGTTAATTCGGTTAGTAAGCGAATGTTTACAAGTTTATGCCACCGATAAAAGTACTAGCCTTACTTGGTATAACGGTCTAATAATTTGCTATCACAATCGATGCTTCACCTTTCGGGCGAAACGGCGATTCTTTAGAGCGAGATGCAGGGCCGAGATCGCAGTTGCATACAGCTCTGATGTAGCATGAACGTGCGTAGCCTTATCACGGTGTCTTCCTTTGCGTTATCTTACTAGCGATAGTGACTAATTGAGCCTCTTTAACACTCTATGGGGACACTGTGCGCAGCTTGCGGCTTCACATACAGTGCGTTATCGTATTTATCGCAAAAAAAAATCGGACTACGTCAGCACGGCTTGTGCGTTTCTTCGATAGACGTTATATGTTTATTATCGTTTAGCTGCGGGGCACCCCGCTCGAGGTGCTTGTCGTCTACTAGAGAGTTACCAGCACTCTGTTGAATAAATAATTAAGCAAATAAATGCATGGTGCTAGCCTTACGGATTTGCCAGCATTCTTTTATTATTATTTTTTTTTGCTGACATTACCATCCGTGTTTAACAAATCGAGCTCAATTCAGACTTTGTTCCAGTTGGCCTTTAAGTATTAGGATAGCAAATTGAGAGAGTCGGTTGGACGTAGCGCGAGGACCCAGCTGGCTGTAAGCATAGCCGGCGAATTGGATCAAACCGGGATCACGGCGCGGTAAGTACCACGCGCACACGCAAGCACTCGCGCACGCAAATGCACGCACACACACGCGCTCCTACGCGCGATCCGAGAAACGCAAACGCACTTTGATCTCCCTAAAAGGCTTGGTCCAGGAGCGTCCGCATTCACGATAACAACGAACACCGAACACAATACAGGGAGAGTGCTTTCCTCGGGGTGTTGCAGCAACGCCACCTACGGACGGTCTCTGCAATGCAAAGACATAGACTCTGCAAGGAAGCGCACTGCAGCCCTGTTGCAAAACTGCAAAGCATTCTTATCTGCTCTCCGAGCAGAGCAGACGCATTTATCGCAGGGGAAAGTTTTGCAAGGAGAGAAACAGACATTCCGGTTCCTGTATGTATAGTATATGAAAGGATTGTCTGGTGCGTTGGCCTGAGACGGCGGGAGTTTGCAAATCGCGCAGAAGCAAAAAATCGTTGAGGTCTCGCGTTGCTGTAGCGGCTGGCTACTATAAGGACAATTTAGGGGACATTTACAGAGCTCGAAGCTGTCTCGGGCGGAAATCATTAAAAGAAGCGCGTGTCAGATGAAAAATATCGCGTGAAAGCATTGATCTCTTCTGTACCAGCTTTAATGGGATTGTTGTCATTCTTTCTTTCTTTCTTTCTTTCTTGCCTTTTCTTTTTTTGTTGGTTTGTGTGTACATCCGTTACGGTAGGAAGTTTTGTTGAGCAGTCTGGAACGAATAGCAATGAATTTCTGGTTGACTTCTGGAGCTTCCGCCACAATCTCCTGAGGTGTCATCTCGGAATATAGATAATAAACATAACTCCAAAGGTGTGTCCGGCCATCTGCCACCTGATTGATTGCAAATATCTGATTCGTTGCAACCACCATTGCAATGAATTTATTTATTTATTAACACGAAAGTGTTTTATGCCGGGGTCCACCAAGACTTCACTGACGTATTTCCGTCACGGAAATACGTCAGCTTACAATGTACACGAACATAATACAAAGAAAGAAACCAGAAGAAAAAGTTCCACAAACATGGAAAATTTGGAAATCGAACCCACGACCTCTCGGGTCCGCGACGATAGATCGCCGAGCGTTTAACCCATTGCGCCACAAACGCATTTGCAGAGAGCTACACAGACGCGCCTTATATATCTAACACTCCTCCGTGTACCCGCGCTCTTGCTCGGGGCGGTGCCGCCGCCTACGAGCAGAAAAGAGAAGTACTGCATTATGACACTAACACGCACCGACAGTGAACGCTTCGGTGGTCTCAGCACTACGACGCCTCGATGCCAGCATTCGAAGGGACGCTGGCATCAAGAAGCACTACCAACGTGCTTGACTAGGTGGCGTTCACCGTACTCAGCACAGCGGAGCGTGGCCTCCGCAATTAGCTCTGAAAATGTTTCTGAAGTTGATCGCGGAGGCTGCAATTACGACGCGCTGTACGCGCTGATTTGACTCGGTGACGATTCAGTTACGTGCTTTGTCTTGCGCGTTGTATTAGTGTGTCAGTTACGTGCTTCGTCTTTCGCGTTGTGCTAGCGTGTGCAGCGTAGTGCAGCTTCCATATGCACGACGGTTGCTCATGGTCATCGAAGTGGGTAGTCGTGATGGAGGAGACGTGCCACCAGGCGTCAGCGTGGGTGCATCAACGCCTAAGGGCGCTTTAGCCACAAAACACCAATAGACATTATATATCAATGTGCAATAAACATTACACTACTTCTGTGAAGACTCGTTTCACTTTCGTGTTCTATACCGATTCCTATATAAGAGAGATCAACCACATTTTTTATTTATTTATTTATTTATTTATTTATTTATTTATTTATTTATTTATTTATTTATTTATTTATTTATTTATTTATTTATTATCGTATTGAAAATCGTGGCAGCAAACGTATCGCTGGCGTCTACACAACGTGAAATCCCCCTTCCCGGTAAACACGCCTATGCTCGTATTGTACTAACATCGGCATTTCGCTGGAGATCCGCGGACTACATTTGTCGGTGCTATCTAAGTAAATCATCGCAACAACCTTTGTTTTGTTTTTGTTTTTAACTGCAAGACAGCTGATTTATTTTTGCTCTATACTACTCGTCCTTTGCGGTGCATGTCCATGACGTCGTGCATAGACATCTTGTAAATAGCCGAAGCACATTCATCATAAAACACACGATCATCATCATTAGTCTGTAGTTTACAAATGCACGCGCAGCGGGAAGAGGACTTTTGCAGTGATCTCCAGTTGCCCTGGTTTCGCGTCAGCCTGCAGCACACGCTTTAGGGAACAAAGTCACAAAACACTGTGTGCACGTGAATGCGTCTATAGTGTTCTGCATTCACTGTCTGCGTCCTGCATTTACGTACACGCTGTATACGGGCTGTCGTCCCAACATCCTGTACCAATCGTACCCAAGACGCAGCTGTCTCAGGGACATTGCTTTGTACAGGCTTCCCGTCTTGGCTGGGTCACATTTTCCGTCGTCAGGCCAATCTAAGCAGCGATGGAAGGAAAATAATAAAGATTATTTCGTTTCCTTTGTTTACTCGTTCGTTCTCCTTTAGTATGCAGCCCGCCAACGGCGAGAAAAGAGAAGGACCAGGGCAAAACGAAACGCAACGACGAAACACAATCCTAACCTCGTCGTTCTTGTTGTCGTTTTATTTATTATTATCATTTTTTTTCTATCGTACACAGCCACGGGAGAGAAAGAAGGTGAAGAAGAGAAAGCCAACGTTGCAGCACAACCGGGAAAATCCAACCGACGTCTCTCATTACGAGGACGCTCACAATCGTGTTTCGGATCGAGGCCGCTCACTGGCTCACGGAGCGTATGGAGACGAGACGCAAGGCCGGAGGCTTGTCGTCGGAGCCAGCTATAGGCCAGGCACACGGGCAAGCAAGCAAAGTCACCCGCCTCACAATGCTAGGACGAGGCCCGCGCGGATTCGATATACCGCGCTGTCGGGAGTCCAAACAGCACAGTCAAGCCAAGCCAAGCACGACGGGGCGATGCCGCGCTGTGGCCTCGCTACGAGTACTATATCCCATGCGCTCACGCGCACGCACTCCTCCATTGTGTAGCGTTTATGCGTTCGGCTCAGGTATACACGGCCCGATGGACGTGCCTTCTTCGTCAGCGGACGCCACGGGAAGACGTAAAGAAGAATCGCATTTCGTCCCTTCCACCCTCCCCTTGTACGAGTATGTTTTTCTTGCTCTCCTTTCCTCTTGAAAAAGGAAACCATAGCTTTTTCGTACGTCGTGCCCTCTTCGCCTCTTTGATTTATCTGCTTGTTTGATTTGTGTTGCCGTGTGGGCAGCTTTGGGGAGAAAAACTAGAGCGGACGTCGGAAAACCTGCGACAAAAACCTCCTGTTGAGACATCCTTTTTGGTCCTGGTTTTGTCGCCTTTTTTTTTTTTTTTTTGTCCCTGACAAAAGTGAGGAGACCTGATTCGTTGTCTCAAGAGAGTCGCCTTCTTCTGGAACAACCGACGAAACGCGATAAGAAAAATAAAGAAGAAATATTGGACCGCAATCTTTGCAATACCTTTGCGTAACGCTTTATTGTTCTAAATCTCCATGAAATGAGTTTTTCTGAACGCAGTAAGCCACCAAGTTTCGACGCACATGATAATCATAACAAATTTTGTTGTATATGCAACTAAATATTTTGTTGAAAATGGTGAATTTGCAAAGTCACAAAGCCGCTTGAAGCCACAAGGAGGAAGTTTAGGCATATCCATACGCTTCCCATCATTCACGTGCTAGCTGAACAGTCATATACTTGTAGCTCCATACACACAAGTGTCCGAGTCGCCCGCCAGAGACAGTAAACTTTATTATCAAATCCATTTGCGGAGAAACTAACAATACATAAGACCAATCGATTTCGAGTGCCCCAGAGCACTCTGGTGGTGCGGTTCACATTCGTATGGTAGAAATCGAGCGCTCGGAACATGGTCCAGGTTCACTGAGAGTGCCGCGCTCGAGCTCAGAACACTCGGATGCGCCCTCACCTCTGATCTGGGAGCGCGAGTGAGATCCGGAAGAATTACGATCACGTGATTTCATTCCACTGCTCAAGGAATAGCTGAACGTTCGGTTCGGGCCGGTTTTCGAACCCTAGCTCCTATATCTTGAGAGGGATGTGCATCTCTGAAAACCGAGACAGGGCGTTGTGGGGAACCAGTCGAACGACATATACCATCGGTGCTTCAAGACCATAGTTGTCAGTCCCCGCTGCGCCTAATAACAATATTCCTACCGAAAGCCTTAACGATGGCGCTGGCGTATATAGTGCAACTTGCCGTGAAATCGATCAGTCGCTGTTCCTACGCGACGCTAAGCTACGTAGTGCTGCACGAACTCTGGCGAGACAGAGCGTGTGTATTCCTGCCTTTCCTGCTGTTCCGACTTCTCCCAAAGCCCCCTGCGAGCCTGCCGCTTCTCTCTGAAGAGATATCGTTATTGCTGCTTCAAACCGACTTGCCTGCATATCTGGGCTCCACACTCACATCCCCGAAACATTCTCTTCCCCTGTTTGTTCGTTTATTTTTCATAGCTCTCCGGGGCGCCTGCTGGCGCTGACGGACTAAATCTCAACGGTTGGTTCATACTACATCGAAATAGACGGGACGGTTCCGCTCGAACTGGCAAGCTATGACAGAACGGAGATGAACGCGGGGGAAGAGAGAGAAAGAAAAAAAAAAGAAAGAAAAGGGTGGGACTGTCTACTGAGCCGTGCGCAGGGTAGCAAGCTTGCGGCTTTGGGACTCGGAGAGAGACAGCTTCGATTTCGCAAAACCGCGGCGCGCTGTATATAGCTGGGAGATGAGTAGGAAAGCCTTCGTCTGGAATGCGACTTCGTCTTCTTTTGTGCCAGTTCGGTTATCTATGAGCGCATGCGAACGCAGTTTGCCATCCTTTCTTCCGAGCTACGGTCTTTTAATTTCATTTTGTTGAATGGGCAAGGCCGCTGTTACTCTCAACTGGCTGTTCCCGGTCTTTACATTGCACGCTATGGGAGAACGCGAGAAAGAAAATGGCAGGAACACTGACGAGACCGTTGAAGAGGATATCAAGACACTGCTTTTTATTTCTTTTAAATTGCCCTTGTTATATTTTGCACAAAAAAAAATAATCGAAAACGTTGCGCGAGCAATAGGACAGCGCCTCACGGCTTAAAGAGAATAATGCCACGCACAAGCCGCACGTACGAAGATCAAGCGAAGATAAACATTCGAACTTTTCGTTTCCTGCTATATGTCCGCGTACGTAGTTTGTCTCCACGCTGCTTCAAGCTTACGCTTCGTTACTCACTCTGACAGTAATACACGGGGTGCCTCTGAGCAAGGTTTCTACAACAGAGTGCCGCCTGGGCAAGAGAAATGTTCCCATTCGTTGCTATGCACCTTTACAAAAGTGGTTATAACATCTACTGACTTTCTTATGAGTTTTTCTTAACTTTATCAGACCTTACGTTGAGATGCAACCCAGAATACCGTTCAATATTTTTTTTTTCAATGGTGTGCCGTTTCGTGGACAACAGGAAGCGACAAGAGCGGGTCAAAGAAAGCCGACTAAGGATGCACGTGGGGCCTGTTGGTGCGTCTTATTAAATGCCATGGGTGTAGCGTAAACCTATAAGACGGGACGAATAGGCGCTGTTTGTGTTTCTGTGCCTCTTCGTCCCGTCCTATATGCGCTACACCAATGGCATCAAAGAAAGCTTCGTGTCAAAAAAATAATAATAAAAGAGGGAGAGAGAGAGAGAGAGAGAAAGAAGGGGTAAAGGGTGATAAAATAGGTGAAAACAAAGTTGCAACCTTGTAAACAGTGAAGTGGGGCCCTACGATTGGCGAACTACGAGAAAAGTGGGTCACGATGTCTGAGGTGCTTCCTCTTGCGCGCATATCAGCCCTAGTAACAGTTGCATGCAATATCATCTCTGTTCAGAAAACGGAAGCTTTGTAGATAAACAATAAGGGCTGCCAATGCACGTTTTGGTAATTATTTCTTCGCACGCGTGAGACCGACAGGTGTGACAATTTTTTTAATTAAAAAAACGCACTCTTCTATACGGTACTGATCTGATCTTCCTTCGCTGCGTCGCGTTCATCTCCAAGAAGGGCAGATGAGTGCGTATGTTTCAGAGAGCATGGTACCTAACGCGTGAAGTGTGGAAAAAAAAGGAACATTCAAAGAAATGGCAAATTTAAACATGAAGTCTTCAATTCAGTCGTCACACAGCGGACATTCCTTTTCAGCGATTCTTACGTTCTCTTTAGAGTAAAAGCTAGCTCTGTTTTTTTTTAATTTTTTAGCTAGTGGCCTCCATAAAAATGATGTCAACCGATGCTGCGTATGTTCTGTAAGATGGCTTGCGAAGCTCCTCGAGTTTAATATGGACAGGATGGCATAGAATAGACGGATGTCCATGAATGAGGCCGAAAGAGAAGTGGCTTCTTCTATTCCACTAATGCATCGCAGGCAGATAGGATGGATAGAGTGGGTAAGGTGAGGCAAGGAAAATCATGGTAATCTGCTCCCGCAAGTAACGTAATGGCTATACAGAGTCCCTTTTCGCATATGCTAAAAGCAAAGCTGAAACAGTCGCCTTTTCGCAATCACGGTTTCCGCTCACGTCTTGCAGGGCTTCGTCCTAGCATAAAGGTTCCCCCTCTTGCTTTAGTTCTCAAGCGAATTCCTCTATTTCAACTTTTCTTCGTAGGCGTCTCAAAGCATTCGATTTCAGCAAATAAGCGAGACACCGAATATATTTTTCTTCCCCTCCGAGTAACGCACATCGCAAACACCTTGCCCGAAGTTCCTCAACATTCCGCGTAGACTTCGACCAACGACATCGCCAAGGGCCAAACTCGTCCTGCGCTCGCGTTCAATTTGACCTAACAAGCAGCCAAGAATATCCGCTGGAGTTGTTTTCACAATACATGCAGAGAAAGATAAAGGCAAGAGTCCGAAGCAAAGGCTTGCAGACTACCAAACGGATTCTTTGACGCACTGGTTGCACCCGGGGAGTTGTCCAGAAAACGACCCGGACCCTTCTAAATCAAGGTTGGCAAACACGAGGAGTTCGTGCCAAGAGGAGGTCTGCTTTGTGCGTCTCCTGATTGAGGTGCGTAACTCGTGATGACTTTGCAGAATGGTCATCCTAGAATGTTATTTTTTTTTCTTCTATCTCAGTTGTCGTTTGACTGCGGCCGATCCCTTTGAGGTTCACTTTTCTGCGCAGCCGCACTTGCGAGTCCTCATGGCAAGAGAATTTCTGCTGAGCACCTTCCGTTCTACGAGTTTTTTTTTTTTATTCTTTTGCCAAGATGTTATGTTTTTCAACAGCCGCGGGTGTTATGCTTCTCGGACACCATCCCAAGTTGTGTGTGTGCCCTGTAAACATTGACAGCGACTTGGCCGAAATCAGCGTCAGTCGAGAACAGGACAATTGACACCCACGTAAGATAAAAAATGAGAAAGAAATTGGAGAAAAAAAAATCTGCTATATCCGCAACGAAAAGACCGAAGGCGGAGGAAGGACATGAGAACGCGCTTTTTCGTTCCTACATTTTCTGTCTTTTCGTTGCGCTATAAACGTTTTCGGGATGAATCTAATACAACTAGCCCGTATATTCATCTTGCTAAGCCTGGACGAGTTTATCGCAAATAAATTTCCGCAGTTGAAGATTTTTTCCTCTTCCGGGCATGTAACACGGAACTACACGAAGCTATTCAATTAAATCAGTCGAGAAACTCTGCGCAGTTCTCAGGTTTCAAAACACGGTTGCCGCGTAGGAAGTCTGCTGACTGTCGCGCCACCTATAGACAAGAAAACTTACTAGAGTACGCTATTTTTTTTTTTTTTTTTGCTAAACAAGAATCGCTATAGGTCTCGGCACGCAGACTGTTGCACGATCGAGAAAGGCGGCTGGGGAGGCCTACGCCCTACCTGCGCATGGGTAGGAGGCACGGCAACAGGCTGCACTGCCTGCGCATACGTACGTAAGATACGCGGCGACAGGCTGCGCTGCCTGCGCATACGTAATAGAGAGCCTACATACAGCGCTTGCATTTAGGCTCTCTAATACGTAAGAGGCGCGGTGACAGGCTGCACTGTCTGCGTATAGGGAAGAGGCGATGCCACAGGTGGCTGGTCCTGTCGTCTGCGTTGAAGGCAGATGACAGGACGGCTCCTGAGTAAAGGGGACCAAGGAAAGTTGACGGGCAACCTCCTCGCGCACGAAGTCCTGAATCCTCTGAAGCAGTGGAGAGTGGTCGGAAACGGCAACCAGACTCGCTAGCGAGTCGGCGGTCGACAGAGGCCGCCGAGTCAGGGTGCGTTGCTTCTTCAACTCTTCGTAGTTCTGGCATAACGTGACTACTTCAGAAACGGTGCGCGGATTCCTGGCCAAAAAGCATCTGGAATGCACCGTCATCGATGCCTTTGAGGATGTGCTGAACTTTATCAGCTTCGAGCATGGCGGTGTTGACACGTTTACAAAGGTCGACGACTTCTTCAATGTAGCTAGTGAAATTTTCACCAGTCTGCTGTGCACGGGCTCGCAAGCGCTGTTCAGCGCGTAGTTTGCGGACATCAGGTCGACCAAACACTTGAGTGAAAGACGTCTTGAAAGTTGACCATGTCGGGATGTCGACTTCGTGGTTATGGAACCAGAGTTGGGCAACCCAGAGAGATAAAATAGGACGTTGGTCAACTTCGTGACATCCTCCCACCTGTTATGCGCGCTCACCCGTTCATACGACGTAAACCAGTCCTCCACGTCCGTTTCATCTTTACCGCTGAAGACCTTCGGACCACGTTGCCGAGGCCCGAGGAACCCCGGTGCAGATGACGGGCTGGGACGCAGGCGCTGGCGGGTCTGTGTTGTCGGTCATGATGGGCGGAAGCGTTCGGGTTCGAAGCTCCAGGGTGCAAGCGGCGGGGGAATTCCAGCAACCTCCACCAATTGAGAAGAGGTTTATTGGCGGTGTCCGTCAAGGGCGCTACGAGTTCCAAGAACGGCGAGGCAGCGTGGAGCGCCATCTCCGAAGACACCAGCGACCAACAGCGCGAGCAGAGCAGGCCGAGCGTTGGCGATGCCGCTGGACAGAGGCGCGTCCTCTTCTTCACACAGCCAAATAAACAGCACTTTCAATTACCAAACTTTTTTTTTCATCAAATCAGCCAGTGACAAATCGCACAGGATAGACAAGAACAATTTTCATATTACAACTAACTAATGGCGAATCAGTCATTTTACACCCCTGCAGAAAGGCACATGCGTGCATGCCTCGAATTTCCTGCAAAGTTTTTGAAATGGTATAATTACGGAAGTCTGGACACTGCCGACGGTCCTGGGAGCAGTCGCTTACCAAGCGAGCTAACCAGAATATAAGCACTTGGCAGAACGAGCATTGTGATTAAAATATTCGAAGCGCTGAAACATTGATCATCATCAGCAACAACAACGACAAAAAGAGAACAACCGTCACTTTTTATTGCAACGCTACGAGAAGGGGTGCCTTTGTTATCTACAGGGTGTTTCAGCGAACAATTTCAAAATTTATTTAAGGTTGCGTGTGGCAGATAGCCCAATTCTAGTTAATGAGCTGGTCTACTTAAAGAGGCGGACATTATTTGCACAAAAAATTGAAATGCATAATCGACTAACTGGAACACCAATGCATTTCTCCGATAAGTTCGGGAATTAATATCTCGAAACTGGTGTCATCCCGAGAATTCGTACCAAGTGGATTCGCCTTGCGAACTCTATGGCTACAATTTGTAAATTGCAATATGGGCAATCAGGTAACTAGTTAAAAACTTAATTAGTGAATTTTTGTTAATTATTCGAATATGCATTTCAATTTCTTGTTGCAAGTAATGTCCGCCTCTTCGAATAGACCAGCTCATGAACTAGATTTGTGCTATCTGCCACAGGCAACCTTTAAGAATTTTTGAAAGTGTTCGCTGAAACACCCTGTATATGTAAATTACTTTTCGTATGCATGCCACTGTGTGACACAGCATACCGCGAAACAGACACGAGTTGCCAGAGTGATGCCGAAGTTGTTAACGATGCATCACATCAGCTTTCCCCTGTTGCACAAACTCAGTTCAGGAGGCCTGATGACAAAATGAAAGATAGATAGAGAAAGAGAAATTTTATATCAGAGCTGGAGCGGTTATCCTGGTGAGATTCCTGACATGTTGCTGATTAGGATGAATTAAGAAACAAAAAAAA
This sequence comes from Dermacentor silvarum, assembly GCF_013339745.2. NCBI lineage: Eukaryota > Metazoa > Arthropoda > Arachnida > Ixodida > Ixodidae > Dermacentor > Dermacentor silvarum. The sequence continues at coordinate 185,977,467 of NC_051156.1, forward strand.
ATATTATGCAGTAACAAATAATTGCAAAAGCATTTTTTTAACTAGATGTGTGTTTGGCATCATGGGTGATGCCCGCTACTCCCTCTCATTTTGACAAGCAATATATATTAAAAATGTGCTGGCTCACACAAAAGAATCGAGTAAGAAAGACGAAGGCAGGAGATAATAAAGACACGCCGGCTAAAAAAAAACACAAACGAGATATAATATCAACATAAAAAAGAAAAATAAGGTGTCCGAAAGCGCTAAACCACACTTAACAATTATTCATGTAAGAAAAAAGAAGAGCTTAGAAAAATGAAGATACACTCTCCATCAAAAGTAATAGAACAACGGAATAAGTCTTCGTGGACTTGATGAGGAACCATCGCTTAAAACAACGTTTGTTGCTCGTAAAGCTAAAGCACCGTTGCCCCCTTGTTCGAGAACATATCGCAGTTGAAAGTGCGCAGGTCGATGGAGGTTTAACGAACTCTCTATGTGATTTCTTGAAATTACTAAACCCTCTATTAATACCCACACAGGCGGAAAAACGCAGACTCATGCCTTATATCGCTATTAGCAGAAATAAGTGCTGTGGATATTCCTGACCTCATGTATCCTCACGAGCCAGAAGTATTAAAGGAGCCGCGAAGTGATCAAATGCCTACAGAACGAAACAATTATATCTTACCAGCGCACTGATGAGACCAGGAAAAAAAATGCTAGTCAATTCGTTGGGAAATCTTTATTTCTGCGTCTATGAATAACCGTCGAATCTGACCAGTCATCATCTTAACCAGCGATCAGCAGAAGCGATAAGCCACACACCGCACTCATTTTATTTACTGTCTTCTCAACAGTGGCGCGTCCACGTGAACTTCCCAGCTTTTTTAGCTGCTGGACCCGCATGCAGGCGGGTCAGACGTGCGACCCGTTCAAATCGACCCACAGAAAGCACAATACGCACCGACGTGGCGGCATTCCTACAGCATAAAATCGACTGGTATACGATGGAGCCACACAGCCTGAGATTTTATGCAAACCTGTTCAGACCATTCACTTCGCATTTTCCTTCATTTCTTTTCTTTTTTTCGTGGCACTCCAGATGCGGCGATCGCATTGACCTCGGCGTCTATCGCCCCCTGTCTCTCGTTCTCTCTTCCTGTCCGATTTTTGTGAAATACTTTCTATGTTTTGCGCTCGATCTTTCCGCCTATATAGAAGTAAGACGAGAAAATGGAGAGATCTGTAGAAATGCAGGCCACGAAGCATTCAGTTGCTGGGTCGGATTCGGTTGCACGTTTCCTCGGCCCGTGGCTTTAACTTTCGCAAACTTCGCCTTGGCCTGGGCGCACCTCTACTCTAGAGACCGATTGAAAGAGAAGGAGGGAGAAATATAAAACGGAAAGCGTCGCAGCTGCTGAAAGCGGTATAAGTTCGTCCGGATGAGAAGCGGCGGTGTACTTGAAAAATCGAAAAGCGTGGATTCGAGTGCACGAACCCAACGCCCCCTTTGGAAGCAATATGTATATATATATATATATATATATATATATAGAGAGAGAGAGAGAGAGAGAGAGAGATTGAGCTTTTTGTTTTTAAAAACGGTATGTAATCGATCAGCGAACGCTACTAATGCTAACATAATTGCTACAGCAATTGGCTGGTACAGCCGTTAATACGTACCGCCATAGAGCTAAAACTGGCCACGATTACGAATGAAGGCACTTGTTTGCTGTTCCCCATCTCACCAGGCTTGTACAGTGCAGTGAAACCTACACGTCGTGACATTCACACAAAAACGAGAACTTAAAAAGAAAAGCGTTTTCTACTGTTCGCGGCTAATTTTTTCATGCTACGCTGGTTGATTAGAAGGATCACGTAAGCGGAAGCAGTACTACGTCCCCTTTTTTTCTTTCTTTTTATGAGAAAGCCAGCCAGAACCATAAGGTTTTGAGATGTAGTGCAGGCGCATGCTTGATGTGTCACATGAGCCACCGTTGGCGAATAGAAATCTCGAAGCGTAGGGCTTGTCTTGGAATTTAACTGGAACCGGTGTGAAAAGATGTGGTTATTCCATTCTTTATGTATTCCTCTTTTGTTCAGAGAACAGGGTCGTCAGCAGCCAAGCATGCCATTTCATGGATATTAATAGAAAACAAGAATATCCACCTACTACACTTAATCACTTGCTCAAAGCGCTACTGCTCGAAAAGAGAATCGCGACCCCCTCCTTCCTCGTAGCCACGTAAATCGAACGCCAGTAGTACGGTGCCCTCCAGGGAGCGCAAAACTGTCAGTCCCAGCTTGCGCAATGCCTTCGAAAGCCTTCACCCCGATTGCGAGGCTCAGTGAGTGACGGGCGACGGCTGCGCCACTATACACCGAGGGCAGGACAGGAAGCCTGAAAAACCGTCTTCGCCGCACCGCTCGCCGCTGCTATCCTCGACTCGCGCACACGTACCGACCAATGTCGTTCGTGGCCGCTCGATCACGCGCAGCCACGTCACACTCCTCCCTGTACCCCATTGTGCAAATAACGCCACGCCACCGTTCGCTGCCGATTGCGAGCGAAGCGAAGTCGTGTGGTGAAGGCGCCTGTGAAGGGGGCCTTTTTCCGCCGTGCCTCACGACCGCCCCAACCGCCCGGTCCCTGTTGTCTCTGCGCGGCACCGCGCGTGGCATATTGCTTCACCCTCTCCACACCTACACCCTCTCCACTTCCTCAGGGCGTCCTAGCCAAGCAAACGAAGGCCTACTACGCCTACCACGCCTACCCTCCCTCCCATAGCCCCTCCATTCCTCAATACCCCCATCTTAACCTTTCGCTCCAAGATGTTACCGCGCTCTTTGTATGCGCAGAGCACGCGGGACACGCCCGTAGGCACACACTGCCGACTCAAGAAATCTGTGCAGTGCAGCGGAAGATACGGACCGCGCGAGCTTCGACTGGGCTGCAAATTTCAGTCTCTCCTCTAAAGCGCTCTGCCTCAACGAACGGTCTGTTCTGTGAATCGGTTTAACTTGATGGGATATCTCGTGTATGGCTTACCTGGGTTTCTCAATTCGTAAAGTTGCAGAGCATGATATTACTATTATTTTGCGCGTTACCTATCTTTGTCCCCTAAACCCGCCGCGGTGGCTTAGCGCTGCTACGCACGAGGTCGCGGGATCAAATACCGGCGTCGGCGGCCTGTTTTCGATGGGGGCGAACTGCAAACACGCCCGTGTCCCATGCATTGGGGGCAGGTTAAAGATCCCCTGGTAGCCAGAATCAATCCGGAGTCCCCCACTACGGCGTGCCTCATAATGAAATCGTGGTTTTGGCACTTAAAGCCCCAGAAGTCAATTCAATTGTCCCCTAATGGTACTTCACGTGTCAGAACACATGTACCGTTCTAACCAAAATTCATACGCGCTGTGATGGCTCATTACTATTATAGGGTGATGAGTTGTTTTGATATGCTATCGTTTTCTATCTCCTGGTTTGAGTATTGGCAATTAATAGTGTATTCAACCACATGATCTAGCCAACTAGACCATTGGTACAACTATATGTAAAATGCATGCGTTATGCAATAGAAACGCTATCCTTACTCTTAATTCACCCGGCAAGAGACTAGAACAAACTTCCCATCTTGGAGTAAAAAATCACCGCTGGCTGAACGTGCGCCTCTAATCCTTCCTTCTCTTGTCTTTTAATTAGGCGCGCGTTCAGCACGGAAGGACTAAGGCTGAGTAATAGACTGGCGCTTCTGATAAGCTTGGGTGTATTTCGCAAGGATCCTGCCCAATCGACTCAATTTCAAATCTTCAACCATCCGCGGCGAAGCAAGGCGAATGTAAAATGAAAGGAATCGTTGCAAAATGCGGTCTATGGATCACGCTCCAGAATGGCCCGCATCGAGCCGTAGCAGTCGTCACGCTGCACGAACTAGTTGAAACGAAGTATTGCTGTATTCGCTTTGCGGTACGGTAAAGGAGCATCGGCGAGACTATAGTGCCGGGGCTATGTGCCTTTGCGCGCGAACCGTGCGAACTGAGCTCGAAAAAAAGAAAATTCCGCCCGGGGAATTCCGCGTTCTCTCTTTCTTTTCGTTTTTTTTTCTTTTCCCTTCGCTCTCCTTTTTCATTCTTCCAGTTTCGCCACGTGCAGCAGCTGTTTCGAGTGGAAGGGAGTTCTCTCGATGTTCTTACCGATACGTCATACGAGCGAACAAGTAAATGAAGAAAAAAAAAACACATTTGTTTACCTTTCTCGGCTTTCGCAAGATCTGCGAAGACTCGCATATTTTAGCTTTATTCTTTTGCCCTAGAAATACGCAGTCGATTCGCAGAGCCGAGGAATGCGAAAGCGGTTCGGTTCGTCGCTAGGGGCGAGAAATAAATTTGCAAAGAAATAGGGAATTTCGAGCTTCTTTTCTTCCCACGGTGCCTCAGGTGCGCGCGTGCGTAGCTTTAGAGATACATCTCGAAGCAGTCGAGAGTATACGTACAGGTGCGGACAAAAGTCATTGGAACATGCTCCGAATTGGAACACGCTGTGAAGCACGCTCAGGTATACGCGTAAAGGAGCAGATCGAGTTGGTGCGAACTGGCCATGAGAGCCGGACTTCGTGCGTACGTCATCCAATTCCTGCTTCCCCCGGAGTCTGCTAGAGGGCACTGCGATGCACTTCGAACAACTCCAGCTTCTGTGTTAGAATTACGTTTGTTCACACCTGTACACATGTGGAGGTGCGCACGTGTACACGTGTACACAGCCGCACTTGTAGACTGCATGCATCTCAGGGATAACGCTGTCTCGCTGCTTCGCCATTCGTTGTGTTCAAAATGCGCTTCATAAATATACACTGACATACGTGGGTGCCGTGCCCCGCTCAGCTTGTTCACTCCACGCCACAGGCAATGTGTGTAAGGAGCTTCTGAGTGCAGTTCCGGCGAGAGAAATTTAGTCCTCGCACGTTTAAAGAGCGCGGTCTCCAGTCTGGCTCCGCACTGCCTATGACACACTCCGAGTTGCAGAGTAAGTTGACAGAAGCCCCCACTTGGGGGTGCAATGCAGACTCGCTGCGGCGACACAACATGGAGTAGGAGCCGCCATGCCAGCTCAGAGGCATCGGAGAGATTCCGTCACATTGACGTCCTCAAAATGCGCATTCCAACGCGAATATATTAACCTCATTATAACGTAGTTGAAAGGCGGAGCCAAAATTACTTCGTTATATTCATTACTGCGTTGTATCCATTATTGCATGTACTGCAGTATCAATCTCTGTAGGGATTTTAAGAGGAATTTTATTTACTTCGTAAAATTCATTGCTGCGTTATAACGAGTTCTCACTGTATTTGTAATATCTTTACTTGATCTGTGCGAAATGTCCACAGGCAGTGTGTAAAGGTAGGGCCTTGCACGTTTCTTGTATTTTTTTTTTTTACTCTAAAGATCCTTCGAATAACCAACATTAGAAATATATAGACAGCAAACCTATGGCAAAATGTTTCTCTATGCACGTTCCGTATCCTTTCTACAGAGAAAATGACATGCCTATAGACAGAAAAATCAGTCTATCTGAAGTCAGTGAGAAGTCTACAGGTTCTTCAAATTAACTTCTTTCTATAAGGGCACACCCCATTATCCTCCAGCTACCTCTTGAAAGGGACAATGCCGATACCGGCTATTACGAAGTCCGCTGGTCTGCATTTGATGATGATGATGATGATGATGATGATGATGATGATGATGATGACGACGACGTGCATTTTGGGTTGTTGGCAGGTTGGCTCCCACTAAACATGGCTTACTCACTATGGTGCACGGGCTAATAATCGCATGAGATCACAAAAGGGGTAAGCAGTCAGGTCTACGAAAAGTACTTAACATTTTTGAGAAATAAAAATGAAAGTCAAATACCGCAATACCCTTGTGATTTAACAATGAGGTACTGAACCAAATAGAACTTCCTCAACAACTGAGCAGACATGCCTATGGCAGATTCCTACAGAGGAGGCTTGCAAAGACAAAATATTATCAGTCAGTCAGTCAAAGAACTTTATTTAAAGGCCCTGCGAGTTTGTGGGACGGGCAAATGGTCCCGCCTAGGTTACGGCCAGGAGCTCTTGAGTCCTGGTGGCTTCCTCGGCCCGCTGGACGGCCCACAGTTGATCGTCAAGGGCAGAGCTTAGCAACACAGTCTCCCCGGGGCACGCGGAGGCGATCGCGAGAGGCTGCATCGCCATTATTTTTTGTTAAGCCTCGCCATTCCCATAGCATATGTTCCAGATTGGCTCTAGAACCACAGTTTTTTTTGCATTTATCTGTCTTGCACATGTCTGGGTAAATGAGGTGTGAGATCGCCGGGTTCGGATCAGTTCTGGTCTGTAATTTCCGCCATTCGACAGACTGCTTTTTGCTGAGCTTTTCGTGAGGTGGTGGGAAAATGCACCTTTGCAATTTGTAGTGTTGTGTGATGTCATTAAATCTGGTCATACGATCCTCCCATTCTCACTCCTCTCCATCCTCGTTCTCAGGAGACGCTAAGGTGCCGGCCTATATTATCGGCCGTGACTCGGTCCGTAAGCCCTGGACGAAAAGATTTGATCCAAAATGGCGAAACGGGTGCTTCTAAAATGATATTACGTAACGATGAGAATAAGGAGAAGCGATCTATCCCGCATTACTTGTTCCTCCTTCTCTTTAGTCCAGCAATAAATATTCCACTTGCCTTGAGCCACATTTTCTATCGAATAGTTTCGGCGATATTACCACGTTTGATAGACGCAACGTCCCGCTCGACTAACTTCACTGAGGCGACAGCTCTCCTGTCACAGCCACGCGAGAACTACGAACGATAAATTAAAATAGCACTGATGGAATGGGTGGCGTCGCGTTTGCTTCATGCGTAGCGTAAAACTCAAGATAGAGTTTGCCTGGCCGTCATATCTTTCCCTTGGTAAAGAATCCACGCTGTCAAAAAAGAAGAAAAATATAAAGCCAGGCACATGCGGCTGCGTAGGCAGTATCCAAACCTTTAAAAGTCATCCCGTTTGAATGTCGTTCGAAGCAGTCCAATAAACCACGGTTTTTTACTCGCGAGTTCCTATATACGGCAGTTTCAAAACGCGCGTTGCTGTTTCGCGGAATCAACGTTGGTTCAACTGGATTCCCAACACAGCGTGATCCATTTTAAGCGCCTTGCGCATTTTTCATTTTTATGTCTCGCTCACAACTGGCGATACGCAGTGCCTTACGTCTGGAGTACGTATGTACAAGGCACAGGTACATGCATCTTTTAGGCATTGGGCAAGGTTTGTATGGCGAACGCCAACAGCCTAAGTTTCGTTGTTTACGACAGCTCCTTGTTGCTTGGCATCTGCGTCAGAAAATATAATCTCTTAAGCGCATGTACTCTTCATTGCAAACGCGCGACGGCCGAACCGTTCTTACTACAAAGCCAAAAAGGCGCTTTTAAGTCTAAGGCGTAGGAACACGCTCCTACAAATATAGCCGCAGCTTTCCCGGAGGGCTATAGCCTGCATTGATAATAATGCCACCAAAAACAGCTACCGAAGCGCGCAGTAAGGATTGTCGATCCTAAAGTGGTCCTATATTTAGCGTACTACAAACCTTCCCCAGTAGTCTTGATTGTTCTGAAATTGGAATTCCCGGTCCAACGCAGCTCAAAGAACTGCAAGAGACCGGGCAAAGTGACACAATGCCTGTTTTGTTCCCCTCACCTTATGCCCTCATCTGCGATGCTATTTGGGCTAATGTGGAGACATCGCTCGCAGTCGCTATAGCGCACACGGACCAAATACCTTTAACAGAGGAAACCATTTTAGAATGCCGCCATAACAAGACATCGCAGCGGAGGGCGACGAGAGCTCTGTTGCAGTTTTTTAAAGACTACTGAATAGGACAAGCGGCTGTAGCCTGAACTGATGTTTACAGTGCTACAAGTGCTATACTGTGCTGTGCAGTGATTGTATGCGGTGACAGTGACCGACTGTATATATGTATGTATATTTGCTCCCTTTCTTTCTCTATCTCTACATTCCTGTCACTTTACCTCCCCCTCCCCTCTCTCCCCATAGTAGGGTAGCAAACTGGAGTTTCCCCTCTGGTTAATCTCCCTGCCTTTCCCCCTTTCTCTCTCTCTTTCTCTCGAAGTAGCCATCCTAACTTTGCACACTGGCACACTTGTTCTCTCCAAATCAGTCTGTTGTGTAATGTCAACAACTCGGCGCGTATGCATGAGTCTTGCGCCGGAAAGGTGCCCGAGGCCTAAAATTAAATTAAATGCTGGAGTTTAACGCTCCAAAACCATGATAGGTATATTGCGCGCCACTCCATATGGGGGGAGAGGCTATTCCGGAATAATTTTGACCACCTGCGGTTATTTAACTTGCACATACGCGAGCACTTTTGCATTTCGTACCAATCGAAACGACGCCGCCATGGTAGGGATCGAACCCACGTCTTCGAGCTTCGCAGCGCAGCGCCGTAGCCACTTGGCTACGCACATGCTACACACGAGGAGGAGGAGAAGTGCGGGTGAGAACAGGAAGAAGAGAGAAGAATGGTTTTTTTTTTTCTTCTTGTTCTTTTTTTTTCTGGGAAAAGAAACTAGGGCCAGAATGATGCACCTCGCGTGGACTTGCCTACAACGCCAACGACCCGAATACGTGACCTGAACGCCGCTGCCAAGCCGAGCCAACCCGAGCCGTGCTCGCGAGCCATGAGGAACGAACAATCTATTCGTAGTAGTCTCTCGCATTGCAAATTTGTTGCTTTCTGACGATCGTCCCGTTTGACTTTTTGTTTCACTTTCTCACAAGAAGAACAGAAATCCGAGAAAACGACCGACGAGAGAGAGGCTTGCTGGAGCGCGTCGGTAGGTTTTAACCGGGTGTCTCTGCAGTATACTGCATGGATTCGAGCAGCAAGGCTACGTCACCGTGCCCCGTCTTCCTGCTGCCGAAAGAAAAGAAAGCGAGATAAGGCAGAACTGTCCCATGCAGGACGACAAACAGTGAGAAACTTCGGCGTTTTTTTTTTCTTTTTTTTTTTCAAACAGCCGGGAGAGCAGCCTTTGTAAAAAGCAGGGCAGGGAAATAATGCGAGAGGGCTCGCAAGAGAAAGGTAAACGGCAAGTGTACGCTACGACGGACTGGTGGCGTTTCTGTGGGAACGACCGCCGTGCTAGCTCCCTACGAGGTAAAACAAAGACGGAAAAAAATTGTGACGAAGGCATGACAGGGCGTTTCACAGTGGCGTGATTTTGCCTGGCTGTCAGCGCTCGCAAGCCCGCATCGCGGCGTTTCCTCTGGGCGCTTGTTACGAGCGTGGAGGTTACCGCGCGGCTTCGGAAAACCAAATGCACGACTCCTTCTCTTAGTTTTGAGCAAACATCTCTTGCACGAAATTTTTAGCCGGGTTGAGAACGGCCTGCGTGTCTTGGGCGCGACACGAAATCAGCGGTGTGTTGGTTTACGCATAACTGGTACACGAATGTTTTCTGTTCTCTTAAAGAGACACTAAACATCAGCGCCGTGTTGTGTATAGCACTGGTATCGTGTCATGTCAAACCAAAAAGTCCAACGCAGTGTGCTTAGATTAAAGAGCAACAATAAACTGGCTTACGTAAACTGGCGTATAGCATTCTTTCGAAACAAAGTTTTCATTCATGTATCCCGGGTTTACTTTCATTGGTATAAACAAGCTGACTACTATTACTTAAGAAAATTAGAGCCACATTTTCCTGTCTTTGAATTACCAGCCGAAAGCTCAGTTCCGGTACCTCAGTGCGACGTTATTAATTTCAAAGCATTTTCCAATATTTGGGCCGTTCTGACTAAGAAAAGAGTGTTCTAAAGCTGTTAGGTTGTCATTGGTACGTTTAGAACGCAATGTAGTCGATTTCTACCGATACATAAAGTTACTAGACCCATGTCGACATTGTCAAAATTCGTGGCCTCATCGCGACCTGGTGCTGGTATTTCAAGGTTGTGTCACCACCAATCGCTCATTCTTGCGTCTTTCGTGGCTTGCAGAGCCTCCTTTGCAGGAACGTTATTTAATAATACATCTAAAGTTTATGTTACGTTTATGACCTCATAATCCTTAAGTGAGCATATAAAGTGATATCTGTGACCAGCTATTCACATTATTTGTAAAACTCGCAGTGTTCGTTAAACTGAAACTTGAAACTGAAAGTTGAAAGTTGAAGAGTGTAGTAATGGCAATACCTTCAGAACCTTATCGGTACCTTGTTTGCCCCCAATGTGTAGTTCTTTCTTTTCTTTTCTGTAAGCCTGAGATTCATGATGATTATGTAATGACGTCTTGTTGATCCTAGCAAATTCCGTGCTACATGCATGTGCATCGATTCTTCAACCTGGCGGCGAGCCTGCGGATCGTACACGTTTAAAAATTAGATTATGGGGTTTTACGTGCCAAAACCACCATCTGATTATGACGCACTCCGTAGTGGGGGACTCGGAATTAATTTGGATCACCTGGAGTTCTTTAACGTGCAACTAAATCTAAGTACGCGGGTGTTTTCTGCATTTCACCCCCATCGAAATGTGGCTACCGTGGCCGGTCGGACAAGTCGGTGCGCCTTTGATAACATATACTGCGACCGCCAACAAGAGCTTAAGAACCTGACCATGCTTTATATTGTCATAAAAAAGTCACAAGTGGAGCCCTTCGGGATTCAAACTCGGGCCCGCTGCCTGCGAGTCGAACTCTTTACTTCGTAGCCATGCCGGCTATTCTCAGTAGCGCGGGATCAAATCCCGGCCACGGCCGCCGCATTTCGATGGAAGCGAAATAAAATAAATAAAAAATAACGAAGAAAATAATAAAAAATGTCACAGTTTCGCCTTAAGGGCGAATCAATGAATGCAATAGCAACACAGCAATGTCATACGAAGTAAGGTGAGCGGCCTTGGTAGCAATATGAATTGTAGTAAACATGAGCTGATTAAGTAAGCAGGTGTGCTGCGGCGTAAGTAGACCGACATGAAGAGAGACTCGATGACCACGAGAAGGCGCGTGTGAAATGGTGGTGTTGATGAGAAGCGCTTACCGTGGGCAGCGCGTGCGAAGGGACACACCTGTAGTGCTGCCCCGCCGATCTGGGCAGCATTGCATGTGTAGCGTGCGTTGGAAAATGTGGCCCGACTATTACTAACTGAATGAACAAGCGTGATGTGAGCGCGCACAAACAAACATGAATAGATCACACTGAATGACTGCAGTCAACGACTGTCAAAACGCTGGCAGCGAGCGTATGTACGTGTGGTCTATCGCTTCAACGGAAACTGAGCGGCGAATGCAGGGAGCATAAAGGTCAGAGCCGTGTGGAGATAAGAGACGGTGCGGTCGAACGAACGACGAGCGCGGTTGTTGGCAGCGTAGAAGTGCGCCCCCCCCCCCCCCCCCGCTCCCTCCGGCGCTGGCTTCCCGCTTCCTTGCTTGCGCGTGGGAGAGATAAGAGACTGTGCGGACGAGCGACGAGCGCGGTTGTTGGCAGAGAAGTGCCCCCCCCCCTGCTCCCTCCGGCGCTGGCTTTCCGCTTCCTTGCTTGCGCGTGGGAGATTGAGTGCGTTCGCTCTCCGTGATAGCGCGCGTCCCCGCACGCTTCCGCTGGGGCATACGGCGCGCGGCGAAGATTTTATCTATACGGAACCTCACGGCGACGGCGACGACGACGACGACGGCGACGGCGACGCCGACGGCAAAAATCCGGTTGAAGTGTCCATATAATTGCTATCGCAATAAAAAAGTTGCAGTGGCTTAGCTCGGCTATGCCAGGATATACGTAGCGTTAGCAAAAGTTCAGCTGATTATTCTTAGCTTTCCTGGTTGTCTCCTACGCTCAACCGCTAATTGCCAGGCAACTACTTCGGGATCCGATGAGTCAAGCTTTCCGTTCTTCTGCGCTGTTGAGCAGCATTTGCGCTCTCCATGGCTAGAGTGACCTCCATGGCTATACCACACTGGCAAACGCCAGTCAGAAGCGCAGCGGCTCCAGCGCAGTGTCAGACGGCGACTGCACAGCGAGCGCGCGCCGGCGCCAGTGCGTCTACCACGGCTACGACGTCACTCCTCTGGAATGCGCAGACCAGCGGCGGTGAGTCGCGCGCGGCGGCGGCGGAGTGCGCGAGAGGTGCCGGCTCCGGTGGCTCCGGTGCGCAAGCTGTAGCCGTGTGACATCACTGATCCTTGCGCATGCGCAGCACGGCTCTTGATGTGCCGCGCGAAACGGGCTTGGCTAGGCCAGTGTAGCTAACGCTACAAAAACGCCCGTGTATACCACGCATAGGGTGTACGCAAAACGCCAAAATTTAATTGTTCTGACTATATCGCACAAAGACGCGCAGCTGCTTCATTCTACGCTCACTTTGATATGCAGATGCTTTCCGTCAGGTTTTCCTACAGATGGCGCTGCTAAATCTGTATGTGCCATAGGATGCCTCGATAGTACTGCTGCTTCTCGCCGCGTGTATGCGCTTTTCTCTGCATGTACTGCGTCGTCGGCCCACCGATAAAATCAGAAAATACGTTGTGTGCAAAAGCTCCCGATTCCGCCTGGACTGAGGTCGCCTGTTGGCCAACCATGGCTAAGCAGGAACAAAGTTTTATCTCTTTCTCCATACTTCTCTAATCGAGAAGTGCTCGCCGCGCCATCTGTCCGCGGGGTGGTCTCGTCGATAACGAGCAACGTGACAATAGCGCTTAGTGCCCCATTCAGGGACTCCGCAGAAAAAGTTGGAGGATGCAAGCGGATAAAGAAAATAAAGTACCAAATAAAAGGAGTGATGAGGGCCGCTCTGCGCGCATTCAGCAGAGGCTGGTGAAGTTGCGTCTAGTTAATATACGAAGAGGCTGACAGTCTGCTTCGAGATAAAAGAAGAAAAAAATGCGAGGGGTACATACAAAAATAAACTGAATGTAGCACTGTCACTGCTCAGGCGAGCGTAAGCAAGGTGCGATGAAAGAGGACAAAGCACCGAGCTACGCCGGGCACCACCGACGCAAGCAATGAATATTCGCCCAAGCGAGCTCTCTCGTGTACTCCTTTTTGTTAATTCATTTTTTATATTTTTGTTCTTTTTGTTCTTCTTTGCTAAGCGGCTACTTCGCTCGCTTCTGTTCGCAAGCCTTTCAGGTTTCGAAGTTCCGCGCGAGTGGTCTTCGAAAGTCCAGCGAAGCGAGTCTCTCTCATTCCGCGATATTACTATATAGTATCGTCGTTGTTTGCGTAATTTCGCCGGCACCTCAATAATCGCTCGGGATGAGGCGGTGTATAACTTTTTCTTTCGGATTTTTTTATCATCTAGCCGCTCAGTTGCAAGGTCTTCCTTTCATAAGCAACTTGACAATCCAATATCGCGGGCTATTCAAGCCCTTTGATGCAGAACTCGAGCCGGCAGGCTTTTATCTTTTTTTTTTTTGCTTTTTCTTTCTTTTTTGCAACTGTTGTTTCTTGGCATGCTTTGCACGTTTGTGGAATTCTCATTCGATTACTGCATGCTTTTTCGAGGACCTTTGTTCTCGCGGATCTTCCTCTTTCTTCCCATTCCTGCTTATAACCTAATCCGTATATCGCGCAGTAACAGGAGTTTTTTGATCATCTCTATACAGAAGATAATTGCAGCCTGTTCCTGTAGCAATGCTATCGCGCGAGCGCTGTTTGATATGCAGAATACGGGACGTCCTATTTATCTTGCGCGCGCTCCCACTATGGCGACGCACCTTAACTCTCAGAGTTCTAACCTTCTGCTGTTCAATGCACCGAATTGGGTGTCAATTTATACGGTGAAATCGACCGCCTGACACTGTGGGCTGTGGGCCCTTGTCGCAAGAACCGCAACAGAGCATGTTCGCCTTCTCAGACAATATTAACTCCAGGAGGCGAAACCACCCAGCTGTATACAGTTTCATCGAGCGCTTGAGCACGCGCACGTCTGAACTTGTTCGTGAACTTGTACATACGTGATGTGAAAACTACGAATTTTCTCAAATCTCCAGATCCACCAGAGAGCCTATTTTGATGTAGGCGACAAAGACATAAGAATGAAGAAGACATATTTCTGTCCAAACTAATATTTCGCTTTAACAAACATTTTGTTTCAATGAAATATGTTTTAGTTGACAGGCTTGTACGGGAAATTCAAGTTTATTATCCTCCCAAATTTACCTATATATATAGGGTTTCCCGAGACTGAACAGTGAGTTTTGAAGGACACCGTAGCGAAGAGTTCCGAGTTTAGTTCGACTACTTGGAGTTTTTCAACGGGAAACTATATCTAAGCACACGCGCGTTTTTGCATTTCGCCTCCACCGAAACGCGGCCGTCGAGGCTGGGCATCGAACCTGCGACATCGTGCTCAGCAGCAAAGCGCCATATAGCCACTGAGCCACCATTGGGTTTGGGGGTGGGTGGGCGGAGTCGCCTATCACCTATACGCACTGACTGATGACAATTAGGCCTTGTGTACTAATAGTTAATGGCCCTGAGCACATAAAAGGAGAAGCGCCTCTCTGTTGTACCAGTACTTTTTTTCATCCTCGTCTCCTTTGGGCTGTTTTTTCTTCAAGTATGTTACGCCAACTCGCCCGCATCAAGCTCATGCTGATAAAAGGAGAACTAATTGTGCGCGTAACACTGACTTTTTCCAAGATTGATTATACGACGAGTTTTACTACGCCATCGCTGCCAAGATGAATGGCGGTAGTAGTCGTTCTGATCGCGGGCTGAATGGCAATTTCGCTTAGAAGTATGTAGCCTCTGCACCACGACAAACCCTCTTCTTCCTGGAGATTGCAAGGGACGAAGCTGAGCGTAAAAAAAAACAGCTTTTAAATTGAAATAGGGTTGAAGAGGCGCATCCACTATACCGCTCCCTACTGCCCCCTAAAGTTCTCTGGAGGAATCCACCAATGTCATTCTATTCAGCGGTGCCCTCAATACGTTTGTTCACACAAACTAGACGTGAGTGGGTCGACTCAGAAGTCGTGATGACCCAGCCCCAACCCGACCACGTTTACATGCATCATGCCAAACGGGTTGGACGAGTCAACCCATCCCTTCTTACAGGCGGGTTGACCAAACCCGCCTCGACGGTTGCTCGCGCGACCCGACCCGACCCAAACCGCTATAGCGTTTACATGAATCGGACGACCGGATTTTGGCTCCACGAGCCTACTCGGCCGGACTTTAACGGTTTCATTAAAAAGCCCGTTAAAGGTTGTCTCGAATCCAAGTACAGCAGGAAAGCAGCGCGTATAAGCGAGAACTACTGATATCGTGACGCCGGTAGGGTTGCTGCGCATGCGCTCTGAACGTGGCGAAATCGGTCAATTAGTACGTGGATTGAATTATGGGGTTTTACGTGCCAAAAGCACGATTTGGTTATGAGTCACGCCGTAGTGCACGGGGGACTCCAGATTAATTTTGACCACCAGGGGACCTTTAACGTGCCCCCAATGCACGGGCCACGGCAACGCCACCTAGACGTCTGGGCACTACGATCCATGAGGTCATGTTACCTGGCCCGACTGCCACGGAGTCTGATGGGGACCTTCCAGGGTAATCCACGGTGATTTTGACGTCACCGCTGTCGTCACCCCAGTCTTGAGAATTGAAATTGCGGGCATAGTAGCATGACGTCACAAAGCAGAGTGTATACAGTCCTTGTGCTATCTAGGTGGCGTTGGACACGGGCGTTCT
The DNA here is from genome assembly GCF_013339745.2 of Dermacentor silvarum. NCBI lineage: Eukaryota > Metazoa > Arthropoda > Arachnida > Ixodida > Ixodidae > Dermacentor > Dermacentor silvarum. Next base: position 185,993,192 of record NC_051156.1, read on the forward strand.
TGCATTTTGCCCCCATCGATATGCGGTTGCCGCGGCCGGGATTTGATCCCGCGAACTTGTGCTTTGCAGCTCAACACCATAGCCGCTAAGCCACCGCGGCGGGTAATTAGTGCGTCAAAGAGCTGCGTTGATCAGAGCCACGCGAATGCTAGCATCGCGCTTTACTTCGCGCTTGCGGTTCATCGCGAGTACCCGTTGCCTCTTCGTTGTGACGCAACCCAGTTCCGCGAGACCATAACGAATATTAATAGCGAACGCATGCAACGTGAATCAGCGTCAGCAAACTCTTGCCTGAGTTAGCAAGAGTATAGCTCGCCTTTCTGATATATTTCTTTTTCTCGCACACCTGCACAGAACGGCGCTCATTCGAGAAGATTGCTTGTCAGACCAAATTTCCGGACCCATAAAAAACCTGGCCTCCACTCACCTAATGATGCTCGCAAAGCTTATCGACTCGGCGTTGCCTTCGTTTTCGTTGGCCCGCCAAACATTTATCTCGCTTTCCTCCTTCTTTTACTTTCTTTCTTTCATTTTTCACAATTTCTCTCGTTCGTTGCCCTAACAGTCTACAATCGCTGCGTCCGCTAGCGCTTTACCGATTCATGTCTTGCCCCGCAACAAGGGGCTTTTCCCCTAAAGCACCTCGCACTACGCGTACAGATCTATCGACCTAGAAGTGTATCGAGCGTTAGGCCGGCTGCCACGCTACAGAAACAACATCAATGAAAAGATATCAGGAAAACAGAAACCAGCGAGACACAAGAACGGCGCGTATCTCGGCATAGCCAACCGCGAGGCACGGACAATAAATGCTGACCCTAGTTCCGGAAACGCACTCCTGTCGGTCCTATCATGTCCACCTTGACATGTAGATATGGATGCACGAGGCAGGTAAGCATAAGCTACTCTCTAAATGCGGCCTCTATGCAAAGAATGTATCGACCGCCTGTCGGCTCCATTGCGGCTCGCCTGTGGCTTTGTCTGCGTCGATTCGGCGCTACTACAATATACGTTTAGTGTATCCGTATAGTTGTTTATAGCCAAGCACGCTAGTTCGCGAGGGGCGTGCGGTGGTACACATACAAAGGGGAGTGTCTGCCCCGCCGTATCTCCCGCTGAGCGCGCATCATCGTGCCAATTTTCGTCAATAAATGATGTCTCCCTGCGGCACCGCGAAATCGACTGCCGCGGCAGCATGCTCGTATAATCTATTTGATTGCGAAAGGCGCTGCCGTCGAAGCCATGGAAGCGGCCGTGAGGTTGGCCGCCGAGAGAAGAAAATGAAGTTTGTAAAGACGCTGCTGCGCTTTATGGATTAGCGCTCAATAATTCAGAGACGAGGTTCGGTGAGGGGAGCTTAGAGGAGAGAGGAGAGATAAGAGAAGAAACACGTCAGCAGCCGACGCGGCGGTAGTTTTAGCATCGACCTCTCCCGAAACGTGACGTAAAACGGCCGCGCGAGTTGTCAAGTGAGCAGGGAACCCCATTGAACGAGACGTCTCGTATTATGGAACGTGCTTACACTTAGCGACGACGTCTCATCTGTTGACGCTCAAGTCGACGTCGTAAGAACGTGGCCTAGCTTGTATAGTTCGAGCTTAGTTGAATGTGCTACGTCCGTGCATCTTTTTATGGACATAGCGCGTAAGAAAACTGGGTTCAGTATATAGGTGCGAAACGCCGCTTCCCTCGTGGCTCAGTGGCTATGCTGTTCTGTATACTATGATGCACGAAGGAGGTAACGGGATCGAATCCCCGCGGAGGCGGTCGCATTCCGATTGCGGTTAACAGAGCATAAAACGATTGTCTAGTTAGAGGCATGTTAAAGAACCCTTGTTTGTCGGTCAAAATTACTTCATGGCTTTCTGTAAATCGTTTGACTTGCAGCCCAAAGTTGCAGTTATTTAGAGACGACGAAAACAAACAACTATTGCGGTGAGAAGTGTGTGATTCCTTGCGTGGTCATAAACATGCACGCACAGCACAGAGAAGCTCCTTTACAGCGGTGTCCTATGTGTTCACACTGATTTCTTGCCTGACTAACGCTGGCCTTTCGCCTACCACACGTCGAGTTTCATGAGCACCTCCTACCGCGGACGAAAGCGCTTTTTTTTTTTTTTTTTTGAGGCTCTATAGGCCAGTTACCTGCTCCTATGTTCATACTTCGGGACACGCGCGATTGATAAATTGTTCCGCATCGCAGTCGTGGCCGTGAGTGGCATTGGCTAGCAGAACCGCGCAGGGTGCCCCGGTGCGCGCACTCTCCCAGAGCTGTATCTAGCACCGCCTATGCACAAATACTCAAGAACCTTCGCGGGAGCACAGTCGCCGCCCGCAACCTCAAACCTCAATGGCGTCACACGTGTAATGTGGAAGATGAGGGTCCGGCTCCCTCCTATGGCAAAGTGACTTGTCGCCCACTTTCATTTCCATTTTTCTTGTTATTTATGCATAGTCGCATTCTCTCCCCTCCTTTTCCCGTTAATCCGTTTACCAATCAGCATAGTAGCAGGCTATAGAGGACTATTACTGAAATCGCCCTCTTTGCTTTAGTATTTTCTAATATATTTTAAATGCGAAGCGTTTCTTGGCGAACATTTGCCACCTTGAGGGTATCTATCTATCTATCTATCTATCTATCTATCTATCTATCTATCTATCTATCTATCTATCTATCTATCTATCTATCTATCTATCTAGCCGCATACGTCTTGGTGCTCTCATGGTCGCTTCCTTAACTTGGTTTGCACCAAAATTGGCATAGTATGACAAGAGTGTATGACGAACATAAATGATAGGTAATGAATGACATGCGTGTCCTGTAGGTCATGAAACAGCCGCCTAGGTCTTGGTGCTTTCATGGTCGTTTCGTTAACTGGGTAGGCTCCGCGCACACTGCTTCGCATAACATCGATTCCCACAGGGCGTGGGATCTGCCGGCTTTTTCTCTCTTACTCTCTCTCTATTCGCATTTTACAGTGAATGTTTCCTGCACTTTCCCCGGCTTTAGCACCTGTTAACTTAACGTGGTTGTAACTCAAAAAAAAAAAAAAAACAATCTGCCCCTTGGTTGCTCTTTCGCTTACCGCTCTTCCCCCCATTAAGGCGTTCGACAGGGCAGCCTCGTCTCACGCTCATTAACCTAATACTCGGGAAACGCCTCCTCTTCTTCCTTCAAACTCCTCCATTATGCCCGTTTTCATTCCTCGTCTTCTTCTTCTCCTGCTTCGTCTGTGGCCCGCCAACGCGCCGAGCCTTGACCTTAATGCGGCGTCTGTCATCGGCCGACCCATGCATGTGGCATGAGCACGTGACCCACGTACGTGATACGCCCTCGCAGCGGGCCCTGCGATGCCCCCGCGGGACTTTCTGGGTCGGCCTTAGCCCTGTCCCGTCGTCGGCCGGTCGATAGTCTCGCCGCCGGCAGCGAGGCAGCACGCACGGCGCAGCTGCGCCAGAGAGCCGGGACCCCTTCCTCGACTCGCGGTAGCCGCGTTCGTGCGCGTGTCGTAACTGAGTCCCATTTAATTTGGGCGTACGACAAGTGATGCTCCCGTCGCGCGGATGTTTGGTCATGAGCGGCCTCTGGTGATCGCTTGGGCTGACTGCCTTAAAGTGAAGCTTTCCTTAACCTCTTGACCCCCCCCCCCCCCCCTCCCCCACTTTTCTGGGGCGCGCTGATGACGGGAGCTGTCTGGCACAATTAGCCGGTGCCGGGTATAGCTCGAACCACGTAACGCACTACTGGATAAAGTACCACGCGAGGCGGCCCGGGGCGGCAGGTGCTTTTTTTTTAAATTGCGTTAGCAGTATGAGTGTATAAAGGAGGATAAAAAAAGAAGGGGCCGGGGATCAAAATTAGTCCGGTTTCACACTACAGCGTGCCTCATAATCAGATAGCCGGTTTTGGCACATAAAACCCCCGAATTCAATTCAATTTCATAAGCGTATCTAAAATTTCTTGCAGTATGGAAACAGGGCGCATGTTACAATCGAGGGCGTAATTGAACCGAGTAAATGTGGTATATTTCAACTATTCGTGTTCTCTGAGAGCGATTGACAACGAGGCTTCGTTGTACGTATGTACAGTGCTTCAGAACAGCGTGAAGGACGCAAACACAAGCGCATGGTGTGTATAGCGCGCGCGCGCGCGCACGCACGCACGTACACACACACACACGCACACACACACATACACACACACACCCGCACGCACACACGTACACACGTACACGCACAGATGCACACGTGCACACGCGCACGCGCGCACACGCACACATTGCATGTACATGTGCTTACGCCCTTCAGGCTGTCATAAAGATGTGCCAACTCACCCAGCAACGTCTTCTCATGTACTGTACTGCAGCGCTAGCTTACTGCAAAAGCGACTTGTGGTGATGGTGGGGGTGATGTTGTATACAGGCGGCGTTAGCCTGGCAAACTCAGTTGCTCTGCCTGAACATCTCTGTGTGTAATAAATATGTCGTCACGAGTCAAACAAGTCGGCTCCCTCGCGCTGTATGAACCAAAAGCAGCACCTTAAGACACAGGTCGCGTTTCGCAATGACCGACAACCTGTACACGTTTTATTACCGGTTTACTCAATTTTTTAAGTTCATTAAATTTCACAAAGAGAAAGCTTACAGATGGTAGCACCTCTCGAATGCGCGCGCACATTCCCAGCAACTGTGGCATTCCTTGTTTCTATTCTTATTATCGTACCGAACCCAATCGACAATAATGGGATGGAACAACCTGAGCCATACTTTCCGTCGTCTTACCCGTTTCCCGATTCCCACGCCGGCAAACTCTGCATGGCTTCCAAAGACAATCTGTGTGTGCAATTATCGATCCTAAATCGGTTCCAATTAGGAAGCAGACTCATAGGGGCTTTCGCCACCCTAGAACCACTCTCTTAAAAAAAATTGTTTCTCTTTTTATCAAAGTGTTACATCACAGGTAATGTCGATACATTTGCGCTTCGCTGATGTAGTATTTCGGCCGCCTTCACGTCTTGCTGGGAACTCGATCTCGTACAGTAAGTTCCCGGTAAACTCTAATTTTTGTTCTTTCTCTTTATTGGGTCTACCACCCGATCTTTCTTTTCTTCTTTCTTTCTTTTGTTCCTTCTTGCTTCTTCACTCTCCTCTTATCAAACTGTCTTACCCTATAGACGAATTGTTCTTATACATTTTCTTCATTACCTCTTTTTTTTTTCTTTCCCAATTCCAACAGTCTGTCATCGTGCCACGTGCCACTGCCGCGCTTTATAACGCTCCTTTGTTTTATCAGTCCTTTCAATTCATCCAACGATTTACGCACAGTATATACCCTCAAGCCATATCTGGCCATTTTTTCTACCCAGTTCACAGAACTATCATTTCTCTTTCCGCTTCTAATCCTTTGCTTTTTCTGAATTCTACAAGCACGTTGTCCTCCTTTCCCACATTCTCAAACTGAACGTTTTGTCAAGCGTCACGCTCTCAATATAAGGTCCCCTTCCCGCTTTTCTTGCGCTTTGAAATGCTTTTCGGTTCGAAATCTTTCCGAAAGCCATCAACTGCAATTCTCGTACTCAGCTCTCTCTCCCTCGAAGGTCTTTCTCTGTATACCCCCCCTGCATTCAACGAATCAAGCGGCAGCTAATTTCAGACCTCCCATACTCGCTGTTTTGCGCCTACTCGCGCATTTTTTTTTTTTATTCTTACCTCACCCTGTCTTGTACTGTCTGTCTACACATATACTGCTGTCTATCTTCATATACATTTCCTCTCTCATCTCCCCATTCTTCCGGCAAAGCTCTCGCCTAATGCCTTTCAGAGTCGGTTCTTCTTTAGTACAGGAACACCCTGCGAAAGATGGCGGTTCTCCTTTTTTTTTTTTCTTCTGGCGCCCGCTCGGCTTCTCTCAATCCGCCTTTTCCTTTCCTCATCCGTATGCACTGCTTCCTCTGCAATGAGCTGTCTGCGTCGTTTCCTCCTCAGCTCTCCACCTCGGTGAAAGCGAAGGGCCGAGGACGAAAGAAGGAAAGAAAAAAAGAAAAGGCTTCGTCAGAGACTCCCGCCCCTCCCCTTCGGGACCCGCCGTTGTTGGCCATCCAACCGAGCAACCGCAGCACTTTATCGAAACGCAGCTGCCGCACCTCGCGCACGCTTTCGCGTGCCTGCCTGCGTGCATGCGTACAGTTGTGCGTGTTTGTGTACATTGCCTGGGTGTGTGTGTGTGTGTGTGTGTGTGTGTGTGTGTGTGTGTGTGTGTGTGTGTGTGTGTGTGTGTGTGTGTGTGTGTAGGCGTACGCCAGCGTGCAAGTTAGCCCTACTGGTCTGAAGGAAACAAGGGTTAGTTAGAGGGAAAGAGGAGCACTTTTCGGGCTGCGCAGTGTGAGAGAGGGTTGAGGGGGAAATAAAAAGGGCGAGGGCTGCAAGAAAGATGCGGTATAGCTGATAGCGAGAGAGAAAAAAGAGACCCCCCCGTCATTAAACGAGCGCTCGCTTGCTCGCTCGCCACCGCCGCCGCCGCCGCACGACCAGAGCTGCCTAGCACTGCGCTATTAGCGCTGACTGACAGCTCACTGGCCTAGCACGCTGCGGGGCGCACCCGACGCCGAGCCGAGACGGCGAGCGAAGGAGCGTTAACGAGCTAAAATATTCGGCGCCACCGCTTTCGGGAAAGTAAATGAAGATAAGGAAGGAGGAACGGGAGAAAGATTATAGAGGCGCGTGTTAGGCCACGCCGCGAAAGACGAGAGAGAAAAGAAGGAGTTTTGCGAGCAGATTAGGTGGGAGGGACTTGACAGGTCTGGCTCGGAGGTGGCGTGAGGGCTTCGGCCGCCGACGTTGCACAAAAATCTCTATCGAGATATATATCTAGATATACTTTTTTTCTGTTCTGTTTGGGAGGTGAGAAAGAGGCGATGCAGGTGCCCCGCTGCGATCGAAAGTATATCACTCGTCTGCTGCATTCCACTTAGGCGTTCGATATGAATTTGCTCTACCTTTCGGCGGGAGTATGCATATAGGTGAAATAGACAGAGAGTATGAAATAAGGCAGTATGACTGTTAACCGGAAGAATATCCGGACGGCTACCCTGCACTGGAGGAGGGGCAGGGGGAAAGAAAGATGAGAGAAATAGAAACGAAGAGAAGGTTCTCTGAACACATGCGCGCACAATGAAAGTGTCAGATGTATTCAGAGAACCTTCTCTTTGTTTCTCGTTCCGTGCCATATGTTTTCAAAGGCGATCACACAGGTATGTTGATATCCGTTAATATTTAAAGCAAGAAAAAAAGCAAAAGCGATTTCAGAGCCTTGTGCGCTGATCAAGCTGGCGCTAATGAATGGTGAAACATGTGTCTGTAAAGGAAACTCCGATCGTCCATTTGTGCTAAAACGTAGGAGAGCGACTGTCTCTGTTCATCAAACAGAGGGCAGTCGCACGACAGGTGGTCGATAGTCTCGGCGCAACTGTAGACTGAGCACGTAGCACCGTTAGGCAATCCGATACGAGTTTGGTAGGAAGGCTTACCTAAACGCAGCTCCGAGCCTCGGTCAATACACGCGAGCGTCTGTATAGTGAGTGTCTCGAGAAGCATGGGATTGTAGAAACCACGATGCTTTGGAAGTCAACACGAAGTCTAAACTCAGAATGCAGGGCTCTGATAATACTTACTGTCGCGTCAGTTCGATGTCTCCTATTTCAGTGTATTGCTGCTTTCCCGTGAAAACAAAATGCAGGCCACTGTTGTACTACATCGAGCCGGGAACACCCGTCGAGCGGCAACCCTTTCTGTGCATGAGCAACCCTTTCTAAGCGACGCCTTTCTTGCGAACCTTTCCGGACTTTCCTGACTGTGGCTATTGGGTGTAGCTGCTGCCTTGCCGCAAAGGTCATACTGAATAAAAGAATGTCACAGTTTCGCCCTAAGGGCGAAGCAATGAATGCGATAGCAACACAGCAATGTCATACGAAGTAAGGTGAGCGGCTTTGGTAGCAATATGAATTGTAGTAAACATGAGCTGATTAAGTAAGCAGGTGTGCTGCGGCGTAAGTAGACCGACATGAAGAGAGACTCGATGACCACGAGAATGCGCGTGTGAAACGGTGGTGTTGATGAGAAGCGCTTCCCGTGGGCAGCGCGTGCGAAGGGACACACCTGTAGCGCTGCACTGCCGATCCGGGCAGCATTGCATGTGTAGCGCGCGTTGGAAAATGTGGCCCGACTATTACTAACTGTGGTGTGAGTGCACACAAACAAACATGGATAGATCCCACTGAATGACTGCAGACAACGACTGTCAAAACGCTGGCAGCAAGCGCATATACGCCGCCGCGGGCGAAGGTACGCACGGTCTATAGCTTCAACGGAAACTGAGCGGCGAATGCACAGCGCATAAAGGTCAGAGCCGTGTGGAGATAAGCGACGGTGCGAGCGAGCGACGAGCGCGGTTGTTGGCAGAGTAGAAATGCGCCCCCCCCCCCCCCCCCCCCCCCCCCGCTCCCTCCGGCGCTCGCTTCCCGCTTCCTTGCTTGCGCGTGGAAGATTGAGTGCGTTCGCTCTGCGTGACAGCGTGCGTCCCCGCACGCTTCCGCTCGGGCATACGGCGCGCGGCGAAGATTTTATCTATACGGAACCTCACGGCGACGGCGACGCCGACGGCAGAAATCCGGTGGAAGTGTCCATATAATTGCTATCGCAATAAAAAAAATTATTGGGCTGAATTTTTGAGCTACTGTGGTACCAGCATAGCAGCCCGATGCTCCATTAGGCAATTGCTTCTTATTTTTTTCTGTATTGCCTGTACCACTTCAGTGCAATACATTCGGAATGACAGATATTCCCGTTTAAGTGGCTTTCTTTAAGCACAGACACCCAAATTAATTAAACTTACAGAGGCACTTAAGCCTCCTTAGTGCAGTGCCTCAAGCCTCCTTAGTGCATTAAATGCGAAAGCATTATGGGCGCGTCGACTATATCGACGTCCATGTCACGTGGCATTGATATAAGACGTCGTTACTTGATCATGTGACCTTGCAATTTAAGTTTCTTAGTTGGTCTCGAGGCTATGTCACATGACGTGATGACTTGGTCATGTGCTCAAATTCGGCGGAGTAAATTTTGAGGGTGGGCCAAGTAAGTAGTGGGAGTGGGCTAGGTCGGTTTTGAACGTGGGTGAACTTAATTTTCTAATTGGGCAAAGTGAATTTTGGGCGTGGGCCAACAAAAAATTTGGCTCTGGGCAAAGTCAATTTCGGGTGTTCGCCAGGTCATCGCTTGGTCACGTGGGTTTTGGTACCACCGGATGTTAACGCCGGATTTTCCGCTTCATGGGACATTGCTTTCATGGGATAATGCTTTCATGGGATAATGCTTTCGCATTGAAAGAAAGTAAATCGCATGTTTACTACTATGGGGCCAACGCCAACTACCGCTTTAAGATCATCGTCACGTGTTTCACATTGCGTAGCATGGGTGCGCAGGAGCAGATGCGCACCAGCCAGTTTCCTTTACACCTGAGACGCAGGATTGAAACGGCCAAAAGTAAGCATTTGATTAGGCGCTTGACGAAACGTGCGCATCACATAGATTCCAAGGTGTGCGTGCCCCTCAGATCCGCATAATTAAAAAAAAATTATTGCGCTTGCCTTCACGAGAATATAGACCTCTAGTATTGATAGTATTCGCGGCTGGTGGTCGTAACGAAAATAAATAAAAGCATTACAACTACTAATAACATGTTACAATAGGTAGTTTGCATATACGTCATCGCGGACCCCATCTTTAGGTACTACCAGAGTACTAAGAGTACGGCGGGTCACAGCTCAAGTAAATTACGTAAAACTACGCTGCGCTCGCGCCGTCTGACGGCGTTCCTCACGGGACGCGGACTCGACGACGCCACCATCGGCAGTAGCGCTTTTGCAAACGCACGAGTAATCGATGATCCTCTTTAAACTTGGAACGCGATCAAGAAAAACGAAATAAGGTGTCCAGAAAGACTTCTATTTCGCAAGAAAGTTCGCAAGTCGAGTCGTCCCTGGGGCTCGCACTCACGTCCTTCGAGACAACGTGTACGACAAGAAAAGAAAACGAAGCCACTTTCTGGCGCTCGATTCGCTGTGACGAGGACCCCTGCGACCCTTTATTTGTCCCGTTTAATTCAACACGTCACCGCAGAGCGCGACGAATAAGCTGCACCTCACGTTAGGGCGAGGTTCACCGACTCAGACTCTGCTCCCAATTACACCATTGCGAAAAACCTTCTCTAAGATTCAACAGTTTCTCCCTGGAGAAACTGCGTTGAAGGTAACCAAGAAGTCAGTGCCAACGATACCTTCGAAAGCAAATATAGTTTCCGTAAGTTTGCAAAGATGCTCTGTCGACTCGCGTTGAACCTTCAGGCAACGATTTCGAGGCTCATCCGCCTTTCCGCGTGCCTCTATCGACTGCGGCAGGAACGTTGCCGGTTGAATGGCGGCAGAATAATTTATGGCCGTTTTGGAAACGACCGTATATATAACGCCGAACTCGTGCCGAAACTTGCCACGGCGTAACGCAAGTTCGAATGCTCCCATGCAAGTGCGCAAGTGAGTGAGTGAGGTAGTGAGAAAGCGAGTGATTGAGCTAGAGGGTAAATTTGTCAGCGAGTGAGTGAGTGAGTGGGTGAGCGAATGAGTGAGTGAGTGCGCAAGTGTATGAGTGAGATAGTGAGAGAGTGAATGCGTGAGTGAGTGAGTGAGTGAGTTAGTGAGTGAGTGAGTGAGTGAGTGAGTGAGTGAGTTAGTTAGTGATTGAGTGAGTGAGTGAGTGAGTGAGTGAGTGAGTGAGTGAGTGAGTGAGTGAGTGGTGCGCAAGTCTGTGAATGAGATAGTGCGAAAGCGAGTGAGTGAGCTAGAGGGTGAATGCGTGAGCGAATGAGTGAGTGAGCGAGTGAGTGAGTGAGCGCATGAGTTGGTGCGCAAGTGTGTGAGTTAGATAGTGAGAGAGTGAGTTAGTGAGCTAGAGAGTGAATGCGTGAGTGAGCTAGAAAGTGATAGCGTGAGTGAGCGAGTGAGTGAGTGAGTGCGAAAGTGTGTGAGTGAGATAGTGAGAAAGCGAATGAGTGAGCTAGAGGGTGAATGCGTGAACGAATGAGTGAGTGAGCAAGTGAGTGAGTGAGCGCATGAGTTAGTTGGTGCGGAAGTGTGTGAGTGAGATAGTGAGAGAGCGAGTGAGTGAGCTAGAGGGTGAATGCCTGAGCGAATGAGTCAGTGAGCTAGAAAGTGATAGCGTGAGTGCGCGAGTGAGCGAGTGAGTGAGTGAGCGAATGAGTGAATGAGTGCGCAAGTGAGTGAGATAGTGAGAAAGCGAGTGAGTGATCTAGAGGGTGAATGCGCGAGCGAATGAGTGAATGAGTGCGCAAGTGTATGAGTGAGATAGTGAGAGAGTGAATGCGTGAGTGAGAGAGCTAGAAAGTGATAGCGGGAGTGCGTGAGTGATCGAGTGAGTGAGTGAATGAGTGAGTGCGCAAGCCTGTGAGTGAGATAGTGCGAAAGCGAGTGAGTGAGCTAGAGGGTGAATGCGTGAGCGAATGAGTGAGTGCGTGAGTGCATGAGTTAGTTGGTGTGCAAGTGTGTGAGTTAGATAGTGAGAGAGTGAGTTAGTGAGCTAGAGAGTGAATGCGTGAGTGAGTGAGCTAGAGAGTGATAGCGTGAGTGCGTGAGTGAGCGAGTGAGTGAATGAGCGAATGAGTGAGTGAGTGCGAAAGTGTGTGAGTGAGATAGTGAGAAAGCGAGTGAGTGAGCTAGAGGGTGAATGCGTGAACGAATGGGTGAGTGAGCGAGTGAGTGAGTGAGCGCATGAGTTAGTTGGTGCGGAAGTGTGTGAGTGAGATAGTGAGAGAGCGAGTGAGTGAGCTAGAGGGTGAATGCCTGAGCGAATGAGTGAGTGAGCTAGAAAGCGATAGCGTGAGTGCGCGAGTGAGTGAGTGAGCGAATGAGTGAATGAGTGCGCAAGTGAGTGAGATAGTGAGAATGCGAGTGAGTGATCTAGAGGGTGAATGCGCGAGCGAATGAGTGAGTGAGCGAGTGAGTGAGCGAGCGAATGAGTTAGTTGGTGCGCAAGTGTGTGAGTGAGATATATTGAGTGAGTGAGTGAGTGAGTGAGTGAGAGAGTGAGTGAGTGAGTGATTGAGTGAGTGATTGAGTGAGTGAGTGAGTGAGTGAGTGAGCGAGCGAGCGAGCTAGATAGTGATAGCGTGGGTGCGTGAGTGAGCGAGTGAGTGAGTGAGTGAGCGAATGAGTGGGTGAGTGTTTGAGTGAGATAGTGAGTAACCGAGTGAGTGAGCTAGAGGGTGAATGCGTGAGCGAATGCGTGAGTGCGCAAGTGGGTGAGTGAGATATATTGAGTGAGTGAGTGAGTGAGTGAGTGAGAGAGTGAGTGAGTGAGTGAGTGAGTGATTGAGTGAGTGATTGAGTGAGTGAGTGAGTGAGCGAGCGAGCGAGCTAGATAGTGATAGCGTGGGTGCGTGAGTGAGCGAGTGAGTGAGTGAGTGAGCGAATGAGTGGGTGAGTGCGCAAGTGTTTGAGTGAGATAGTGAGTAACCGAGTGAGTGAGCTAGAGGGTGAATGCGTGAGCGAATGCGTGAGTGAGCGAGTGAGTGAGCGAGCGAATGAGTTAGTTGGTGCGCAAGTGTGTGAGGGAGATATATTGAGTGAGTGAGTGAGTGAGTGAGTGAGCAAGGGAGCTAGATAGTGATAGCGTGGGTGCGTGAGCGAGCGAGTGAGTGAGTGAGCGAATGAGTGGGTGAGTGCGCAAGTGTTTGAGTGAGATTGTGAGAAAGCGAGTGAGTGAGCTACAGGGTGAATGCGTGAGCGAATGCGTGAGTGAGCAAGTGAGTGAGTGAGCGAATGAGTCGGTGCGCAAGTGTGTGAAGGATATAGTGAGAAAGCGAGTGAGTGAGCTAGAGGGTGAATGCGTGAGCGAATGAGTGAGTGAGTGAGTGAGCAAACAAGAGGGTGGCTGAATGTCCATTCACTTTATCCATGGGCGAATAGATGGCTTGACCAAAAGGATGGATGTATATATAGGGTGCGTCAGTATAAAAAACGAACTCCAGATTCGCATTTCAAGTCCATAACTTTCTTTGTTCCTTCGCTTGTATAATAAAGAAGGAAAACGCTTCATGAGAGCAGATTTTTCAACACGAGAACTATATTCCAAATAGTACTGGGGGACGCCGTGACTTGCACATGTGTTAATCATTGTTTCAACGCAGATTGAGGGTTCTCTTCAATATTGATACAGAATATGCGTATGCGTACGCAGGGTTCTATATGCGCATGTGTGCTTTTTAATCTTTCTTCTGTACGCATCGACGTGTAATAAAAAGTGCTATCCAGCTAGCATGATTGACTGCGCGAACACAAACCACTCATGAAAACATAGACAGGACAAGCTGTCGTTCCCGTGTTTCTTTGTGTTTATTTGCGCCGTCAATCAATACTAATAGAAAGGCATCAACTGGCTCATCAAATTGTCTTAGCGCACTCCCGATAACGGTTGGAAAAGGGCTGCTCGAACGATGCAATTGGACAATAATGCGAGGAGAAGAAACGAACGTTTTAGAAATCGACTTTTTTCTCGCGCTTCTGGCAGCCGCAAAACCAGCAAAAAAGAAGCAATAAACAGACGACTGGACTGAATTTCTCCTTCGTTTCCTATCTCACTTCTCGTTTCTTTTTGTTTAGTTGCTCGTTTAGTTCCTCCAAAGTTAGAACGACAGTGAAGTAAATGTGAGCTAACAGTGAGAACCACACCGAGAAACAGTGGGAGGAATGGGTCGTAGCGTGCTCGATGCAAAAAAAAAAAAAAAAAAGAAAAAGAAAATGAAAAAAAGAATTCGTTGAGACGCACGCGATGCGTGGGAGAGCAGCAAACGATGTAAAACAAGAAATTCAAAGAAATAAGGGGTAGAGGGGGGGGGGGGGGGGGGAGAACAATTTTCTGCTTTGCTTTTCGGTTCCCACCGGAGGGTACGATTTCGATCCGATGCACTCCCTCCGGAAAGCATAAACATAAATCTTGATTGGTCCCTGATTGCAACTTCAGTTTTTGTACGCCGGCCTCCCCAGGTAAGCAGCAAATCTTCGCACAATGTATAATAGATGCGATAAATTTGAGGAACGAAGGCACGGCAGATGACTGGGGAAAGAAGAAGACCAAGATGGCGGGAAGTGGGGACGATGTTGTTGATGTTCCGCGGCAACAACAACAAGATGGACGTCGAGAGAAACGGGTCACGCGATAAACCACCCAAGGTGTACTACTTCAAGAAATGCACTTGTCACACGCATAAGAAGCAATTAAACAAAAGAAAAGCGGATAATTGCTTATCTGACTGAGATTCCGGATGAGCGGGAAGTAATTGGAAGATGATGTTGGCGACGATGAGGAGGCTGTGCTGCTGGTAGCTCATGGCCATGCAGGAAATTAACACAACAAGGCCCGAACTCAATTCTACATAAAATAAAATTAAGACAACTTGTTTACATTTATTTCGGACCACTGAGAGTACCCTCTTACGAAAACACAAGGAAATAAACATTCATAAAGAAACAATTATAGTGGGGGTTAATAATTAGTTGGCAATCGTTTTTCCGGACTATCCATAGCTGAAAACTTCCTCCCGCGTATCATAAACGCCACTGTGGTCTTCGCGTAAAGTTTACGGCGTTTAAATCAGAATTTCGAGGTCCCAAGTCCAGACTATTAAAAATATACGTAGATATCTTAGGCCTTTAAAGAAGCGCTCCTGGTATGCCGACTTGGTCAATGGCCAACGCTACTAGAACCAAACAATCGTAACTTTGCTCGATGCAACCCGTGTCAGTTCCACACCAGTTACTCAAGGTTGAAGCACAGCGACGGAACAGTTTTCGAGGTTACGTTGAATTCGTCGACTCCAGGGTGGCACCTCAATGACTTCCTCTGTATTTAGATCGCTTAAATGCTCACGACGAAGCCATGAAGCACTTTGGGCTTCAGTATACAATGATGATATAGACACTACACTAGGCCATAGAAATAAGTGAAATAATAAGCTAGGTATGGGAGTAAATCCTTAATACCATCCCGTTTGCCACCCTGCTGTTAATAAAATGATACGAATGCGCATGTTATATGAACGAGAAGTAAGGGAACCGAGGGCCCGACTTCTAAAGGTGATATCATAAGAAGCCAACAAACAATGACATGAAGGACAGCATACAGGAAATTATCTGCAGTTCTTAATTGAATTACAGAAATGATAAACGAATGGAAATGAAAGTGGATGAAAGAACAACTGGCCACAGTTGGGATACAAACCCACGTCGTCGCATTACGCGTGCGATGTTCTTACCAATTGAGCTACCGCGGCGCCATTTCCTCTCCACTTTCTGAGGTACTTATGTCTGTCTACTAGAGCTAACCCTTTGAGTGTTAGCCAGCGCCGTCACTCACGGCCATGGCAGATTTGCGCCAGACTCAATAGTTAGCCGCTCTTTTGTCATCACGCATACCTGTTGAGTATTAATTGCTTTGCGAATAAAACAAGTAACTAAAATAAGTACTGCTGGATTACCGATAATGAGAATCAGTATTCCTACAAGCTAATGCGCGCCTCACTCTTTTATAGTGGACATGTGTTCCGAGCTTCTGCCGTTTTGCTGTTACCAGCATCCCTATTTTGTACGCCATCGCCCTACTTAGTTCAGCCTGCAACATACGATGTGTAATGTCCTATTCAGCGGCGTTTTAACAGCTAAAAGTAATTAAATTCAACATAATAATCTCGCTTAGGCACCCTGGCACACTTGACTACTATCGCCTGAAGGTATATGTGACACAAGCACAATTTCAACAGCTGTCAAAACTGACAGGTGACAGCTAGGAAAAGAAAGTGTGCCAGTTGAGATTTTGCAATATTTGCGGCTTTTACTTCGCCTTCTCGAGTAAGAAGGAAAAAAATAATTGTCAAGCAAACTGGCTGTGAAATTTCGAAACGTCCATTAAGGCGTCATCCCGCTTCTAGCTATTAGCACATACTCTTACTGATAGCGATATCGATTTTTCGGGAGCACATTGCTTACATCAGACTAGAGTCACTAGGCTACTCGTCAATTTGTTTGCTCTCCTGGCAACGGTTCGGCTAATGTGGCAATCAATTTCGTTTATTTATCACACAATGGTTATTACGGTGTCTCCTACGTCTGCATGTGTACGTCGGTTACGCACGGCGGATAATGGATGTCCCGTTTTTACAATAACTGACCTTCTGCTCAACCAAAAGGTGTTTAAGGTGTTCTTATAAAACTGTAACCGCTGTGCAATATTTTGTTTTATAATTGTACACGGCAACAGTTTCGCATTCTATTATTTGGGCTTACTTGTATTTCTGGCATGTGTTAATTAATTAATAAACGAGAGGTGGTTATATCCAAGCCTAAGCGTAGTAAGGCTTGTTTTATATTGTTTAAGTTTTTACTCGGCCGGCGTCGTTTATGTGTTAAACACTTCGAAAGAATAATCAACTCGAGGTTCTTTATCGTGCACCAAATGCTCGGTACAGGAGCGTTTTTCTATTTTTGCGTTTTTTCAGTTTTTTTTTTTTGCATGCAGGAAGGACGTACAAGACTTACGATAAACAGAGCGAACGAGACAACAAAGTCAACTCGAATGAGATGGGAAAAAAGTCATCACGGGGTCTTTCCAGGACGGCGATACCTTGAGCTGCAATAAACTGTCACAATCACGCGTCGGCGTGTTTGAAACTGTAATAGTGGTGGTCCCTTGAGCCAAAAAAAATATACAAAAATAAAAAATAAGAAATAATATTAAAAAAGAAAGAAAAGGAAGGAAAGAAAATAAAGAAAATGGAAAAGGTTGGAACTGCCTAATGACGATGTCGATGGATTTAAAACGACATGTCATTCAATTTAATTCGCCGCATCTTTCGACGCCCGAATGTGCGCCTCTTTGCAATCGGTTCGGAGACATGCTCCTGCTTGCGGACAGGACAAGGCTCGGTTGCAGTAGCTCCGTGTTGCGCAATTGCGACGCCACGTCTCTCCGGGACATTAATGCGTGTGCTGCGAGCAGTTACGGTGTCGATTGCGCCACGCCGGTGAAGTTACAAGTAAAAGAAAAAAAGAAAAGAAAGGTAAGAAACACGGGTGACTGCATGAGTCCGACAAAAAAAAATTTAAAACACCGGCGCATAGCAACTAGCGTCTAATTGGAGGCAACGGCGAGCGGAAACTACGCGTATAGGGAATTTTTTCAGCTTGGATCGATGAGGACTTGTCGTATTGAAGATGCCGCGCAATTATCGCGCACTGTGGCGTGATAATACTGGCCTGGCGCAACCAGCAATGCATCTGCGTGACATCGCTCCCGTTTGCAGGGCTTAGATGAACGAATACGTTTTATATTGGACGGCCTGGCTCTGGGATGTCGGCTATAGGGGGCGGAAATGATGGGAAGCTGTGCATAGAAGAGAGAGGTATCCGACAGTAGCCGCCGAAGACTACAGCTCCTAAAGGACTTAACCACCTCCGGCAGCGATGACAAGACGTACCTGCGCCACACCTGAAGGCCTAGATCCGGTCGGCCACGCCAATCTGAAGAGTAAAGTCTCGCAGCCACGGTTTGACAGTCCCGACCACCCACGCAGGGGGAAGTATTCAACTAAACGCCACCTTTTAAGCAGTTTGGTTGGAACGCTCCCATTCAAAATGTAACTGAGCTGTGAGAGACGCCATATGGGAGGGCTCTAGATTGTATTTTGACCACACGCAGTCGATTGGTGCACAGCAAGCTCTAAGATGTTAGCCACATTTTTCAAAAGCCGCGGGAAGGTGCAGGGGAGTATCATATACATTACTACCATTGGCCGACTTCCAACTGCACTGTCCTCCTACGCAAGGAAACGATGGTCTACTATCCGAAAGTGATAGCAGAGAATAGGTCGCTAAATACCTCATACCTCGGCAACAGTTAGCATTATATTTTACGCGTTCATGTCGCAGCTTATGGAAAGTGATTGGATGTCTAAACTTGGATGTCCACCCGTGGAGTAAAACAGTATACTACGTGCGAAAACCCTTTTCACGCGGTGAGGTCGCATCAATCTACGGGTCATTTCTCCATTAAGGCTTCCAAACTCCGAATTCGAAAACTATACAGCGGGGTCCACAGTTAATGAGAACACCCCAATGTGCGGCTCTCTCTTTGATGGCGCTCTATATAGCTTTAGGTGTCTGTTGAATCCGTGTACGCGTATAATGCACTGCACAGGTGTGGATAAAGGTACATGCCAGCGTCACCAACCACCAGCGAACTGCCGCAACACCGGCCTGTCGTACACTTGCCATAAGGGAACAGTTCGCACGAGCTCTGTACCCGTGTTCCCTTTCACAATGGACTGCAATGTAGTACATATCATAACGCCGCAGACTTTGTCAAGCGACGACATGACAAGCACATTCGATTCCGCTAATTTCGTGGTTCCCGCAATTTCTCTCCGTCACTTTCGCGTCACACGTGATCACTCTTTTGTCGCGTTTTGCTCGCCGAGGTTGGTTGCAAAGCGCTGTTTGCGCGCGACACCAGGTCCGTCCGCGTTCCGCTTCCCCGACGCGCGGCGTGTAACGGATACACGAAGCGACAAACACGACGTCGCTCGCGCTCCATTCCGAGAGAGAACCTTATTTCGATCGTCCCGCGTTAAGGGAGGTCATGGAGGCTGGAGTAGAGGGGGGGGGGAGGGGAGAAGAGGGTCGCTCGCGCTGACGCACGAAGGCTACACATGTGGCGGTGACGATAATGCGTCCGTGCCAAACGTTCTATGTTCTGTTTGTATGCCTATAACGTATATAGGTACTACCGATCCTTTTCCCCAAACCCCCTCTCCACCCCACCCCCCTGTCGTGCCTAGGCAAGTCGAGCGGGACGTGACGGTGCATAGAAAGGGTTTTTCTGTCCCCCCAAACGCAAGTTAAACACGGGACGTACGCTTTCACCGTCACGGCATCCGGAGAATACGGACTGAGGAGACGGGCAGGATTACAGCGTGGGTACATCGGAACGGGGCTAAAAGTGCAGACCCTGTAACATGATGCAGCCGATAGAGGAAAAAAAAATGGAGAAGCAAGAGAGACAGAGAGAAAGAAAACGAGGAAAGAGAACAAAGGTTTCGCACTAGAGAGCGCGGTATCTAGGACGCTGTGTGACCGTCCGAGGAGATCAGATTACACGGTATATGCCTTTCTTTCTTACTTTTCTACGAGGTGCGTGCCCGTAAAGCTATAGTTACCAGCTTGATCCCGCTGGGGGGGAGGCTCGTGCACACCTAACTACGCGCTTTCCTGCATGCTCTGTACACAGAACAGGAAAGCTCGGCATTTGGTCTTCGTTCGCGCTTTCTCTTAGTCCTACTACTGTTATTACTTTTTCTTTTTTTGTGTGTGCTTCCTGCTTTCTGTCGCTTCTTCCGTGGTGATCATATGTCCGCTGTCGGCGGAAAGGTCGGCCGGGCGTGCTCGACAACCCAGTCCGATCCGGCGGCCTCGGATCTCCTGTCGTTTTATCCTTTTTTTTTTCTTTTTGTTCTTTCTTATCTTTCAGTCGTTCTCTTTTTGTCTCTCTGTTGTTCTTTCTCCCCGTGGTGTTTGACTTTCGCTGCAGTCGTTTTCTTTTCTTTTGCGTACTTGCGAATGCTTTATGGTGTTTGGCTCGATTGTTGCTTGTTACGTGCACCTGGTGTCGAAACGGCCGAACAGCGCGCGTTACTGCGGCGAGAGCCCTCCCACCGACAAATCGCATGCCACACGAGCACAGTCTGACGCGGAGACATCGCAGTTTCTTTCTTGCGTCGTAGCCTTTTATTTTCGGGAGACCCGTGTGTGTCCACGTTACATTGTCTCTGTTCTTGTCATCTGTTTGTTTCTGTCTATATGGGGGTCTCTTGATCGTTACTATACAAACGGCGAAGGCCGTGCCTTCAAGTGTCGACTCGGCATGGAGCGCCCAGCGAAAGTATAGGGATGCGATATACCGCGTACCTTGTTTGTGCTATCAGCGGCGTGGAATATCCGATCGAGAGGATGATAGAAGAAAGAGAGATAGAAATAGGGTGGGGGGGGGGGGGGGGGAGGAGACCGGAAGTGAGGGAGTCGCTCCACCGACCACAGCCGCGTCGCTGTATCTGTATAGTGTGTGCGTTCCATTACCGTTTTCCGAAAGAGGCCCGGCTCGAAGAGTGCGAAGATGTGTTGGGCTTAGCGCGCCGTTTGCTTTGCGCACGGTGGCGTAGTATATAGGAGCAGTCAAATACGCGTTGGTGATCCCGTGTCGTTTTTTTTTTTCTTTTTTCTTTTTTTTTTTTTTTTTTGTTGCGCCGGTGCTTGCTCCGTGTCGTCACGACGTAATGTAGCTGACGGCCTATAGAGACATTTCGCGAGGCGAGAATTAATTCCGGACCGGTAAAAGCATGCCGGTAAAAGAAGGGGGACACCAATTTGCTGCAACGCCGCTACACCATCGCGTTCGCAATCCGCCAGCGCCTTGCGTCGCCAGGTAGAAAAAAAAAAAAGAACGCAAGCACATATAGGCGCCGTTTCCTAATTAATTCGGGACACGATCCTGACGTCTCGTTGGTAAAAGGCGACGAATCCGCGCCGCTCGCAAGGAGCGCGTATAGTATGGGCGAAATTGCGACTTTTGCCGACGCCGTGGGTTCTGATGCACGGCGCTGACGGCCTAATTAATTTCCCTGCGACTGGTATGGGCAAGTTTTTCTATGTAAATCGCAAGTCTGCGTGGAGTAAGACGCCTGATGCCGGAATGCATCTCCTGTTGGCTTGGTTTCATCTCGCTTTCGTGCTTTGACGTATACGCAGAGAGTGGAAATATTTACGTCACGTCAGAATGTTGTGGCGCATTAGACGAATATTCGTGGCAGCGTGATTTTCGCAGTGGGTTTTATTCCGTGTATACGAAACGTTCGCGCCGCGTGGGTAGCCTGACGCAACGCAACCGACAAGCGTTTTTTTTTTTTTTTTTTTTTTTTTTTTTTTTGCACTGAGAGTTTATTATGAATGGCTTGTTGGTCAGGGAAGCCACATGTGTTCAAGGGATGCCGAATTACGTGAGAAGGCCCACGGACGTAGAATTGAAACATCCCTCCTGCAGCTAAAAATACATCAGCCCCAACTGCGATCAGCGACGCTGGCTGGCACTCCTACGGCCGGTAGACTTCTGGTGTACAGACCGGTAGACTCCGGTCTTCTGTTACTTATCGTTTTTCCTTTTTTTTTTCGTTCACTCATTCTGAGTCCCGGTAATGTCAAGGATGCGTAACGGAATACCAACTCGACCAAACCTCCGCCCTTGTGAACTTCATTCCTACGGCTAATCACGTGTACGTCCGCGAAACCCAATTAAGAAAGTAGGACGGGAAGCTGGTCGCCATGGTATAGCTTAATTACTCCAAACTGCGAAAAAAGCCTAGTTTAAGATAGTCATGAAACAACCGTCTATTCATCACTTTACAGTCGCCATTGACGCGAACCTTGTGTGCTTCTAGTTACTTCCCACTGCTCTAAGCACATTCGCTGCGCACGTTCAAAATGCCATATAGAGCGCGCGCCGACACGGCCCGTCAGATCGCTCTCGAGCGGCTCACAATGTCCCAAGCATCCCCCAAAAAAGCCCCGTATGACCGTCGCCACAGGGTTGTTTGTTACTCCCTAGGGGTTCCCTCGTGCTGCTATGTGCTCTCCGGCCCAACCGTATCGGTTTTTCGGAAAGTCTCCTCTCTCGTTACGATGGGCCCTCAAGAGTGTTACGCCAAGTCACTGACGTCATACATACCAAATTCAACTAATTGTCGATCCAGCGCGGTCTACGTGGAGGTCCTCCACTATAGTGCCTGGGGGGGGGGGGTTATGGTTATGGTCGCGAGACAGTGATGGGGGCTGGTATAGTTATGGTTATGGTCGCGAGACAGTGATGGGGGCTGGTATACTGTCGGTCGGACGACGACGACAGTGGCAAAGTTACCAGAGGCACGCGAGGGCCTTGCATCCACCACCGCCGCTATACTTGTGGTTGCGCTAACCCTGTATTATACGACTGTAATTAGTAAAGATACGTTATTTCAGAAACAATATATTCCGTTCCTTTGCCGGGGTACGAACCTACTCGCTGTATACATAAAGGGTAGATGTGCATCATGGTCATCACAGTACCCGCCACGGTGTCTCAGCGGCTATGACGTTGCACTTCTGAGCGCGAGGTCTCGGGTTCGCTTCTCGCGGCCGCGGCGGCCGCATTTATTTGGAGGCGAAATGAAAAAAAAATGAAAAAGAAATAAAGAACGCCCATGTAGTTAGTTAGATTTAGGTGCACCTAAGAGAACCTAGAGTGGTCAAAACCGAACCGGAGCCCTCCACTACGGCCTCCCTCGTATCGCACTGGGCAACCAACATCGGGGCGATAAATCCCCTAATTCAATCAGCACAGTGTTGTCTTGAAGTTAGAGGAGTCCATAGCGCCTCGGTGTCTGTCTGATGCAAGCCGTTTTCCTGCATGTACCCGGGTATACGGAGCCGCCCGCTCCTCAGTGAGGTGTTACAGTAGGGGCTCGTTGTTTTCGCTGTGATATATTAAGGTGACCGTGCGCGGAGTTTTTGTGCCTGACTCAGGAGTGTGTATACCGTGCTTTCTCGGCAAGGAATCGAGGTGGCCTGCGACGCTCTCTTTTCGGGCTGTAAGGGTGGTTTTAAGGTGGGCTCTCAGTTATTGTGGAAAGAAGGAACTTCGAGACAGAGAGACGATAGAAGGAGAGAAGAAGAGATGGTGCGAAATTATGCCCAGTCCGCCGTGACAGCTTGTTCAACCTAATAAGTAAGTTAGTAAATGAGCGAGCGAGCTAATTAGCAAGTAGTATTTAAGTAAATGAGTAATTGAACGTGTCGGTATATAAATACATAAATGGTATTTCTTCTTTTATTACATCGCTGATTCAAAAAAAAAAAAAAAACGCAACGCGAACAAGACTTGACGACAGAACTCCGCGGAGCAAGGTTTATAGAAGTCCTCACCCTTTCTGGAAACCCTAAACCTTTATATAGTCAGATGATGACGTGTAAACTGGTGTTCTTCAAGTCAATTGGCTGCATTCTGGGTGCTTCCTACACGGTCCTCTTTATAGCCCTCCGGATCGTAAAAAGAGCGCCGTAAAACGCAAAAGGGGACCTACCGGAAGGGGCGTAAAAGTGTAATAAAAATGCAAAGTAAGGGGGAAAAAAAAGAACCAAGTCGCCCGTGACTCAGCAACAACGTCGTATGCGAGGTGTGAAGTACGAGGCAAGGCGGTATGATTATTAATAAGTTCTCGGAGCCCCGCCGTGCGATGTGGCGGGACACGGTCGATCTCTTTCTTGGCCGCTGCTTCTATTGATTCCTTTGAAAGGGAGGCGCCTCGTTATGAACGAGATCCCTCGAGATTGCCCCACTTTGCCACGCACCGAGACTTCGAGAATTAACGGCCTGGTAATTGAAGGAAAGAACGCTAATGTTTACGATTCGAAAGCTATCATCCTTTCTCTACTCGGTGTTATTGAAACAAAATGAAGTATAGCAATGAATACTTCTTCTAAGCATGCAGCGAATAGCTCTCCAATGTTATTCACTGCATGCTTAGAAGAAGTATTCAAGCTCTTAGACTGGGAAGGCTTAGGAGTGAGGATCAACGGCGAATATCTCGGCAACCTTCGGTTTGCAAATGACATTGTCCTATTCAGCAACGATGGGGACGAATTACAAAAAAAATTATTTAGGACCTTAACCGAGAAAGTGTAAGAGTGGTGTTGAATATTAATATTCCGAAGACAAAGATAGTGTTCAATAGCCTGGCAAGGGAACAATAATTCAGGATCGCCAGTCAGCCTCTCAAGTAAAGGAGTACGTTCATCTAGGTCAATTACACACAGGGGACCCTGTTCATCAGAAGGAAATTTACAGAAGAATAAAATTGGGTTGGAGCGGGTACGGCAGGCATTACCAAATCCTGACTGGGAGCTTACCATTGTCGTTGAAAAGAAAAGTGTACAAAAATTGCATCCTACCGGTGCTAACATATGTGGCAGAAACTTGGATGTTAACAAAGAAGCTCGAGAACAAGTTAAGTACCGCCCAAAAAGCGATGGAATGAAAATTGTTAGGCCTAACATTAAGAGACGGGAAGAGAGCGGTGTGGATTAGAGAGCAAACGGCGATAGCCGATATTCTAGTTGACATTAAGAGGAAAAAATGTAGCTGGGAAGGCCTTGTAATGCGTAGGATGGATAACCGGTGGACCATTAGAGTTACGGAATAGATACCAAGAGAAGGGAAGCGCAGTCGAGAACGGCAGAAAACTAGGTGTCGTGATGAAGTTCGGAAATTTGCAGGCGCAAGTTGGAATCAGCTAGCGCAAGATAGGGGTAATCGAAGATCGCAGGGAGAGGCCTTCGTCCTGCAGTGGGCATAAAATATAGTCTGACGATGATGATGATGATGATGATGATGATGATGATGATGATGATGATGATGATGATGAATACTTTTATACTCCAGGTTGCTGCTTAGAAAGTATTGCTCAGCCCACGCAAACCTTGAATGAGCTGGTGTTTGCGGATGACCTATTAGCACGTTAAAGTGAATCGTGATTTTTTTTCTCGACTATTATCATATACATCGCCTTCGTCCTCGTCACATCGCGGCGTCGACGTTCTGGCCGACGTGCATCCACCTGGTGTACTGTTTTAATTTGGGCAGCTGGTGAGCGATGCGGTGCACGAACATAGTAAACATTGTCTTAGTTGGAACCTGTGTGGCGCCATTAACATTTCACGAGATTAGACGTTACCTAGGGTGAAAAAAAGAAACAATAAAACGTGATTATACACATCACATTTAGTGTATGCATCACTTATTTAGCCATCTCGCTAAAGATTCGCGTGGCATAGATTCCAGCGCGTGCGCTGAATCAAATCAGCATAATTTATGCTTACATCTACTAAAAGTAATCGCAACATATATGGCATCGTAACTTTCTTGCTCGTCATGTGCAAACACGAAAACAGGCAGCCATATGGTCCAGATAGAAGCAATGACGCAATTAAAGTTTTTACCCGCAATTATTGCATGGTAGGCTATACCAGCAGGTCTTAAAGCTCCGAGTATGAATCTTTCTTTCTTTCTTTCTTTCTTTCTTTCTTTCTTTCTTTCTTTCTTTCTTTCTTTCTTTCTTTCTTTCTTTCTTTCTTTCTTTCTTACCGTCATTAGCTTAATTCCAAGATATGTACATGACTCCTTCAAATGTACGGTTCTTCCGAAAGAAGAATACAAAAACACATATGATACGAGGTAACACTTATCATATAGAGCTCGAGGTAACACATCAAATAGAGCTCTTCAAACAAACGAGCTCCATCTTTGAAGGAGCATTTGCTCGGATGTAAAAAACGCTCTCGTGATGAAACTTGAACATGGAGATGAAAATGCGAAATCAAAGGCTCGAGAAGACGGCGATACTTCGGTGATGAAAAATCGAAGGAGAACAAATAAAGAAGAAAGAATAAGCGCTCTGCGTAAAGCTCATCAGAAACACGTATGGTGTTCTTCGCACTGAATACCGAGCCTATAAGGAGGCTATAAGCTCCACGGGCTAATACCCCATCTATTTGGAAGGGAGGTTTGCTTCAGCCTCCTTCATCTCCCTTTCTAGGCATATCTTCTTCGATCTACTTTTTATTTCTTGTTCATTCCTCGCTCAAGCTCTATAACAAACTGCGTCGATGACCGTTACGCGCGTTTTTTCGCTACGCGCACTTCAGGTCCGTCGAACAACAATTGATAAGGCCACGTATCTTGGCCAACAGGATTGGGAAACCACGAAACAAAAAGCATCGCCGCCTTCAATGTGTCGCAACTCTTTTATCGAACATCGAGACAAGAGGTCGATCGATGCAGCTATAGGCACTCCAGCAGCGCGTTGTACGAACAGGTCATTAAAGAAAGAGTGTCGAAAGCTGAAAGTGAATGCAGGTCTCTCACGCTGAAAAAGCTTGTCTGTTTCTTTTTTTTTTTTCAGCGTATCCTGCAAGGTACGATGCACGCCCAGCCAGCAAGGGATGCATAGGCGAGCGCATAAGTTTCGTCAAGCGAACAAAATCCTCAAAGTACACGGTCAACCGAATAAACGGCGTCTATAGTCGACACTGTGTATTTATCGGGTATAGCGCGACGAGCGGCGATCGAAGCTCGAAGCAGCTGCTATTACAGTTCTGGATACAAACGTCTCTATACATAGGTCGTCAAAACGAGCGCCTTCTTTAAATCTGGCGGTGGCGGGGTCTAACGTGGAGGTGGAAAAATGATTTTTTTTCTTTATTTTTTTTTCTCTATAGACCCTGGGTGGTATAACATCGACGTTATTTGTGCGGCAACGGCTCTTTGGCGTCACTAACACGGCGTCTTTCGAAACGTGTAACTGAATGAGAGACAGCCAGCTCTATAGTTTCTTGCGAAGGCCAGCAATTGAGCAAATACAAGAAGAAAACGAAGAAGAAAAAAGATTTTGAGGATGACCTGCCACGCAATGTAAGGATCGTAGCCGCCCTATTTCGTGCCGCCCAGAGCAGGAGATAGCGAAACACGCGACCATTATTTCGTCCGCTCCGGATCGCTCGACTCGCTGGCGCGAGATTAGTTGTTGCCGCCGCACGGAATCGCCATTACTGGCCCTCCATGCACGAAACTTGAGAGGGGTCTGATGCTGCTTGTTTTTCGGTGTTTGATTCACTTCGGCAGAGCTGGCCTTATTCTACGCGGCTACGATATTGACGGGCGGCGTAGGAGGGATAGAAGCTATACATGTACGGTAAGCGACGTAGAAGCCGGTGTTATTCTCCGGCTATGCTATTATTGGCGGGTCAGCTCAAAAACAGTCCCCCCCCCCCCCCTCCCTCCGCCACTAAAACGCCGAAGTGTTTAGGCGCGATATGTATGAGTGGCGCAACGTCTATTGCGCAGAAGTGGTTTAACGTTGCGCCAAAGGGAAGGCGCATGACTTGCAAATTGGGAAGCTTCACAGTCAAAAGAGCGAACGTAAAATCGAAGGCAAGGAGAATTTATTTATTTATTTTTATTTATCTATTTATTTACTTGCTGAGTATGTTGAGAAGTGAGTCCGAATGGCACTTGTGTTTCATCGCTTCTTAAGCGATATAAATCTGGAAAACTAAGCCACAGTCCTCTCCTCCGGAAAGAATCTACCTTCTCGAGTAAATAAATAAATAAAAAGAAGCATTCATGAAGAGCAATGGACCACAATTTATCATAGGAATAAAGCATCACTTAATTCACGGCGCATACTCTATACAGCAGCCGGAATTCAGCGAAACATCTGCTACCCATAAACGTCGAATACTGTGCAGCAGTTCAAAAATTAACACCCCTGCATTCAGTGCACGTAAGATAATCTTAGCAGGAGAGAGACAATCTTAGAGAGAGAGAGAGATACATACTTGTACGCAGCACAAGTGCAGTTCTGCAAAAATGCAAGCGGAAAGTTTCTCCGCTCTAGTGTATTTGTATTCCGTCAATGAAGTAAGTACTTGACCTGGCCCTGCACACGGTGAGGAGTCGAACCGACTACCATAGTCGACACTCAGCTGCAGGACTGACGCGGCCGCTGCGTTACTGCGGTGGGTGTCACGGCGAAGATTCGGGCAAGAAATAGCGTGAGACACAACAACAGACTCGGAAAGAAAACTAAAATAAATTCTGTGGTTTTGCGATCCAGAACCACGACCTTATAGTGACGTACGCCGTATAGTGGGGGAGCTCTGGGTTAATTTCGGTCCCTTGAGGTTCTTAACGTGCCCCTAAATCTAAGCACGCGAGCGTTTTTTCATTTCATCCCCATCGAAATGCGGCTGGGATGGAATCCGCGACCTCGAGCTTAGCAGCGCAATGGCATAGCCACTAAAGTTATTTAGCGTGGAAGCTTGGGCGTGTTGGTGATTCGTTGGAAAAAAACACAGTGGAAAAAACACGCTCTCTCGTGTCCGTGTCTTTTTTTGCGCTGTGTTTTTTTTTCCACTAAAGTTAACCGCGGCGGGTAACAATCGGAGTCTTGGCAGCCTGGGTGGCGTACTCGTTCTCATCCTACTGGCCTATCTTCCGTTTCCTATACTGCAGAGTGAACCTAGTTAACTTTTTAAGCCACGCTTTATAGGCTCATCATCATCATCAATATCATAGGTTCACTTGTGTCGGGGTCGGTGTACGCGTACGCGGTATCATAATTAGCATTGGCTAGAGCGTCGTCGTCTTCTTCTGCAGCTGGCTCCTTGGTGCCCCTCGGGTTGCGCTCGTCCTCGTGCCCAGCACGCGCTCGTGCCACTGCTCCCGCGTTCGTCGTCGTCGTCCTCTTCTTCCACAGCTGGCTGCGTTGCCGCTAATCAATCCAGCGTATAATTTCACTTATCGGCTCAGGCATACGGCATCCTGGACTAGGGACGCCGCCCACCTCGGACAATCTTACACCGTCTGCTCATTTCCCTAAATAAAGTTTATTCCTCCTCCTCCTCTTCTGTCGTCGTAATGGGGAGGCCGCGTTTACGGGGGTATGAGGTATTGCTTAAAGGGGTATGAGCCATTGATTGTCTAAGGTGCCGGACATATTTAACTTGGAAGGAATTCAATTTCGAAGAATCACAATCGGCAATGGCGGGTGAATGCTGCTAACCAGGCCGCCGAGCAAACTCGAGACATCGAAGGCAAGCGACAACAGCGACGAGCAGAGAATCGTACAACGCAACGGAAGGAAAAGTCTGCACGAAAGGGAACGAAAAGTAGAAGGAAAGGGAAGGACAAGTAGTAGGTCATGTACGCACACGACAAGCTTCGCTTACCCCCGTTTTACTCGACAGGGGAAGGGCTGGTGATTATTTCTCTCCATGTTGAAAACTTCGAGGCAGTAACAGACAAAGACGTAAGACAAGAACAAAGACGTGCCCTCTTCCTCAAGTCTTTGTTACCGCGCAAAGTTTCTACATGAATATGTACCAACTTGTCCAGTTAACTTATTTTATTATTTCCTGCCTTTCGTCTTTGTATACCTTCCTTCCCTCTTAACGCTGCATTAATCAACAGCCGCGGAATTTGTAGTGTGCGATAAGTATCCCCAATGTCGAATTGAATATGTTCGTTGTTTCTTGGTCCTGCTTACTCATGCATACGAAGAGCAAGCGTTTGCGTGTGGGATAAAATAGAAACGATTTTTGTGTGTTTTTAAACTCTACACCCCCCCCACCCCGCCTCCCCCCCGCCACACACACACGCACACACACAAACAATCGAACAATCAAACAAACAACACGCACGCGTGTTTATTGTACCTCATTGAACACCGTAGGTAAAATGCTGAAGTGTTGCTAGCGCCAGAGCTGGCAAAAATCTGGGTGCAGTGAAAGAAAAAAGAAAGTTATAAAAAAAGAAAATTTGACAGCAGATGTGCCATGCTCGTGCACTGTTTCATAACTTTTTATTTGACTTGAAATCATACGTACGAATCGCCAAAGAGTAAAAGAAGGGAAAAGCAGCAGCAGGGCAACTGCCACCGCAAGGGACAAAGCGACTGCCTGCTCTTCAGGAAGGAGGTGATATAAACATAGAAATGAAACATATCAAGAAGCGAATGAAATACATTAAAGTAAAAGAATCGCCCAGTGTCAGCAAACATCGAACTACAAAAAAAAACTATTTGTGAAAGAAAAAAAAAAAAACACAAGGGGCGGGAGCAGGCGGCGCGGCTGAAAGCAGTTTGTAGTTTGAGGAACACTTCTTAAGGTTCTCCCAGTAACGAGAGAAAAAAAAATAGACGGACGCTTGAACAGCTGCGGTATAACGAAGCGCGCGTGGCAGTTGCCGCTTGAATAGGCTTCAGGAGGGATTTCACTTCTGTGACGCCGCTCCCAGTCACGTTGATTTTGGGAATGGGCAGATGAAAATCTTTTAGAGCTCCTCTTCCCTTATCTCCTCGCGAAAAAATAAATAATAGGAGATTGCGTAAGAACTTCACCGCGCCACTCGAACACGAGCATAATAGTAGGCGTCAATTAGGTATGGTACTTGCCGCGCTGTAATACGTGCTTTTTTTTGTACACGAGAATACTGATTGGCGCTATTAGGCACCTTACTTTGTGCACTGTAATACGGGCGATGTACACGAGCCTACTAATAGGCACTATTTAAGTATCGCACTTTTTGATCTGTAGTATGCGCTGTCTGTGTTGACGAGCATAATAATAGGCGTCAATTAGGTATCGTACTTTCCGCAATGTAATACGCGCTGTATTTGTACACGACACACTAATGGTTGCTAATTAAGTATCGTACTCTGTGCACTGTAATACGAGCTACGTATACACGAGCATACGAATAGGCGCTATCTAAGTCTCGTAATTTCCGCACTGCAATCCGCGCTCTTTATGTATACGAACACACTAATAGGCGATAATTATAGGTGTCATACTTTCGCACTGTAATACGCGCTGTCTGTGTACACGAGCATACTAATAGGCACTAATTAAGCATTGTACTTTCCGTATTTTAATGCGCGCTGTCTGTGTACTCGAACGTACTAAGAGGGCAAATTAAGTATAATACATTCTGCACTGCAATCTCCGCTGTCTATCTACATGACAATACTAGGCATGCTTTCTTTCCGCACTGTGGTGGGTAGGTTCCGGCTGAAAGCATACCAAACATTCTACACAAAATTTGATTGTGAATTAAAACATGAATACGTACGCGGATAGAGTGACGTTGGATACAATGAGATGTTTCACTGTAAACACCGGCCCCGAGACTCAGTAATTCCTTTGATGGTAACTTCTGAAGAACATCAAAACATGGCGCCAGAGAAACGAAATAACTCCGCAAAATTAATTATTGCCTACACTATACTTCCGCCCTGGTCTCTGCACAAGCGCGTGCTCAATGTAGAGGTTATTATGGCGTAGATAAATGAATGAGTTTACGGAATCGTGCAGGCGCCCCTTTTTCTTTCGTAGGGCTCAAGTTGCAGACTAACGCATTTTGATTTCAAATTTAAAGCGAAGTTTTCCTTACCTTCACTTCTCTCCTACTCCATCTCGTCTGCCCCCCCCCCCCTCTCTCTCTCTCTTTCCTGCCCGGGGAAAGTGTACGTACAAGTGCGAAATTATTTCTCACCTAAATTATATTTTTGAAGCGCTCATTTCGCTGTGCGTTGAAGAAATGTCGGTGCTCAGTAATTGATGAAAACAAACAAACAAAGAAAAATTCAATACCGAGCTCTGCCCGGCGGCGCCCCACAAATATCTACGCTTGTACTGTCGGTAGGTTGAGGTGCAACGTGGAACACCGAGACATGTTTTCAGCATCTGTGCCTGGGCACTTTCCAGCGTACGCAAACATGACCAGCTCATACCTGATAAAACTGGCACGGCTATATCGAATATAGCCGACGTAGAGAGCCTGGTACAGCCGGAGTAGCGAATGCTCAGATGGACCCCACTTCATACCGGCCAGAAAGCGAAAAACTTGAGCAAGCCCAGTTAACTTTTTTCTTTAACATTGCCACATGCTTCGACCATGAAACACCGCGGAACAATTGAGGAGGCTCGCGTCACCCCTTTACCTGTCTATCTACGATGCGAACCTCTTCGAGTATTCCTGCGACTGCTGTGCCGTCATGGATGCCACCCCTTATCGACACTTCCCGATATACGGCCGGACTCCACTTTTTCAAGAGCCATTAAATGCCAAGAATTTACCATACCATCATACTTTGCCCCTGCTGACCTTCCACGTATGCCCCCATGGGTAATGTCCAAAATAAGGGTACGTCTATCTATTCCCGGAATTTCTAAAAAATAGCGAATACCTACCGTCGGCCTCAGACATTTAACCTTTGAATATATGTCGAAATAATATGACTCCTCGGTGAATGTGTATAGAGACGGATCGGTCTCGTCGTGTGCGTCTGGTGCGGCTTTCGGCGTGCCTGCGCATCGAGTCATTCGATGGTTTTGTCTGTGTAACAAGACGACTACAACATCTACGGAACTAGTGGCAATCAGAGAGGCCGTTCAATATATTTCGCAACAGCCTCCTCAAGTATGGACAGTCTTCAGTGACGCAAAATCGGCTCTGCAACTACTTGGAGTGGTATTGATAGAAAGCGCTTACAGAGTGTTGGCTCTTCAAACTGCCGAGCTATACACCTTAGCGCAAGAAAACGGCCACCACATCACATTTCAGTGGATTCCCAGTCACAGTGGTATACTGGGCAACGAACTGGCTGATGCCGAAGCGAAGAAAGCGCTCGAAGAATCAGAGTCAATGCTTGCAATTCCTTTTTCAAGAGCGGACGCCAACTGCCTCCTCTCCAGTGTCATCCGAAAATCGACACAAAAGCACTGGGATAATCCGGATAATCGACACAGACGACTACAGAGATTAGACCCTACCATGAAATTTAGGCTACCACCGAAAATTCAACGCAACTGTGCCAGTCTTCTGCACAGACTAAGGCTGGGGGTAGCGTTTACGCGCGGATACGTGCACCTCATGCGACGCACCGAGTCTCCAGACTGTGAGTTGTGCCATGTAAATGAGACTATAGGTCATGTGTTTTGTGACTGCCCTAAGTACGTGGAAGAGCGTCAAAGGTTGAAGAATGACCTTACGCGTCTGAACAGCCCACCGTTGTCGGAGGACGTTATTTTAGGCCCTTGGCCAGACGCTCAATCGAGTTTCAAGGCCATCCAGACGCTACTGAACTTTTTAAAAAGCACGGGCCTGGACTGTAGGCTTTGAGCATGCCAAAGTGCTTGCCATATGTGTTACATCCTCCTCCTCTCGTCATCGTTACCCACCATGCGCCTCTTTCTTCCCTCTTTCTTTCCCTCTTCCCCTTCCCCCAACGCCGAGTAGATGGCTAGAGGAATTTACCTCAGGCCGACCTCTCTGCATTTCGCATCATTAATATTCTCTCGTTCTCTCTCTCTCTCTGTCGGTAGGCAAAACGTGATCGAGTGTTAGTTCATTAAATGAAATGACTAACATGCAGGAAAATGAGGAAGCTTGGTAACAGTCCAAATGCCAGATCAAGTCGCTAGAACACAAACAAGTAACATTGAGCATAATACTATCATTCTATACTAGCCGCATGCATTCAGATCTGCCACGAGGTTCCCCCACCCGACAGCAGCGTCCCTGTTAAACTGTGTCAGTTTAACGCACCATCAAATGACTCGCTTCCGTCCGCTCTCCTCCTCAGCTCAGTTATGCGGCAAACACAAAACAGCAAGAAAACAAAAATAAATTAATGCAGACCGAGAGAGAATTCCAAGAGAAAAAGTCAGAGAAGGAAAGCGATCGCGTCCCACGTGTATCGCTGTGATGAACCGCCTGTCTATGTTTACCTATCAGGTCGTTTCTCTACTTGGTCGTAGTAGAAATGCAAGAGAAAAAAAAACAAAGCAAGAAAGAATTTGGGGGGGGGGGGGGGGGGGGGGAGACAGGACTGAATAAACGAAGAAAAGAAAAGAAGGCATAAGGAACGTAGGAAAGAAGAAAAAATAGAAGATGCAGGAAGAAAGAACGTAGAAAAAAGACGGAACGAGAAAAAGCAAGAAAAGCAAGAGATCGCAGAGTAAGTAGCAACAAAATAAGTCTTTGCTGCCGGAATTCCACCAGCACTCGCGACAGATATATATACATAGAGAGAGAGAGAGAGGGAAAAAATAAAATAAAGCGTCTGCCAGTTTAGTGCACGACGGTTGCTTATGCGCGACGGACGAAACCATTTTGCTGGCTTGTGGTGACGTGGCGACAATTTTATAGTCTCCGCGCTCAATGTGGGGGCCATAAAGTTTTACGGCATGGCACATACGGAGGGACGATTTGCGGACGCGGGGAGATGGAACTGGAGCTGGACACGTTCTGGCCGTCACGTCACGAATGCAAGTGAGCGACATGATGAGCTCGCGTGAAGAGTAACAAATGTTTAAGAAGACGAAAAGAAAAGGGGTAAATAAAAACTACGGAGGACAGTTCGCTAGAACGCAAGGGAAAATGTGAGTGACTGTGGTCAGTAATATATATAAATATATATTTGTATTATCCGCAGTTATAGTCAGCACCGCAGATTTTGCAGGCTGCAAATACCACTGCAGTGAACACGGTTATAGCGGAGGGGTCTGTAGAAAGCAAATAACCTTCCGATTAAGCTCTGAACCTTACACTAACGCGCGTTATGGATTGCAAACGTAACAGTTCGTTAGGATTCAATATGCAGAAACAATATTGCTATTCAAGCCCGCTTACTCCGCTGTGTTATAGGTATACGTGTAGATAGTAGATAGATAGATAGATAGATAGATAGATAGATAGATAGATAGATAGATAGATAGATAGATAGATAGATAGATAGATAGATAGATAGATAGATAGATAGATAGATAGATAGATAGATAGATAGATAGATAGATAGATAGATAGATAGATAGATAGATAGATAGATAGATAGATAGATAGATAGATAGATAGATAGATAGATAGATAGATAGATAGATAGATAGATAGATAGATAGATAGATAGATAGATAGATAGATAGATAGATACTCTTAGTATTTGAGACACGACAGGTGTCACATCGCCATAATGGAAAGGCGGCCGGGTAAGATTCAGAGAGGGGGACAGACTTGAATGACAGCTGGAAAAAATTCTGCTCGACATACCAGTGCGAATTATTAGGTTAAAATACGACATGAATAAATAGCAAATATACGAAGAGATCTCCGTTAACCAGACTTACGGGGAGAAGGTTCCTAAAGAAAGCTCAATTTCTGCTCACTTTATGCACGCCACGCCTAGAAGAGCGGAACATTTAATTCGCCGCCCATGATATACTGCAAACTGCAATTCTCAATTTGGGGTTACGTCGTCAGGAATTCTCGGAAATTCAAGCCTTCTCGAAGCTCTCCGGCACGGCGTTAACTTTTGACGCTCCGGTAGTCATTGAACGTTCAGCAAGACCATGTATTTCCCGTAGTCTTTCTCCAATTTTCCGGCCTCCGCTTGTCTCAACTTTTTTGTCTTATCTCTACCCGGCTGCAGCGCAACATACGCCCTCTGGTGAGTTTCACGCAAAACTCGGCACGGCGCGGCCGCGGTTGTGTCGCTTTCACTTGTTTCGTAATGGGACGTGAGAAACTGTTCCAACGAGCCTTATAAGGGGACGACAGGTGAAAGTGATAACAATAATAATAAAGAAAGCACCTCTCCTAATTACCTTAACGCGTACGCTCAGTGGGTGCCCCTTGTTTTCCTAGCCTGCGCAAGCTTGTTGTCCAGCTGCTCGCGAACACTCGCGTCATAATCCTAAATGGTCGCAGAAAACAAAACACAAAATAAAAACAGGGCGGAAATTGGTTGCCAACTTGCGAGCAGTTTGCACAGTTTCGCGTGTTGCTGAGCAAGATCGCATCAGCAGTGCGCGTAAACAAGGCACAAGTAGAATACGAAACCGATCGAAAAAAAATAAATAAAGGGAGACCAAGTTTTGATGACAGCTACGTGTGCTGTGCCCTATGGCTAAATGCCTATGGTTCTACGCCACGCCAGGTGCAAGTGATGGAAAAGGAGGTGATTGTCGGGCAAATGTGAGTTCACGTAGAGTTATAGTCACTCAGTGCAGCACCCGATGCGAGGTGCCAGTGTATAACGAAAATACACACACGAGTGCATAGAGTTGGTCACTAAAGCATGCGAAGCACGAAACAGCGTAATTAAGTATACACGAGAGAAACCGACATCAGAACAAGAGGCGTTCCCCTGGGAAAAATGCTGACTCAAATCAAGGCGTGGAATTACGTCGCAAGCACGATGCAGTTTTCAGGAGAAACTTAGCATTATTAGGAGGCGTAAACTCGCGCGCGAAAGCGAGTTCATTGTTCGTGTCATCGTTACATTGATGACGTTGCCTACGTTCGAGCCACGACCGCTGTGAGCGCGACACAGGAGGCGCTACCTGGTGGAAACTGAAGACGCTGCGTCCTACAGGTGGGCATATGCATTATTTGGTGCACTTGTCCACAAGTCATCGCTGGTCCACAAGTCATCGCTGTCTTACCAGTGGGAAAACAGACGGGACCTGCTCAGTCGTTGACTAGCCGAACAGCAGTGACTTCCAACTGTCTCATGCACAGTGGCTTGAGTCAGTTGTGGTTAACTGCATAAGCAAACGAGCGGCAGGCACTTTAATGTATGTATCATGTGAGCGCTGCATATCTGGCGGTTGGAGTACATCGGTTGACACAGTACAGGGTCGATGTCCTCAGGTCCTACGTCCACCAAGAGTCCCGAGTCCACCAGTGAACTCAATACGTGAATGAGAGTGATGATGACGTCAAGCGCTTTCATCCGCAAAAGTTTCTAGAAAAAAAAAATAAACGAAACACGCAGTTTGGTCAACGCTGCTCCCTTGAATTGAAAGACAGTTCTGCGTAATTTGATTCGCTATTTATGTGTTCGGAATCCATTTCGGGCTGTGCTTCTCAGCCGCGGGAAGAGCTTAAGGCGCTCCAATATACTTACCAAGAACTCCGCTATGCGGTGACTCTCAAAGTGAGGTTGCGGCTTTGAAATGTTTTTTTGAGTGTGACAACCCACAATTTCAATTATTACGACGATGGCAATGTCATTAAACGAAAAATAATAAATTATTAAAATACGTCAAGACTCTTCTGTAAGGTGAAATACCTCCCGAGGTATTAAATCATGGCAGTTAGAAAACAGGGCTCGAGTTTTAAAACCTCAGCGTGCTGATTGACAAAAATCATCGAGTATTCGCTACTTCTAGCGTCGTCAGATGAGGAAAACACACACAACTACGAAGTATTACTTCCCCGCGACAGCCACAAAAAACCAATCACTCACTCAATCAATCAATCACTAAATCAATCCATCAACCAATTAACCAACCAAATGTTTATTAGAGTGCCCAGGAACAACCACGGAGGCTTTGTAATGGTGCAGTTAAAGATCAGCATGCAAGACACAATGTACAGAAAATACAAATGTGGTATACAAAACGATTTGACGTGGAGAAATAATCAGGAAAAAATAATGTGAGGAGGCGGGCATTAAAGGGAGGTAATCATTCAAGATGATTACCCACTATGTGAATGTAGGCAGAATACGTAATAATAGTAATAATAATAATAATCGAACGCACGCGACATAATAATAAAATAATATCGAACGCACGCGACAACGGCGAGCCGAGGACGTTGCGGGCAGAGCAGCGTCAACGTGGCAATGGCGGAAACGCATTCGCTAACGACGTCGCTATACGGCACTGCCAATGGCGCGCGCGCTTGGGTGCGACGTAACTGACGTAACTGACAGCGCAGCCAATGGAGACCTTTATCGAAACATGTGGCCAACGGGTTTTTCGTTTCGCCTAGCCATATACAGCTTTCGCTGTAAAAAACTACATGAACGCTTAGGAGCCCGCAACAACATAGACAACATTTCCAACCAATATACCTAATTTTCACCGCGGATCTACCATTATGAGCACATTTCTTTTGCCCACAACAGGGCGACGACGCAAGATGTTCATTGCCTCGCTCATCCGTGGCGCATCAGTCAAATGTGACCCTCCCACCCCGAACCCTTCCAGAGGGCTCATACCTCAAGTTTGAAGAGGTCGCTTTCCAACAACTCGGAGCTTTCTTTCCGACTAACACCTGTAATGTCACTCACGAGGACGGACGGCACATGATAACGATAATGACAGACTCGAAAAGATGTCGGACGCTTTTTTCGTTTTCAAACCTCACTGTTGTGCTTACAAATGAACCCGCCATTTCCTATACCCCTTTTTGCCAGTGCTATAGCTGTATGAAAAACACCTCGGAAACGGGATGGGAACAGCGCGAGAATAGTATAAAAAGAAATATAGTGCGGCACCAAACAGAATGGATCACAGTGAAGGGTTGAGGAAAAAAAGAAAAAGAAGCAGGCGTGACGCAGACAGATGGATATAGGTGTCCGGTGCTCGCCGAGATGGTTTCACAACATTGGAGCGCAAGAAAAACACCGCGAGCGCGCTCTGTGAACAATAAATTTACCCTGTGTACACAGGGCGCGCGCGTATTGCGAGCGCATTTTGCCGGTTTCGAGCACCGCGCTATATGCGTTCGGCCAGATGTGTATACGAGCGAACCAACAGCACCATACTGTATATGGAGCGAAAACACTCTGCAAGATTGAGACGAAATGGACTATCTCTTTTTTTTATTTTACTTTCTCCGACCAAGGTGACCACGCTTCATGTGCTGGCACGCACCCAGAAATATCTCACGAAAAAAAAATTTTTTTAACGCGATAAGAAGAAAAAAGAGAAGAGGCAACGTATAGAAGGATGTTTTGGCGATACTATGAAACTCGGGTGACCAGATAAGATAAGAAACAGGGATTCCATTTTCGTTGCCTTTTGCTCGAGACGTCGTCCCGATTGTCGTGTTGCCGAAGAGCCACGGGAACTATCGTGCGCTTCTTTTACCATTGGGGGTAAACGAGCTTGTCCTCACTGACAACAACGTGTATAGCGGCGATGTTTGTAGAGTGCACGCCGCCAGGTCGGCCATCGGTCAGGTCGTCGGTCAGTGGAGTTATCGTCACTTGAATCGCCGTGAGAAATGCGTCGCGCGATGGTAGATACAATCGTCTCGATGGGGAGATGCTTCCTTCGGGCACTCTTTGATAGCCTCGTGGGGACGTGTGTTTGGTCAATCGTTGTCTCTGTGGATTTATGTGTCTACTTTATCTCTTCCTTATTTTTTATCTCTTTCTCTGTTTCTGGATTGCAGCTCCACAATATATGTATCCCCAGTGAGTTCTGCAGTTGTGTCAAGTAAGCTTGCACCGAAAAAAATAAATGTCGGTTAAAGCACCATATTAATAAGTTGATTATTTCTTTCTTTTCTTTTCTGTTTTTTACTTTTGCAGGTTTGTGGGCAACTTTCGAAATCTTCATTTGCTATATGCTTATTTTTGTTTTGTTCCAAGTGCAACTTTTACTTTCCTAAATGTGCTGTGTAAATAAAAACGCCCAGCCCCACAAATGAACGAAGAGCCATTTGAAATAACCCTTATCGAGTCTTGGTGTGAACTGAAAATGATAAACATATCGATCATACCCTGGCCGTTGAAGGGTGACGAGGTTAGGAGAAAGCAGATTTCAGCTTTTTTTTTTTTTTTTTTTGTTCTAAGAACACTACCACGAATACAGCAGAAACGACACATTCGAACCAAACTTAGTGTCTCACGCTGTCATGGCCACCGCTATGCTGTCACGTTCAAGTGCGCAGTACCTAAAACCGCTCAGTATTCAATGTTGTTTTTTCATTGGCAGATTCTAGAGGCAGGCTGTGCCGCTAATCGCTCTTCACTATAATGGGCTAATGCCATGTTTTATAGTTGCGTGACTGGAAGGTCACCGCTATACCCCGCCCACGCTCCGAAAACAACATTTCCAAGTTCTTCAGGCTCATCACTTTTCGCATTTCGAAACTCTGCAAGTCGGTTCGCCGATGGTAAGAATTATTGCGGGAAAATCTATTGGGTAGCTCACATCAAGCCAGCATGAGGACTAAAGAAAAGAAAAAATATATATAATAATACAGCTATTCTGCGTTAGAAGCGAACGAGACCTGCAAGCGACGCGAAATAGCGCATCATAATTCACACTTGTACGAGAAACAAGAGCTTCGCCACTTCGGGGCCCCGCTGATAACAAAGTTTCGAGAACCGCTTTCAATATGTCCTTGCTCCATGTAACGAAAAACCGATTGCCCTATTGGCGCTCGCCTCGACGCGCTCTCTCTTCTCTCTCTCTCTCTCTCTCTCTCGCGAAAGAATAAAGGCGTCAGAACGTTGCCCTGCGAGCAGGAGCGCAAAGTGTACTTACGTAGGCAATAAGGCATTTCATCCCAAGGGCAATAGAATGAAGAGCTATTTAGGGCACCACTGAAAGGAAAGGGAAAGAAGTGGGAGGCGAAGGAGATTTTCCGCCGTAAGCGCTCCTTAAGGCGGTAATAAAGAAGTGAGCCAATCGCTGCCTGCGTGTCCACACCCGTCAACGGGCCAAGATAAAAGCAAGAAGCGCGAGCGAACAAAAAGGGTGGGGGGGGGGGGGGGGCAATCTGGAAACTCCATATAGCGAAGATTCGATAATCCTCTCTCCTTGGCGTTCGAAAGATAAAGAAGTGGGAAAAAAACGGGGAAAAAAAAGAGAGGGAAAGGTGACGTGTGAGAAAAGAGACCTCTGCCGCCAAGGCTGATGCTCTTCCGCCAGGCCTATTTGCGAAACCTTGCCTTGTGCTTGCTTCTTTTTTTTTTTTATTTCTCGGTCCTAATATCTTTTGCTCTCTCCTGGTTCACGTGGATGTATTGTATAACTTCTGGTCCTGATCTTGTAACACGTCTCGCCTGTCGACGGCAGATGAACTCTGCGGCGAGCAGAGGTGAGCAATGACGTTTCGCTGATGCCTTCCTTTGTGAAACCCTATTGCTTTATATGTATCTTCGAATTTCTCTTCCGTGTGTTACTCTCTCTCTCTCTCTCTTTTACGTAAATAACGTGCGGAAAGAAATTCGAGTATGACACGTCAGCCGGATGTGCGCAAATATCTCGAAACTGATGGGAATCGTGAATCTTACGTCCGGAAAAAAAAAGAAAAAAAGAAAGAAAAAAAAGTGATTTCTCGGAAAGGCGTACTTTCGCGGGAAAGAAAAAAAACTAGACACCGATTTCGAAGAACTCCTTCTATACGCAATCCTTGAGTTGCTCTTCCTTTCGTGGTCGATGAAGGACATGTTGAGGGTGACGCGAGTGCAACACATCATTGGGCCTTGGACTAATGTAGAAGGTTTTCGGAAACAGCGATTGTTATGCCTGAAGAAAAATGCTGGGACGTTGCCGGTGAGCTGAAACACCACACGCACCCACAACGAAACACAAACATACTCTGACTCACTCTCGAACGCGACACACACGTACAGACACAAACATACAAGCGCGGGACACAAACGCAAAAAAGGACAAATAAATATTGGGCAATTGCAGTCTTTCAGAATTTTACTTAGCGTAGCAGAAGATGTGCTCGCAAAGTTGCCGCCCTATTTAATGCGGCTGCATTATACTAGTCAAAGCTGGACTGCTGGCGTTGTAGTTGTACTGGGGTTTGTAAACGCGAGTTGCTCCCGAAACCAGAGTAATCAAAGGCTTACGCGAGTCAATCCTGTTATCAGTGGACGAGGCATGCCCCCGAAAGGCATTTTTAATGCGATAGCACTATACATATTTACAAGCATCATAATTTAGCCTTCGGC
The DNA here is from genome assembly GCF_013339745.2 of Dermacentor silvarum. Classification (NCBI taxonomy): domain Eukaryota; kingdom Metazoa; phylum Arthropoda; class Arachnida; order Ixodida; family Ixodidae; genus Dermacentor; species Dermacentor silvarum. The sequence continues at coordinate 186,034,718 of NC_051156.1, forward strand.
GATGTGTGATGGTATGTCCTCGGCGGAGCAGCAGGCGGAGTGAGAGCGATGGAGCGAAGCAGCGGTGTGACGTATATAGAGTCACGTGACAAGGGCGCGGCAGCGGCAGCACGGGAGCGCGCCCTGAGCGCTGGATTGCGCAATGTTCTCTTCACTAATTATATAAACTACGCTGTGTATGAAGGTGTTAGTAGTAGAATGATATATAGCTGCATGGTATGTTATATAACAATAGCTGTCGTGTGTATGTGTCGTGCTTAATAATATTAAACAAAAAGCAATCCTTGTTCTGTTGTGTTTCAGTTGACCTTAGGTGACGTTATAGGCTCGTAGACAGCAGGAGGATGAGAACAGAAGTATATCATAAGTTCCCACACGTGATCATAACTAGCACGTGACCATAACGTAGGCGAATATTCGTGCGCATGCCCATAAGTTCATCATCGAAAGACAGGGCTCCATAATGCTACGGCATTATGGTTACTCGAGTGAAAGCACAATGAACGGTGATGATTTTATTCAGCTCCTTTTTTTATAATTTTACTGACATACAGGGTATGCAGTTTCACATAGCAACCGTTGCGCAATCTTGCAAATTGCACATTTCATGTGAGTGTCATTATGGAGTGGAAAGAAATAATGAAATATTAAGTGGATTTTACAGGCCTTTTCACAATAGAAGAAGCCCATTGACGTTTTGTGTCGCAAGATGACTGTCCGTGTGAACTGTAATCACAACTTGGTTTTCGAAAAAAATGGGATGAGAAGGTTTGCAGAACAGAGTTGGAGCATCGTGGAGTGCCTGTAATTGTAAAAAAAAAAAAAGACCGTCAACTTCGGTACGAAAACACACAAAAAAGAAAGCCTGCGAAATGGCGAGAAGGCCGGAACCGAGAATTCGCAAACTGCGATTCGCTTTCGAAACAGGCTTGTGTGCAACAACTACCTTAATCGCGTCGTGCAGCTCCTGTGGAGCGAACGGGCTCGTAGGGCGGGATAAGCGCATACCGGCATATTTCGGAAAAGCGCGCCGTTTCTTGAGATAATAGTTGTGGGGATGTTCCGAGCAGGTTTAAGTGCGCCGAATCCACCGTGTACGCCAGTTACTGTCGTGCATACACAATGCGAACGCGTAGCGTGTGCTTTTCAGTGGTCATTAAAAGTTCATCGTCACCACCGCATCTCATTGCTCCTAGAGGGAGAGAAGGATAGAGAAATGATAATGAAAAAGCAGGGAAAGTTAAGCAGGCCGAGCCCAGTCGGCTCGGCCTGCACACGGGAAGAGGGAAATGGCACTGAAAGATGAGAAGGAGAGAACTTTACAGCATGCACACATGCACGCAGTGTAGCGTTCGTCGTTGATCACCTCTCCGCAAGCGGCCTCATAGGCTAGTGCAGCTTAGGAAAACATCTTGAAGTAGGCCTTATGGACCAAATTCAAAAGTTCAGTGAGCGATAAATGAACAAATACAAAAACACGTCTATGTGTGCCCGTGTACTGCTATCACAAGTGGTGAATACCAATAATGAATAACACTACGAGCATGCCTAGTTTGCCTTTATCGCTTCTATTCTGTTCTGTCTCAAGAAAATAGTGATGTTGATTATAATAAAGATGAGGATAATGACGATGATGCGCCTTTAGAACACGGCTCGTACCTAATTTGGGGGATATGCCAAGAATCAAACAGTAGTACGCACGGAACGCACAGAAAGATGAACTTTAAAAGGTGTAGAACTGCGAATAAAAGAGTATATAGTGCATAATTGATAAGTGAGATTTTAAAAGGATTAAACAGAAGATTATTTCAACAATTCAAGTGGGAGGAATTTAGAAATTTTATGATAAGAAAAGTAAGGAAAGTAAGAATTAGCTTGGTGTAGAGCACTGCACGGGCTCGGGCTTACCCGAAATCCCGGGCCCGGGCCGGGCCAGGGAGAGCAGTTTTTTTCGCGGGCTCGGGACGGGCTCAGGCACGGCGTGTGCTTTTTGACCCGGGCGCGGGCCGGGCTCGGGCTTTCTGGTGGCGTGCATGTAACGTGCAGCGAGTTATTCTCGGGCGTCTCAACTCTGAAAAACATGAATTTTTTGGTCTCGGGCCGGGTTCGGGCCGGTTTCGAGCCAGGCTCGGGTCGGGCTTGGGCCTAAGGTAAATGGGTGGCGGGCCGGGCCGGGCGGGTAACGTAGATTATTTTCGGGCCCAGGCCGGGCCCGGGTTTCGCCATAAATGTTTTGATCGGGCTCGGGCGGGCAGCCCAAAGTAAAAACGGGCCCAGGCCGGGCCCGGGCTGAAAAAATCGGCCCGTGCAGTGCTCTAGCTTGGTGTACGTCTGGTTCTTTAGAATGAAATCACACACTTGGGCCTCTGTTTCGCAGCAAGAAGAAATTGACGAAATCTAATAAGGTTCAGGAGAATAAAAAAAAAATCACAGCATATCCACGGGGTGAATGATGACGAGTGGGCGAAGCTCCGGAGGGAATCATCGGATCTCCCGCTTAAGGGGATGCTAGCACAAACGCGTTAGAAACGTGCAGTACTCTCTAGTAAGGGGGAGCGGCCACAGCGTCTTACGCAGCCATTTACACATGCCGGAACGTGCACCGCGTTTGCCGACGCCATCACATGACTGCTGAGAGAGTATACCCGCCGTATTCATAAACGCTCCTCGACTTGAACTTGACTTGCCACCGCTTTGGGCAGCGCGTTCGAAACGCGTTGAAGCTAAGGCGGAGAGGCCACAGCGTCTTACACCAGCTCCTTACACGGGCCGTAACGCGCTAGCACAAACGCGTTAGAAACGCGCTAGAAACGTGGCTTTCGTTAATGTTGGGTATTTATTGCCATCGTGGTGCGTGTGTCCATGTCCGCTTCGTGGCGTAGTGGGCTAACGCCGCGCGCTCGGAAGCGAGGGGTCCCTGGTTCGATTCCGCGCTACGGACACAGCTTCGGAATTTTTTTTCTCATTTTTCTCAGACTGGTTACACACTACTACTACTACGACGGGGACGAACGGGTGCCGCTATAAGGAGCTTCGCCCCTAAAATTAGACCGCCACAGCGCATAATTTGCTTACGCGCGTCCTTGACCTTCAGGTTGACAGAGTGACGCGTCAATGACGTCGTTAACCCTTCAATCTGTAACGGCGAAGTAGCGTTCTATCTCGAGCTACGAAGGACACTGCGTTGTGTACGCTTAAAAGTGTATTATTTTATCTGGCAGGCCGAGCCTGTTGAATAAATTTCGCGCATACCCTACACAATCCATAGAATGATTGCGATCTTTTTGTCGCTTAGAGGAATTGAGGGGAAAGAAATTAGAAATGCTGATTCCACGTTGTTGCTTTTCCGGTGTAAAATATGAAGAAGAAAACGGTGCCTTCCTCTTGATCACATCGCACACGGTGTTTTTGTTTGAGTGCGTCGTGGTCCCGTAGGGCTGATTAGGTGCTTCGAAGCGTTTATACCTTCGAAGATAACGTGCTTCGAAGGTATTTGCGGATATATTATATATCCAAGCCTTTCTTCTATTTCGCCTTCTCTACTGTGTTCGCGTCAGGAAGCTTCATAAAAGGTGGTGCACCAATGTTGGCGGAATTGCTGAAATCTCATCTACATACTCAGTAGCAAAACCTAGCTTCTTGAAGGTTCCCGAGTTATCAGCCACTTATTTTGCGGATGAAGAAACACTTGTAGTGTATGGGGGCACGAAAGAAGGCGAGATGTGTCCCAGTTGTGTAAATAAACCCGCTTCTTCGATTATCTTCCCGTAACGCCCCTTTGTGTTAGGCGTCTTAGCTAACGCTGTTCGCATGCGGTGACGACGTTTCCCCCCCAATGCGTCTACCGAGAATGAATACTGTGTCGTTTACAAGAATAGACGAAAAGGTCCGCGGGATCTTCCCACGTGATTGATTGTTTGGGTTGAAGGAAACGAATACGTGGAAGGACACCTGCGACATTACCGTGAAAGAATTCATTTTACTTGATTCTATTCCTTTCAAATTGTCCACCACCCAAGACAGGTCAATCCTGGCGGAAACGTGTAGGCGTTGCGCCGCTCAGAGCATCAGAAGGCTGCACCGATATATGATTCAATACCACAGTAAACCTACGTGCCCGAATTGTGAATCATCATCATCATCAGAACACGCAGCAAATGCCGTGGTTGAGAATCATTGTGATCATCCCCACTACCGTCACCTCTATTGTACGACTTGGTACGCTCGAATAATTTCCTGTTCCTTCCCGAAGGGGGGTGGTTGCAACGACTGACTGAGTTCAAACCCATCACAGCGCTTGACCCCTGCAACCGTATACCTCCACTCGTACTGTTTTCCGAGGTCGCATCGGAAAGGCTATATAGGGAGCCTCTGTTTCCTTAAATTTCCATTCTGCCGCCGGTCGTTCTCGCCAGCAGGCCACAACTTAGAATTCTAAAGGAACCCGTGTTGCAAAGGTCGGGGCGGCGCTAAGCCCAGGGGATACTGATGAATAAGAACGACAACAACAACACAAACAATGACAATTCAACACAAAACAAAAATGATTATCTGCTGTTTTGGCCCGTATCCAATTCGTGGCGATATCGCTGACGGACTCGATCGGGCTTTCGATTTCCCCGAGTTCTAGATTAGGGCTAGCAACGAGAGCGTCGGATGACATCATTCTCTATTCACGCGTTTCGGTCGCCGCTTTTCCGCAGCTCTGACGGCCCTCTGCGCTCGGCGCCTTTCAGCGTTTGTAAGGAACGATTGGAATTTCCTCGCTCCTAGGAGCGCAGGAAATTACAGCGAGTCTGAGACGATGGCGCAAGGCGGATATATATCTCTCTCCGGAATCAGCATTTGCGCCTTTCCGAAGTTCAAATATTTACCGCTTTCTTGTTATCACTGAGTGCGTGTGCGCGTGTTCTTGCTCCTGTAAACAACAAATATAAAATGTGCACCATAACATCATAAAATAGTGACTATAATGTTGAATAATTTCGCACACATTTCTCGACACCATTATGTTTTCTTGTAGCTGTTTTTTTTTTTCTTCCTTTCCTTTCTTTTTTGAGAGCAAGCTGAGTTTTATTATTAGGCAGCACCATATTCTACTCCGGTGGTCGATAACACCATCCCGTATCTTTAAATTACGCGACCAGTGCATCTTCCTCTCATCCGCCTGCTTTAATTGTGCTCTTGTATGCCTCTGGAGCCGTGGTTTTCCCTGGGAGAGCCACCACCATCTGTTTCAAGACGTGTCACCCAACGACATCGACGACTGCGGAACTTGCAGCTCTTCGCTCTGCACTTCGTCTCGTCAGCCAAGAACAACCTCGAACATGGTCAATATTCAGTGACTCGAAGGCAACACTACAGTCTTTACTATCAGCCCTGCGGCGCGGACCACACGAACAACTGGTATTCAAGATTAGAGACCTAATCCATACCTAAGCTGAGCAAGCACACCGCGTGACATTTCAGTGGCTTCCGAGTCACTGCGGCGTCATAGACAACCGAGCACGCCGATAACGCTGCTCGGTCGGCCCTTCAAGGCGACAAAGAAGAGTCGATACCGTTATCAAGGACAGATGCCGCCTGAAAACTTCGAATGCTCACCCGTGATGTGGAACACACGAAGTTTTCAATGCAACCGACTGCACCACCTATACCCATCTCTTCGCCTTCGCATCCCAGCTGGTCTCTGCCGACGCGAAGCTATGCCCTACTTTATCGAATATGGCCAGGAGTAGCCTTTACGAAGTCTTTTGCTTCCCGAATCGGATGGGCCGACGACGCCTCATGCGATGACTGTGGTAGCGAGGAGACTCTTCAACACCTTCTCCGTGACTGTCCTCGCTACGATTTACAGATACGATCGCTCGCAATCGCGATAGCGCGCTTGGATCAAATACCTTTAACGGAGGAAACCATTTTAGAATGCCGCCATAACAAGACATCGACGAGGGCGACGAGAGCTCTGGTGCAGTTTTTTAAAGACTACAGAATTGGACAAGCGGCTGTAGCCTGAACTGATGTTTACAGTGCTACAAGGGCTATACTGTGCTGTGCAGTGATTGTATACGGTGACAGTGACAGACTGTGGTTGTGCATCTGCGCTCCCTTTCTTTCTCTATCCCTAATTTCCTGTCACTTTACCTCCCCCTCCCCTCTCTCCCCAGCGTAGGGTAGCAAACCGGACCTTCCCCTCTGGTTAACCTCCCTGCATTTGCCCTTTTCTTCTGTGTCTCTCTTTGTATGCCTTGAAAATTTCACTGCTAATAAGTTTAAGCAATAATTCCTTTGGGGTGTGTGTGGCAAGATATGACCAAGAAAATTATTTCGTGCTGACAAATTATCGTAATGTAATTGACAAAGAAAAACAGTGGGTTTTACCCATGGATTTAACGACACAACTAACATATGTACGCGTGTAGAGTAAATAACACGAGCGGCTTAATGTCAGTGGCGTCGGGAGTCGTGGAGAGCAGGGGTATGAAAACAGGCATCACCGTGTGCACATTAGCGCAGACTACTGTAGAAGTATTTTCAAAAGTCTAATGAGGGCTCTTTCAAGACCCAGTCGTAGCTGACCCAATACTAGCCGGTAAAGCGTGCAACTTAATCAGGAACTATGACCACTAGTTTGGTTACTATCCATTAAGGTTAGCCCTGGAAAAAACCAGGAACTCGCGTGATTGAGTTATTTGTTTGGATGAAATCGGAATGTTGGCTGCTATTGCGTCGCCGGCTTCTCAACAAATAACAAATTGTTGAATGACCAAAGGACGAAAACATGAGAGGATATTAAAATAAAATTGCCTAGCTTGCACTGGAGGCGCAATGCTAAAGAGACAGCGGAGCTGATGGGCACCTAGCTAGTCCTGGCTTTTGGGCTAGGCTAAGCACTATTAAGTCATCCCAGCATTTCCCGGAATTTATTGATTATTGATCGATTATCAATTAGCTATTGATTGTCCATCGATTGGCTATCGCAAGGTATTGGCCACGTATTCGGGCTAGGCTAAGCACTACCAAGTCTTCCGAACATTTTCCGTAATTTATTTATTACTGATCGATTTTTAATTAGCTATTGACTGGCTATCGATTGGCTATCGATGACTGGCTAAGCTTAAGTAGTCCCAACCATGCTTAGCTAGACTTATCCAGGCTCAGCTTCTCTAGTTCACAGGGGTATGTGCCATTGCGCTTGGACCCTTTCTGCACTATCGCCAGGATGGGCCCACATTTTCTGTACACGACCCACGGACTAACGGTCGGCTTAAACAGATCCGCTGTTAAAACGATCTGGCAATGAAGCAGATTTCGAATTAAAGACACTCTAAACAGTCAAGATAGAACAAAAAGCAGCAACAAAGCTGCACATTATACACTTGCTGCTAATCAAGAGAGCTCAACCAATCAAGTCAATCAAATTTATTTATTTATTCTGGGCCAGGTGATTGCGTATTGGATTCATATTCATGCGGTTTAGATAGATAGATAGATAGATAGATAGATAGATAGATAGATAGATAGATAGATAGATAGATAGATAGATAGATAGATAGATAGATAGATAGATAGATAGATAGATAGATAGATAGATAGATAGATAGATAGATAGATAGATAGATAGATAGATAGATAGATAGATAGATAGATAGATAGATAGATATGCATGGATGCTGTTAGCACGCATACAAGGATAGACCAACCAGTCGAATGTGGGCTTGAAAAAAGGCTTGTATGGCTTGTATCCATGACACATCTGAAATGTTGCTCAGCAATAAACAAAAGTTTCTATAGAGGAGCTGCTGTGATTTCGTTGTTCTGATGACTCGAATGATGGGGATGTTCCTTGTCACTTATGCGCGATGCGTTCTGCGTATTTCCCTTGCTCCTTTAGATGTATGCTGTCTGCTCCGAATAAACTATAAGTTGCGAGTTGGCACGTGTACTGCGCCTTTTGTCCCGACTTAAGGTGTGCACTTTCTCAAACGTGCATTTTCTCAAACGTGCATCCACAATAAAGTCTTTTTCTACGCCTCGATGCCAGCATTCGAAGGGACGCTGGCATCAAGAAGCACTACCAACGCCACCTAGGTGGCGTTCACCGTACTCAGCACAGCGGAGCGTGGCCTCCGCAATTAGCTCTGAAAATGTTTCTGAAGTTGATCGCGGAGGCTGCAATTACGACGCGCTGTACGCGCTGATTTGACTCGGTGACGATTCAGTTACGTGCTTTGTCTTGCGCGTTGTATTAGTGTGTCAGTTACGTGCTTCGTCTTTCGCGTTGTGCTAGCGTGTGCAGCGTAGTGCAGCTTCCATATGCACGACGGTTGCTCATGGTCATCGACGTTGTTAGTCGTGATGGAGGAGACGTGCCACCAGGCGTCAGCGTGGGTGCATCAACGCCTAAGGGCGCTTTAGCCACAAAACACCAATAGACATTATATATCAATGTGCAATAAACATTACACTACTTCTGTGAAGACACGTTTCACTTTCGTGTTCTATACCGATTCCTATATAAGAGGGATCAACCACATTTTTTTTTCTTTTTTTTTTCGGGAGCTACTGCAAAGGGCCTCCTTGTTCGCAGCACCTAGGCCTCGCTTCCAATTTTCTTTACTTATCTTCTTTTTTTTCTCTTCCTTTTTTTTTTGTCAGTAGGCAGTCCGTCATCTAGTCGACTTAGGAATACACTGAGGAGGCAGCTTCTGGTCATCGACGCAAGAACGACATCGAAGTACGTGTTCGATCGCTTTTGCTAATCGCAAGCGAAAGTTTCAAAGGTGTGGCGCATACTGCGGTACAGGAAGTGTTCGCTTCATCAGCCACTGCGTTGTCGGTCACAATGCACGCGCTGAAACGGCACACGCCACCGGCGCGAGTCTCGAAAGCCAGTTGCAAGGCCTCACTGACAAGCAGACACGCGACAGGTTTTCGCCTTAGTGTGCGTATATGTTTCAGCAGCCAATCCCTCGACCGACGCATCGCCAACCATCAACCGCTTGGCCGGCGACCACTGAATTCCCTATAGTTTGCGATATTGGAAGTCGTTGAACTGTTCACCCAACAAACACCAGAGCCGCTGCCGTCCGTAGCGAAGCCGGCTGAACAATGGAAGAAGGTATGAACACAACAGAACACGTGCGCCGTCTAGAGCCAAAGCCCCTCTATGCGCTGGCAGCGCGCATAAAAAAATGGCGCGCGGGAGAGATGCTTCCTCTTCGGAGAGCGCCCGCTCGACACGGCGTTGCTTGATGGATCGGTGACGCTGCTTCCGCGCGGTCATATTTTGGCCCGCCGGAAGTAGCCCGTGCCCCTGAACAACGGCGCGCTCCGCTCGGTCGATGCCGTGCTAGTGTCTCACTATAATACCATGCAGCGGCATAGAAGTTAGGCCTAACGTCGGCGAAGTCGAGGACGAGATTCACCGGCTTAGAACTAACCATTCTTAGAGGGCGTTAGTTCTTCCTGACCGGTCACGATGCGCAGAACACCGACATGTTAGTCACAAAAATCGTTCGTCAAGTTGTTGTCAACTATCAGCGCTTTCCTCCGACATTCTTCTGTACGCGTATATGCTGCCACTGAATCTAGGTGAAGCGTTCTCAGTGACGAAGACAGCAGAACTCAGAAATTGGCGTCTGGACTCCACAGTATTAAGGTATATGCGAAATTCTACGATTGTGCTTCCCCACACATCTTGTTCGTGCCACACATGACACATGATGCACTTAGTGAAACTTGGGTTACGTGGAACGATATTAAGAGTAACATACAGTAACAGTGGCAAGAAGCTCGACCGAAGGAGGAGCCGGTGCGCAACGTCATTGGTTGCACGTAGGTACCACTTTGTATGTAGAACATTTTCGCAAGTATACCTGTATTCTTCTTACTTAGTTGAACCTATGGGGAACAAGATAAGAAAGTAGCCACCACTTCTCTCTCTTCCTACGTCCTCCGTGTGCAAGTCTGCCCGCGTCTCAATGGCGCCGTGAGCGAGACGTCGGCCATCTTGCGTAGGGCAACCTAATACCCTGGAAAAGCCTACGTCCGCTATTTCGCATATTCCCTATCGTTAATAGAAACACACTCACGCCTTGCCGCTAACGGTTCCGAGGCGAGACGTGTCGGAACGATAAAAGAAAGCGGAAACGCTGGCGAGTCGTACGGCACGTTTCTTTCGACGGAATCTCTTTGCGAAATCAGCCGCTGATTTCGCTGACTCGATCATTTCTCGCTTCCTATAGACTGCACGCTTTTCTCAGTACGCGGCGCGAAAAGTGCTAAGCGGCAGTGATGTACAGCGGACATTCCCTCCGCATCGCCGCGCGCGTTCCTCCACCCAGTCCCTATAAAAACCCTTTTGTGAACCACTTTTCCCGCGTTACTCGCGGGGGGCGTGCCGTTCCTCATCCTTCGCTCGGATGAAAGTTTAATTTTGTTTGAGAACACCGCGGGGTGATCGTTGTGAGGGCTCGCGTGTTGTGCGTACATGGTTTGCAGGTTATTACGTCGCCCCATCCGTCACCCTGGCTGTGGAGGTCGTTGCGCGGAAAGCTAATTGGGCAGTAATCGAACACCCAGTCGGAAGAAGCAACACGCGAGGCTAACAGGGAAAAGAGAAAAAAATATGATCGGCAATTTGATAACAAAAAGGAAGAAGTATAGAAACAAATGTGCTAGAGGGAACCGGATCGACATAATCCCGCAGTGTCTTTGACATGGATAGATTAGTGCGGTACAGCCGGGATATTCATAAGATGACACGTCCTTTGCATGGTACCTGATATGGTTTTCAAGTTCCCCAACACTTTTTTTTATTTTCAGTGTACGAAAAAAAAATATTTACACAACGCCAATTCATTGCCTCGTAGTTTGGGTTGAAGTCAAATTTAGTCAGATGACAGGCAGTTTCGCGCCTGTGATAGACGTCTGTTGCAAATGCAGCGCACAGGTGCCTTCTATATAGACACAACAAGGCGGGGGAAAAAACGCGTATATACGCACGATTGCGCGCATAGCGTTTATGTGTCAGAACTCTCCTGTTGGTTGATGCTGCGATTACTGAACTGAGTGGAAGTTTAACTCTTGGCGTTAAGTTCCTAATGAAACGTAACTTAACTAAAAGAGATAAACTTCCACTGTTGTTGTTGTGTTCTTTTTTCGTTTGTTAGTTCTTGTGTGTTGTCTTTGTTTATTTCGTTACATTTTGTTTCTTAACTGCTGCAAAAAAAGAAAGTGATGCGAAAGTCACCATGACGTTAAATTGAGAGAAGAAAAGAACGTCGCACCAAATTATGCACAAGGTTCAAGAGAACGCCATCATGGCATTACTGTGGGAAAAAGGAACATATCGCAGAAATTAGACGTTATTTACCGGGAATTACTAAGATCACTGCCGACAGCGAGATGGCAGAGAGGTTTAACAGCTTCTCATTCATTATTCATAGGGGCTGTAGTAACATCACTTTCCTTTATCTTGTTTTCGCATCTGTTATTCATTATGAGCTATGAAATTATTAGAAACTGTCTGTCCATTCTAGATATACAGGAGCTAGATGCATGCCCGTCAAGCAGTTTATAGCATAACGAAACAACGCAGCTATAGGACCGAGTCCCAAGAACGTGATATAGAGACAACACTAATGAGATTAACGATGAACAGAGAAGATTGATGGCAAGAAATTAATGAGGCATTTTAAATGCGTCTTACTTATAGATTCGCAAGAGCGCCATCAACGTTTCATGAAAAAAAAATGAAGAAGTTAATCATCTCGCTTGATTAAAAACAAAAAACAAAAATATCTGTCTTTAGCGCTCGTACTAAGTGTTCTTTTTTTTCCCTTTTTGTTCTTTTTTGTTATTTGCACACTTGTTTTTTTTTTGTTTTTTTGATGGATGCTCGTTTGTCTCCTTTTACATATTTGAACACATGCGATATGCTCTAACGGAAAATATGCAGTTGCGAATTTGCGCATCGTCGTGTCTTGGTCATGTTGTTGCTCACCGATCTGTCCTCTGTTAGGCTACGAAACATCGTATTTAGCCTCGTTGCACCAACCACAGAATTTCTTATAGCTGCCTATTGAAAGAAAACTGGTGCTGCTGTGCTGATCTATGCAAGGGAATGCCGGGATGTGATGTCTTCGGATTGGTATCTGTCTTGGAAAATCAAGACACCCTGAAGACACGTCTGTTTGGAAGCGTTCCGTTTGTCACAATGGCTCATTCTTCCCTAAAAATGCTGAATAATCTTCATTATCATGTAAAAATACTGTCAATCTAATGAGAAGTCAGGGTGGGCTGTGTAATTAGATCAAACACGAGAAGTACCGGCAAGCGGCTAAGGTTGGAAGAAAAACTATACGAGGTCTGCGTTCACTGTATGTAATTCTCAATCGCCTGCATTGAAATCCGTGTAGACACGGATAAAATATACGTTACGGGCAAACAAAGACTTTATAGGGAACTGCGGAAGCGTACGCATTTGGGCTGATTGGTACATGTGATTTCATCAGAAACAACGCAAAAGAGCAGGACGTAACAAAGAGACTACGCATTGTCTGTCTCTTTCTTACGTCCTGTTTGTTATTTTGCGCTGTCTCTGCTCAAATACTTTATATCAGGATTTCATTCTCATGAAGCTTTATCTGTGTGGAAATGTCTACGTTCCGAGACAAGTCACATTGAAAACGAGCCTCGCACACACCTACAGCTGGCCATTCCCACGGGGACAGTGCCCGCGTTAGGAAACTCGCATAGGCTGTGGCGCCAGATTTCCCTCTACGTGACACTGCAAAAAAAAAAAAAAAAAAAAAAATCTCTGCTACCGATCGTTGCTTGCCAAATGGCAATGGCGTCCCCAGGTGCGCCGCTGTGATCTCGGAGGCTTGGCCTACAAACGTTAGTCCTCGCCGCCGCTCAGAAAAAAATCAAAGTGTACACAAAAATAGGTGCTAGGTTCAAATGCAGGTGACGACACCACGGTCTCATTTTCGCAGCAGCGCTTTGTCGCGGTGCGGACAGCCAGTGCATCTCCTTCCCTTTGCCTGAAAATGTACTTTATTTTGCCGTAAATTTACGTTACAGCTCCTTAGAGTTGCACCAAGTGCTAGCATAGTGCGTTGCGCGCGATGACAACGATATCAGTTTTTCTCAGTGACAACTTGGGGGAGGGCTATTCTATAAGAGTCCACTTAGTGGACTATCCATTTGGGCTGTCGCCGATTGGCTCCAGCCGCACGAGCGAGGAGACTGGCTGGCTCCTTCTCGCTCGTGCTGCTGGAGCCAATCACGACAACCGAAGTGGACAGTCCACTAAAATGTTCCGCGAAGAGTCAAATCCACCAGCGTTATTTATCTACGGAAGCCAGTGCTCTAGTAAAGGAACTACAAGCCATCCACGACGCTGTGCAAGATGCTACATTTAAGCTGCCTACAATCAAACAACTAGACATCTTCACTGATTCCTTGGCGGCTATTCAAGAACTCAAGAAGGTTGACAAGGCGATGGAAATCTGCGAGACAATGCACACTATGAATAGTAAAACAGCTACTTGCGTCAAGGTACACTGTATTTATTCAAAGCCATGCTGCGAACCCTCACAACATTGCATGCTGACCAGCAGGAACACTGCCCTCCTAATCCAGATCTTCCGTCTATTCGCCTCCCACCTCAATTCCTTAACTCACTCTTAGCCCGTCAAAATTTTCTCCAGCAGGATACGCGTGCTCTTATCCCACCGTGTGTCTGCTCCCTCCCCCTTCACCTTACTAGGGCGGAGGAAGTTGTGCTTAGGAGGCTTCGGGCCAGGGTGGCCCTTACACCGACTGTAATCTCAATGTGGAACTGGTCGCATTTACCACTGGGTGCTACGTGTCCATACTGCTCCGTCCCAGTGATGGAGGCAGATGCATACCACAAAATATGGACATGTCCAGGCTTACAATCGTAACGATCGTGTCTCCCACATCAAGCCGGCCTCCGCTACAGTGTCACAACCAGCTATGACTGCTGGATACACGATAACAGATTCCACAAAACATTGCTTTAATTCGTACACAACACAGACCTCATAGCACACATATAATACACATATACGCATAATTATGCCTTAACGGCAAGTCTTTATCGCAATAAAAAAAATTCCTTTCTCTACCGGATTTTAGCAGTGGAGGCCCTTCTACTGTTTGACTCATGGTTGAGTACTCACCGGCGAGGCAGGATGCGACGGCCGCCACTAGGAAGGACAAGACGACGGCGGGTCCCGCCTCCTCGCGAGCCACACGAGGAAGGAGCACGTAGACGCCGGTGCCCAGACTCACAGCCACGCCTGTGCCAAGAAAAAAGAAATGCAAAATCACGGTGAGGTTTTGTGACACCGAGCGCTCGCAGTCATCGAGTGAGGTCTAATCATGTTTGTCTACGCGCGCTTTACACCATACTCGTTTAGTTAGAGCAAGCGAATGTTTACTGCCATTTATACGGCCTAATAAATCTACTTACATTACTTCGTGTAACTGTCTACTACTTTGCTATCACTATCAATGCTTTGCCTTTCGTCCAGAACTCTGACAACAAGTAGTGATACTTTGGCCAAACTGTAGTTGTAACTGAAGTTTATAACAGTTGTAACTTCAGTTGCACTAGTAACTGAACGGTATAACACTTCAGTTACAACTACAGTTAAGCTAATGTATCACTACTGGTTAATTGCTGGTTACTACTCTGGTTACTACTGGTTAATCATACTTATTAGGATGTGTTAAGAAGCGAACGAAAGCAAGAGGAGACAAGGACAGGAAATGCTCTTTCCTGTCCTTATCGTATTTCCTTTTTGTTCTAGCCCAAACACACCGTAATACAGTTAATTAGCCCAAAGCGTTTCTTGGCATCTTTGTCTCTTGGCTTCGTGCGGATATGGACAAAGGTGCGGTAATATAGAACGGTACATGTAATCGGATACTGAAGTTACGGTTACTGCAGAAGTGTGGCACCGGATCGTATTAGCTAATGCTCGCCGAGTCGAAGGACGTATATGTGTGTGTGTTTATTTTGTTTTTATTTCAGCGCGAAAACAATGGCAATATACTCCTTGAATTAGAATCGGCTGCTCGCTTTCGTATTAGTTGCCACGTGTCTGAAGTTGGTCCGGACACACGACGACTGCGCCTGCACCTCGTAAGCGTAATACCAGATCTAATCCTTTCTACAAAACTCAACAGCAGGCTAGAGACACGCTCTCCAGGCCGACCTCTCCCTCCCTTCTCTTCATTAAAATCTACTCCTCTCTCGCAACAGAATTCAACTTAGTAGAAGTAACGTTGATGAGGTTCAGCGAGTTTTCGATCCTGCAATGTGTGTGTCTTCTTCTCGTTTCAGAACTTTGTTCGGCATATGGCAGGATATTGTACTGCACATTTTATCTTAGTTACATTCAAGCTAACGAAGACTATACTAGCATATCCGGGAAAACCAGTTGGGGGACGAACGATAGATCAAGAATGAGTAAATATCTATTAGGCTGGTATGCCCCAGGGAGAAGGGGCTGGAGATTACGACATCGCCGATTGGTGTGGCGTTGGTCAGTTACCTTTCCTGCGTGATTGGAATGCACTGACTAGTACTGGACCTTTACAGGCATGCAAAGAAATCACCGAGATCAGATACGTACAAACTAAAAGAGGACGAATCAGTGAACCGAATGTCTGCAAAGGGAAGCAAGATGTGCCACATCCCATCACTGGGACCAAAGAACGACCTCACCGACTCCACGAAGCCCCGAGGTCACGCAGTTAAGCCTATCAAGATTCACAGCGCATGGGAAATTATGCTCACCGCTCAATCCCGTTAATAGGATAAAGCGCTGATGAATCCGGCTGAGCGTTCAACGGATGGTTCACTTCTTTGCTCTCCGCTTTGTTCGGGCGAATTAGTAGGACAGTCTGCGACAGTTGCCTCAGCTCGCGACCGATTGCCCATGCAAGCTCATAAACATTGTAGTAGAATATCCGGGGACCTATATCCCATCGACCAACGAGAATGAGCTAAGTTAATTTTCGTTACGCTGACATCCCTTTGCCGGCATAACGCGATCACGCGGCGCTGTGAGGTAGTGGTCAGCTTCTTTTCTGCGCACTTGGAAGACTCGAGCCGCCAATGCTGGCGCCGATATCTCCTTAACACTTATTCTCTCCCGAGACAGTGGCGAGGATAAGGGGAGAAGGTTCTCCCTCATTAGGCGCCAGCTCCTTACAAGGTCAGGCATCGAGAACGGCGGCTGCGGCCTGCTTATCGTGCGCTTGGGGGGCACTTGCTAGCGGACCACACAGAAAACAAAATACGAAGGACAAGGGCTAGAGAAAACGAGCTTTGTTCTGATGAGCGAAGTAATCACTGCTCCGTAGTGCGCAATACGCGGAGTTAATCAACTGCCGCGGCAAGCATATATAGCGCGCACGGAACGAGGCTCTGTCGCCGGAACGCACCCGATTTCTCGCGAAACTTGGGAGTATCGGGCCCCGCGGAGTAAGAAGGGATCTCTGGGTGTTCTTTTCGTGCAATCTAAACTCTGGCGGAGCTGAACGCTGAGAAAGAGTGAAGGAGTGATCTGGCGGGTGAAAGAGTGTCAGCGAGCGAGTCGATGAGGAAATGAAGGAGACAGCGATGAAATCTCGAAGGGTCGATTCGCTGATTATTTTTATGGCAGCTGGTGTGATTGCACTAGAAAGCCGGAAGAGTGAGTGAGTGAGTGAGTGAGTGAGTGAGTGAGTGAGTGAGTGAGTGAGTGAGTGAGTGAGTGAGTGAGTGAGTGAGTGAGTGAGTGAGTGAGTGAGTGAGTGAGTGAGTGAGTGAGTGAGTGAGTGAGTGAGTGAGTGAGTGAGTGAGTGAGTGAGTGAGTGAGTGAGTGAGTGAGTGAGTGAGTGAGTGAGTGAGTGAGTGAGTGAGTGAGTGAGTGAGTGAGTGAGTGAGTGAGTGAGTGAGTGAGTGAGTGAGTGAGTGAGTGAGTGAGTGAGTGAGTGAGTGAGTGAGTGAGTGAGTGAGTGAGTGAGTGAGTGAGTGAGTGAGTGAGTGAGTGCCAAACGACGTTCGAAAACGCATGGCGGACACGGCAAATACATGTTCGTCCGTGCTAATCCGGACACTGCCGAAACAAGACAGACTGATTTCCTAGTTCTTTTTTTTTCCTCTCATCAACCAGAGAGCACGTGACCCATTTCTCTGCTAATTTGTGTCATACGGTGAAATTTGACAGCATCGCAAAGTTCCATTCGTCCACACTAGCAGCCCACACGCAGTTAGAAAGCTATCTCCTAAAGTAGAGATATTGGTTCAGCAGAGCCAATAGAAACGTACACTATACCCGCCACGGCTCAGTGGGCGTTTGGATGCTGGGAACGAGGTCGTAGGATCAATGCCCGACCGCGACGGCCGCATTCCGAAGAGGACGAATGCGAAAATGGTCGTGTGCTGTCCTTTGGGTACGCGACAAAGAATCTCACATGGTCAAACTTAATCCGGAGTCCATTATTAGAATGCCCCCCCCCCCCCCTCCCCCCCGATGAACAACTTTACAGTTTCAGGAGGTTAGTTCCCGCCACGGCGCAGTGGGCGTTTTGCTGCTGGGAACGAGGTAGTAGGTTCGATGCCCGACCGCAACGGCCGCATTCCGAAGAGGCCGAATGCGAAAATGGTCGTGTGCTATCCTTTGGGTAAGCGACAAATAATCTCACATGGTCAAACTTAATCCGAAGCCCATTAGTAGAATACCCCTATGAACAACTTTACAGTTTCGGGAGGTTAGTTCCCCTTATTTAATGTATTTGACAAACATTGTGGCATTCTGCCACGTTGCGAGCTCCAGGATGGGTGTGAAAGACAGAGAGAGTGAAATAGTTAATTACCGAGAAGGCGGGTGATTGTAATACCAGACGAATGACGGGGCGAGCGAGTGAGTATGAATTGGTTACTGCGCTTTAATGTGACGCTGTAACAAACAACACAGCGGCCGACAAACAACGTGACGAGGAAGAAAATATCCGAGGGTAAAGTTTGCATACATGAGCGGCGACTGGCTAGCTCCGCTGGCGAAGTCTACAGGCGTAGACAAAAATGCCAAGTGGCGCAATTTTCGAGAGTGATAAAGCTTGTATACAGGCCAGACAACGGTGGCTGTAAACTGCGTGAATTAACCGGATCGAGGCTCTGAGCTGAAAAATAGCTCGGAGTTATTCCTTTCGTTTCTTTATGTTTTCTTTATTTTTCTTTATTTTTCTTTATTTTATTTATTTGTCCCACGAAGCACTCAGTAGTGCCTTGTTGAGTGAACAAAATAGATATAAATATCTCGAATAAGGGCGAGGCCTGCGGCAAAAGCGGGGCTCTTGTTTACACCCACCGTATCTACAGTGCCTCGGGCGTAAAGCGTAAAACGGCTTATTCCCTCCACAAGGCCGTCATTAAGCGAATGCTGCTCACATCTTGTAATTAGACTGCTAAGCTCTGATCGCGCTCTCGCGGAGTGAGAAAAAAAGAAGAAGAAAAATAGCAGACATGACTGGTAAAAGGAAAGTGTTGTTATGGGGGAAAGGGCGAACGCAGGAAACGCTGAAGTCACTCTATTAGGTTTCTCCTTTACCGACCAGTATTTCGCGGCGTGCGCTACTTTTGGCACGCCTTTCGTTGCTCTTACGTCTGGCGAACCAAAACGACAACTAGCAAAAAGCTGTTAATTTTCTTCCACTTTTTTAACTCCATTGGTAGGCGGTCGCCTGAGCTATAGTGTTTGGTCCTTCTGTACAGCATGTACCAACTCAGATTTCAAGGTTTTATTACAGCATAATGTTGCCCATTTGAGCAGGTGTACGCCAAGTTGACGACACGAAGGCTGTACTGACCAGAATATTCTCACTGTTTTTCGTCGCCATCACACTATAGTAACCAGTTAGAGAGCAAAGCGTTCTAGCCGCATTATTTATTCCGCCGCCACAGCCGTGCGTGGCGCTGTTTAACACTCCCAGGGATAGGTTGAGCAGACATATACACATATTCTTGATAGCGGACGGCAGTAAAGCCGACGCCATAGTCCAAGAGAATAGCACGCGGGCACGCGCAAGTTGTGGGCATGGTTCCCGATAGCGGCAAGTAACTTATAACTTACGTTGGCCTTTAGTAAGCGTACATTTCAATCAAGAATATGCGATTTCTTTTATATTTGCATTCCCTTTATTGTCTGTTGTCTTCACAATAGACAATAAACAGCATAAACATTATACAAGATCAACAACAAAATTGGCAGTTTCGGTGGAAGGGCGAAGTACTGACTGCGATAGCAGGCTTTAGCGTGGCGCCTGGCATTCTCGCACGGTGTTTTACCTATATACGCGGATACGACTAACGTGGGCGCGACATACGCGGGCGCGACATACGCGGGCGCGACATACGCGAGCGCGACATACGCAGGCGCGCTGACATTTTTGGCACCCTCAAAAGCTTTAAAAAGCCGTGTAGGGCTTGTAATGACATTGCACAGGCGCCACTACGCTGCCCGTAAGGAGCCACACCAGTAAAGTTACATCACTTTTAGGTGTGAGCACTGATATTGCTTTGTACTTTTAAAAATTAGTATACTCTGAGAAGATTTAAGATAAAAGGCATGCGCTGTGAATGTTATGTCTTTTGACATGTGTTTGTGGGCTGCTATTCTCAAAACTATGAGGAATAATTTAGCCAAGAACGTGAGACCTGGTATGAGCAACATTAGTGATTGAATAGTGTAGCGATTCGGCATAAATAAACATATACCACTGGGTATGTCTAAATATATGTGGAGCTATACGGCGACGCCGACGGCGAAAATTCGCTTGGAGTGTCCGTATAATTCCTGTCGCAATAAAAAGTAAATCCCTACAGTTCCCATAATTTCTCCCGCTTTCTGTTTTTATACGTCCGTGGTTGCCTCTCTGTAAGCCTCATTGCTCTATGCTAGCACTGGTTATACTGGTTCTACGACACGGCCAATCACGTGCTATTGGTGTGCCCTCTTTTGCAATATAATTTTTGTGTGAATGGCGAAGCTGTCAAGGAGTTCTTCAACTTTTGCTAACACTGCACTCTATTTCGAAAATATTCGTGTTGCTCAATACAGCGTAGCTATCGCCACACCTATACTTTGCTGATGACTTTCTCGCATATACGTTTGAGATAACTGCCTGCGCATACGCTCTGAGTTAACGGAAGGGCTACATCCGATCAACTGGTCATGACTCGCTGTAAAAAAATTGTGCTGCAGTTTAATAAATTGTACTAAGAAGCAAACATAGCACATAATATCAATATTAAATAGGACGAATAAAGCGTTTGAAACAAACTGGTACATGCAATCAACCAACCAGCCAAGCGAGCTACGCCACTGTAAGCCCTCTCCAAAGAAACATCTTCCAAGATAGTTCCGAAAGCTCGCAAACTCGGCCGAGATACACTGTTGAAAATAAATCAAGAGAAAAAGAAAGAAAAAGAAAAGGACAACATGAAAATGATGCAGACAAACTGTTCTCGACCGGATCAAACGCGAGCCGGCGCTCGAAGAAGCGGGAGGGAACTGGGGATCTCGCGAGAAAGCCTTGTTTAGATTCGAAGAAGAAAGTAAAAACATACAATAAAAATACAACAAGAGAAAAGAAATCAATTTGCGTGGAAGAAGAAAGTGTGCGCCCGTATCCTTAAACCTGCCTTATAAACGACAATCCTGGAGCTTGGCGGCGCGGTGGAAGAGACGCCCGGGGATCAGTGAGTGCAAGGCCTTCGCGATGCCTGCCACAAAGCGCCGGGAGCAGATAGCTGCCCGAGGGAATCAACTGAGCTTCTTAATTAATTTTCCCTTTCAATTCACGTTTGGGGCGCCCCTTGTTTTTTTTTTTCGTTTTATCTGTCCCTCTGTGACACTTGCGCACTTTCTTTTTAATTTGGGTTGCTTCGCACAAGAGGCAAATGATTTCAATGGAACAGTGACATTGCGCCCATGGCAGCGATGCGCTCTTAGAAAAAAAAAAGGAGTTGTAATCAACATGTGTGTCATAATGTTCACTAGGTTGGCATAACTGTAGGTAATAACTACCGAGTTTGTGTGTGCGTGCGTGCGTGCGTGCGTGCGCATGTGCGCGTGTGCGTGCGTGCGTGTGTGTGTGTGTGTGTGTGTGTGTGTGTGTGTGTGTGTGTGTGCGCGTGTGCGTGTGTGTGTGTGTGTGTGTGTGTGTGTGTGTGTGTGTGTGTGTGTGTGTGTGTGTGTGTGTGTGTGTGTGTGTGTGTGTGTGTGTGTGTGTGTGGAGGGCCTTTCATGGAGATACTGCAAGAGTGACTCATAAAATGTCTCTGCAATACATGTATAGCAAATACATGAACATGTGTGCATGTATATATGTACAAGTATGTAAATGTGTGTATTATGACGTGTATCGGTGACCAGTACATCTTGTACGCCTTGCGGTTGCTGCCATTGATCATTATTGTCCTTGTTCATGAGCCATCGTTCATAGTCATAGTATTCATAGTAAATATGAACAGCCGCAGGAGTGGAGCCCTTCGGACATTGTCTTCATATTGTTGACCCCAGGTATAAGTGGTGGTTGGTCAAAAGACCGGCCTGGCTCGACATCTCCGGAGAGACATTTCTTCCACCCGAGAGATTGTGGGGAAGGGAGCAGACACCCGGAGGGAATGAAGGTATGCGCGTGTCCCCCCGGAGGATATATTTTTCGCGCAATGATGATATCTTACTAATGAACACGTCAGGCTTTCCCAGCGCCCAGTGACAACAGCATTTGGTATACAAGTTTCATAAACAGGGATAAAGTGTCTCAGAAAATCTGGCCTACGTTTCGACAGGTGGACCTATCTTATCTCAGATAGGTGGATCTTGTCACAGACAGGTCCATCCATCGAAACGTATGCCGGCCTTCCTCAGGCACTTTATCCCTGTTGATGTAACCTCCATACCACTTTGGGCTACTCTATTCGTCAGCCTCCTCCTTGATTATGAGTAGCCGTAAATGTTTTGTATAGTCAAAGTTGGAAAGCCCGATTGGCCGCCATTCCTCTTGATGAACTGATCACAGAGTGTGCTGGATTATGAGCACAGTGCGCCTGTCGCAATAACTAACGGGGAAATGAACCTTCTCAAAAGCCACAAATAACAGAGATAAAGGCGACGCTTAGTTGCGGCACCAAATGCGTATTTATATAAAAAATGTGGTTGATCCCTCTTATATAGGAATCGGTATAGAACACGAAAGTGAAACGTGTCTTCACAGAAGTAGTGTAATGTTTATTGCACATTGATATATAATGTCTATTGGTGTTTTGTGGCTAAAGCGCCCTTAGGCGTTGATGCACCCACGCTGACGCCTGGTGGCACTTCTCCTCCATCACGACTACCAACGTCGATGACCATGAGCAACCGTCGTGCATATGGAAGCTGCACTACGCTGCACACGCTAGCACAACGCGAAAGACGAAGCACGTAACTGACACACTAATACAACGCGCAAGACAAAGCACGTAACTGAATCGTCACCGAGTCAAATCAGCGCGTACAGCGCGTCGTAATTGCAGCCTCCGCGATCAACTTCAGAAACATTTTCAGAGCTAATTGCGGAGGCCACGCTCCGCTGTGCTGAGTACGGTGAACGCCACCTAGGTGGCGTTGGTAGTGCTTCTTGATGCCAGCGTCCCTTCGAATGCTGGCATCGAGGCGTCGTAGTGCTGAGACCACCGAAGCGTTCACTGTCGGTGCGCGTTAGTGTCATAATGCAGTACTTCTCTTTTATTGCGATAGCAATTATATGGACACTCAAAAGCAGATTTCTGCCGTCGGCGTCGCCGTCGCCGTAGCCGTCGCCGTCGCCGTCGCCGTCGCCGTGAGGTTCCGTATGACGTCATTTGGAGAAGAAATCGTCGCCGCGCGCCGAACGCTGTATGTGCGAGTGAAAGGGCGCGAGGGGCGCGTCTTTCACGGGGAGTGAACGCACGGCGGAGAACAAACGCGCGTTCTGCGCCGTGCTCGCTTAAGGGCTGCAGAAGTAGGCGTCTCTTTTCTCCTTTACAATCACCATAAATGTAGAGCAAACGCACATTCTTCCGACGCGCGAGAAGCCGTGGGGGAGGGGGAGGGAGGGGAGGCGACGTTTAGCTGCGGCACCAAGTGCCTATTTATATCACAGGCTCCGGCAACAGTCACCAACGCCGCACGCATTTTGAGCGAACGCAGGCAAAACGCCGATGGCGTCGGCAACAGTTCTGCGTGTTACCCATGCTGCTGCATGTCCAAGTTTATACAGCTGATAAAGCTAATATTATTACTCCGTATAGCTCTCTACAAGTTTGCTATCGCAATTGATGCTTCGCCTTTCAGGTGAAACTGCGAGCACTTTTTCTGCTCGTAGGCGGCGGCACCGCCCCGAGCAAGAGCGCGGGTACACGGAGGAGTGTTAGATATATAAGGCGCGTCTGTGTAGCTCTCTGCAAATGCGTTTGTGGCGCAATGGGTTAAACGCTCGGCGATCTATCGTCGCGGACCGAGAGGTCGTGGGTTCGATTTCCAAATTTTGCATGTTTGTGGAACTTTTTCTTCTGGTTTCTTTCTTTGTATTATGTTCTATGACGTATTTCCGTGACGAAAATACGTCAGTGAAGTCTTGGTGGACCCCGGCATAAAACACTTTCGTGTTAAAAACGTTGCGAGGCGAGAAGGTGGATAAGATTTCCGACGCTGCTCGACGAGTGTCCCATTCTGATCTCGTCGAAAACCTCCGAGCCGCCCCCAGAGGCACCGACAACAGTCACCAACGCCGTGCGCGTTCGGTGCGAACGCGGGCAAAACGCCGACAGCGTCGACAACAGTTCTGTGCGTTGCTGGTGCTGCTGCATGTCCAAGTTTACACAGCTGATAAAACTACTATCCTTAATCCGTATAGCTCTCTACTAATTTGCTATCGCAATTGATGCTTCGCCTTTCGGGTGAAACTGCGACATATTTCCCACGGACATAGCAGGGGACACACGCAAGCGCTGGCATTCTGACATTGTCGCACCAACAAGGCCAGCAGTCAATCCTTGCCGAGAGAAACAAATTTCAAGCACGACTGGCCGGCAAATAATCAATAAATTGTGAGTTGACGTAAATCAAAACTCGCGGACAACTTTCTGTGCCAATGAAGGAAAAGCTACGGAGGCAAAGCGCCCAGAAGTGAGAGCGCTTCTGAAATGAGTCCCGCGTTTAAAAGTCCAGGGTAATTTAGGCTGGAGAAGAGAAAACATAAACACCTTATTAGCAACAGTTATATAAGACAGAACGCACCACTGAGTGTAAAAGTTTGTTTATCTTGCGGCTTTTCCCTTCCGCGTCTGAACAAACGCCCAACCGTCGCAAGGTGGACGCTGCGCCGATTCAGCGTCTGCTCCGAGCAACCAAAAGCACTGTCAAACGCTGCCGGACTACTTGGCGTGGTAACACATGTGCAGTAGCCACGCGTCCGTAGCTTTCCCTTCATGGCCACAGAACGTTGTCCGCGAGTTATAGAGACCGACGAGGCGAAACAGCGTGGCACGAAAGTGCAATACAGCCTATCAAGACAAGTGAGAGATGGAATATTTTTAACAAGTACATCAAAACAGGCGAGTGCAGCGGTCCTGAAATCCTATCTTGCACAACCTTCCTTCTCACTCAAGCTTCCTGTGTGGCTTTCCTCAAAGTCTTCCATCGGGACCTACTAAATTGCGTAAGTATACCGCAAAATTGCGAATAAGATCTTCGAGTGCGTGCGTCCTTTAACCTAATTTTACTAAAACAAAGTATGCATACCTATAATATACTGTTGAGTACACGTTATTATTGGCGACGTGTTTCTACGAACAATCATGGGCAAATCGCGTTAGCCGCATCGTTGACTCAACCGCATTGCTGGCTGGCCAGTGTCACATTATATATATATAGAGAGAGAGAGAGAGAGAGAGAGAGAGAAGAAAGGGAAGAGGCAGGGATATTAACCAGATGGGAAGATCCGGTTTGCTACCCTACGCTGGGGAAAGAGGGAAGGGGGAGGTAAATTGACAGCAATGTAGAGATAAAGAAAGAAAGGAGCACAGACACACAATCACAGTCGGTCACTGTCACCGCATACTATCACCGCACAGCACAGTAGCCCTTGCAGCACCATAAGCATCTCTTCAGGCTGCAGCCGGCTTGTCCAAGTCTTTTGCCCTTAAAAACTGCAACAGTGCCCTCGTGGCCCTCCGCTGTGATGGCTTGTAATGTCGGCATTCTAAAATAAGTCATCACTCAGATTATCGGGATATGAAGCTGTTATGTCCACAACAACTTGTGCATTCAGCAAAGCCAGATTATAGGATAGCCGTAGACGTTCTCGGCTGTGAACGTTAATGGCAAAGCGGCTGCTGTTAAGTTCCCACAGCTTCCGCCGCTCTACTGAGAATAAGCTAAAAGTTAAAGAAGTAAGATATAAGCCGAGATTTACAAAACAGTAGTATCCCAATGTAACGGCTGCGGTAATGTATCTGCAGTCACTACAAAGTCTGTACAAACATATCTGCAGCGAATTTAGGCTGGCGTATACTCAATTCCAGTAAACAGTGCAGCGGTTCACGCACTGTCTGTAAACTATCGTTAAGCATAGATTAACAAGTTCGCCCGCTCTCTGAAGACCATCTATGAGTTACAATACTGTCCTCACACTTTTAATCCGCTTTTGTCTATTAGCTGGTTCGTGTCTCTGCAGGTGACATGGCGGCCAAATATTGTGTAAGTTGCCTACAGGAACTCTATTGATCGTTTCACTCTACCTTGGTAGACGTTAAAAAAAAGAAACACTAATGATAAGATTTTCGCGTCTAGCCAAAGCAGAGGAAGCGCCGATCAAAAAGACGGAGTGAGAGCAATTAGGGCCTCCTTTCAGAAAACCTGTTTTGCGACGGGGGCACACTGCACTCAGAACGTACTTGCGCTTCGCGCAGAACCAGCGTTTTCTTTGTTTTTTCTCTCTCTCTCTCTCTTTGTCATTCACAGTACTTCTCGCTCTGCTTCTGTTTATGCTTTACGCCGTGCCTTAAAGCGCTCGCCAAATAGAGAGCCCGAAATGGCTGTCATCGATTTAGCCAAGACAAAAGGGCAGCCAGAATATTCCCTCCCCATTCCTCCCCTTGCCACTTCGGCCTTCGACAAAGACTGTTCGGGGAGAACAGACGGCTGGACTAAGAGGACTTGGTGAGAATTCAAGTTGGCTCACGCTTCAACGCGTCCCTGTGCCCGTTCACCTCTGTGCGAATTCACTCCCGTATAATTTTTGTTGAAAGCCCTCTTCGTGCGCTCATCCGTTCTTCGTTCTGTATTCACCCAATGCTTGGTGTTTTGTTTTTCTAGCACAAAGTTTGCCTGACACTTTAGGTAAGTACGTTTATTAACCTCCTGTGACCATCTCGCTGTTTTTTAAGTCTTACGGCTATCACGAACTTGATACTGCCTCTCCCTTTATTTTTTTCATGGAGCACGTAATCATCTTTGCTAATTGAATGACCGCGCGAAACTAGATTGAATGCCGGCAAATGGCTTCGCTACGGCGTTTGAACAATACATCGTAATAGTGCTGAAAATTGCTTTATGTTTTCGCTTACGTCTAGTGGTATTACATTATATTGAGATGTCCTTTATTCGAAGACCTGTTTCTTTTTATATCCGTCTTTGTGTGTTTTTGATCTTCAGGGAGTGAGCTCGTTGTCAACGCAAGCTGTCTTGACTATTGTCTGCGTTCTTTGAACGAGCGTTGGAGAAAGAATCAGTAGAATCTCTCTCTCTCTCTCTTTTCTGTTTTTGTCTTATTTTTATACCACCCCTTCGCCTGTTTCCCATTTAGGGTAACAAACCATATTTTCTGTTCTCTTTGGCCTCTCTGGCTTTTTTGTTTCTTTCTTCTCCTTCTCTTTCTCTCTTTCTCTGGCCGTCTCTATTTTGAGTGTGCGATGCTGCCTCGTGAGCAGAACCAATACAGAACGTACCTCTGATGTAGGTCCTGCGGCCATTGCCGCGTCCACATCAACCGCGCGGTGTCCCCGCTCTTTTCACACTTCGCGACCGAACGCCAATGCCATAGCTAGAAGGCGAATATCTTTCTTTGGCGTCTTTCTCTTGTTCTCGCGGTGGTCAGTGGCCCAACTTCCTCCACCGATGCAAAGGCACGTGCGCAATACAATAATTTACACCCTTAAAAGTGAGAAATGGTGTAAATCTGCCCATAACTCAAAGCCAACACTCCCTTAGAAGTGAAAGAGGGTGTAAATATGTCCACTACTCACACCATTACACCCTTTGTTGCATATGTGTACGAAAGGGTGTAAGAGTGTGATATTTACAGATTTAGGCCATTTTTGCACCCTTTTTTCACTTTTAAGGATGTAAATACAATGTGCTCTCGCACAACGGAGCTACGGGACGTGTTCGTCGCCGAAGTTCACAGCGCCTCTCTTGACGACATGCGCCGTTTCGTCTTGCTGGCTCACCACCGCTTGGCTTACATTGATTCCCACAGCACAGTTCCGTCGTCGTCATGTCGTCTTGGGCATGCTACCGTTTTCGTTGCGATCATCATCATCGTCAGCATCATAAGATTTTTACATACACTCCAGTGATGTCAAATTACTCTTGTCCTGCATCATCCGAACTCGTACGATACCTCAAAATCTCATCTTAACGATAGACGTTAAGAACGCCACCCCCTACCGCTCTAGTGTAGGCGGTTTGTTGGTGCTCGTCTCTCTTTCTCTCTCTATCCCCTTCCACTCTCTTTTTCTTTTTATCCACCTACTCCTTTCCCCCGTGCAGGGTAGCCAACCGTAACTACCACTGGTTAACCTCCCTGCCTTTCTATGCATCTTTTCTCTCTCATCTACATTGCTCCCGTCTACACTGTGTCTCCAGCTCTATTTTTCTCTTAATGTCAATTAGAATATCTGCTATCCCCGTTTGCTCTCTGATACTTACCGCTCTCTACCTGTTTCTTAACGTTAGGCCTAACATTTTTCATTCCATCGCTCTTTGTGCGGTCCTTAACTTGTTCTCGAGCTTCTTTGTTAACCTCCAAGTTTCTGCCCCATATGTTAGCACTCGTAGAATGCAAGGATTGTACACTTTTCTTTTCAACGACAGTGGTAAGCTCCCAGTCAGGATTTGGCAATGCCTGCCGTATGCACTCCAACCCAATTTTATTCTTCTGTAAATTTCCTTCTCATGATCCATGTGGCCATCTAATGCGTAGGATGCATAATCGGTGAACCATTAGAGTTACAGAATGGATACCAAGACAAGGGAAGCGCAGTCGAGGACAGCAGAAAACTGGGTGGGGTGATGTAGTTAGTAAATTTGCAGGCGCAAGTTGGAATCAGCTAGCGCAAGACAGGGGTAATTGGAGATCGCAGGGAGAGGCCTTCGTCCTGCAGCGGACATAAATATAGGCTGATAATGATGATGATGAAGCTCACAGGCGTCTGTCATAATGGCATAAAGAACCAGAAAGTGAACATTGTTAACGCTTTAAGTCATGGTCATTTATCTCCCTACATATTTGCCTAAATAGAGAAGGCAGAATAGCAAGAGAGACGTTTTCAAGGCGTTTTTAGCAAACTTGTTTAAAGCATAGGGAAAATACAAGTCTGTGTCTCCATACTTTTTTTGTCAAACGTTCTGCTGGTCCCACAGACAAATGGCAGCAGGCAATAGGGTTGGCTTGTCTAGGTATACGTGACATTTGAAACTCAACTCCTTCCTTTTAAGCTCAACTATCGACTGTCAGCTACACCCGTTTTCCCTCCAATTGACACTGCCGCCATCCCGTCTATTGAATCACATCCGTGTCATCGATCGTTGCGCAGCCCTTCTATAAGTTATTGGACAAAGTTATTTGCTTGATAATCGAACGCCAGCTTACATCTCCTATTCCTTTCCGTCTCCCAAGTTCCATATAAGAAGTTAATTGAGGTTAATTCAATTGCGGGGTTGTACGTGCCAAAGCCAATATTTGATTATAAGGCATGCCGTAGTGGGAGACCTTATGGGGGCTGCCGCCACCGGGATCTCGCCCACGAGCTCGAGCTCATCAGCGCAGCGCCATAGCGACTGGGTTGCCACGACGGGTGACACAAGAAGCGAGATGTGCGTATTACGTCATCCAACTAAAGGAGCAAATGGGCACATATGCACAATAGTCCTTCGCGGAATGTTACTGTTGGACGTGCGTTACTCCAAGTGAGAGTTTGTGCTCGTGCGTGTATTCGGCTTTTATGACGTCTCGTATTCTTCGTTTGGTATTGCAGAACTGTGCGAAACGTCTCTATATTTGATTTCTCTCGTTTATTGCTTCAATTTACTGTCACTAAAGTGTTTGTGCAATGTGTGTGAACGCTAAAAGACTGTTTTCTCCTGCCCATATCTCGGAATATGCAGAAAGGAATATATTGCTTCTCCCCCCCCCCCCCCTTTCTTTTTTTTTTAATTGCAAATAACTGCCCCGCGTTTGGTAGTGAATGGCTAGGTAGCTGAAAAGTTTCACTTTGTTAATCGTCATCCATCGCTGTATACAATTTAAAGATGCGGAGAAGCCGGTGACAAATTTATACTTGTTGCCAACATTTCCTATAATTGATTATTTTTTAATTTACATTTAATAAGATAATCAGGCTGACAAAATTTGAGAAGGCGTTCGAGGCAACACAGAAAAACGCAACTACTATATCGCAATACAGCTGCAGCATCTGTTGCGTTAAAGCAGAGAATTCATGCCAAGTTTCAAATCCCCTCAGAATTTACCGTGCGCGGTAGCTTAGTATTTACTTCAAGAACATAGTGAAGTGGAGCATAAAGGACATTCAACTTTTTTAAAATCAAAACAAGATTACAAAAAAAAGGACTGCTAGGTAGCGTTTGTCTTTAATAAGCGCTGCATGCATGTTAAAAGAAATTGCCACGAAATCAAATTTCCTCAGTTTCGCACGACATCTGCCCTCATATTTGGGGTATTTGCAGTTTTTGTTTCTATAAGCTATAAACGCCAAACGTTGCGAATGAATGCAAATCTCGAAAGCTTTGTTTGAAGGGATGAAGCTTGCCTCCCCTGTTTTAATTCTCCGTAATAGTGACTTTCGCAAACGTGCTATTCAACTTCGTCGATGGAGCACATCAGAAGCTACAAAGGTATCGGTGGGAGAAGCATGATACGTAATGAACGAAGCTCCGATAATCTTGCGCTTCCAGATCTCGCATGCATTATTAATGACGGGACTTCAAGCACTGCACTGCATGTCAGTCGCTGCCTTTCCGTGTAATATAGCTGGGGGTTTCGCCGCAGCTTCAATTTTGTTGCATACTTCAGAAATGCGTGGCTGCAGCTATTTCTTATGCTATGTTTGCTTACAATTGACGCCTCATGGGTCCCCGACCCCTCTCCCTCCCACCAAAAAGACACTTGCTATGACGCGGAATTATTCTGGAAACGCGACCAGGATTGACGACCTTCAGCGTTAAAATAATTGTGCGGCTTAAAAAATAACGTTTTCTATTTCTTTCCTCTTTCAGTAACAACCCTTATTAAATTGCCTCCGGTGTCGCTTTTCTTTATTATTATTCAACAAAAAACATACGAGCTTAAAATGTTCTTTGGGTAGTCGAGTGTACTCCGTTGCTGTTTGTTCTGCAGCAGGACAACCTATATCTTGTGCCAAAATGACGCGACTCCACAGTGGTGTGGAGGTGTCATCCCGCCTGTATCCACGACTTGCTACGTCGGATTGAGGTGATTAGAATGACATTAAAAAACAAATGACAAAATAATCTCCTCTACGAAGCATTCCGAATCTCATGTTGAAAATTGGGCTGTTGTTGCCCATATGTGCGGTTGCATAACACAAGAAATTTGAGAGGTCTCCTCTAAAATAGGGCTTTGTGTAACAAACTTTCGATTGTAATACATTCTATCTGTGCAGTTATACTCTCGCGAGACAGACCACTGCATGCCTGAACCAATTTGCGGGACAGGTTAATGAGAGGTTTAAGAAAATAATTCGTTTTGTGCTCCCCCCGGTCACAAAAGTTTCGCTCCTGTGGCCTAATTCACAGAGCTATTTGTTCGTAAGTGACCTCTGCCATTGGCTGGCCACTTTCGCTAATGATATGACCAGCACCAGGATTGGCTAAATTTTTGTTTTAGGAAAAGTTCTAGAGTAAGATGGTTTTTGTGAGTACGGACCCTGTTTCCTATTTCAGCTTTGAGAAACGAGGACTTCGCATGGTGTGCGAAATCCCTCGTCTCACAGCGGCAGGGCATAATAAATATAAAGGGTATGAAGCTGCAAAGGAAACATTTACAGTAGGCCAATGAGTCACCAGCTCGCTAAAGCTGCCATCAGGTGCCGAGCTACGTCAAGGGCATCATGCTCGAGCTTCCGTTCCTTAGCAAAACCAAACGCAGGTAATTATCATTAGGCGCTGGCTGCCTCTAATTGTGAATGATGTATTTTTGTCGACAACGCACATTTATACAATGAAGAAGGAGTTCTGCATTACGACGTCGATGTAAATCAGCTGCAATAAATTCATCTCTTGAAATGTATCGTTTAAAACCGCAGTCAAACGTTCAGGAACATTCCCACAAGCCGCGCTGCTTTTGTGAATGTGCCCGTCTGCAGATCATCAGCAAAGCTGCACAATAAAGTAGACTGCTCCGGCATTGGGGTGAGGCCACCGCTGACATAGCAACGTACTCCTTACGCGTGCTGACATCATTTGCAACGAAGCCACACTCAGAGATGCGGCTAATTTCTCTATCTGTGTCTCTTTTCAACGCGTTCACGGTATCACGTTGCAGAAGATAGAAATGGCAGCATCACGGAGCGTACAGCCGCGTCAGTTTCAGTTGCTGAATAAACTGCTTTTCCATAGGTGCTAGTAAGATTGAGGAAATCGAATCGGGAGGTCAAAAGCGCAAATAAAGAGGCAATAGCTGATTAGACGGCCTAAAGAAACCTCTGCAGCTTCCCACGCTTTACAGCGCGCGTTCCCCTTCGACCACCTAATCAGAGCACGAAACGCCCGTTAAAGTCTCGTCTCTCGCACCACGGACGTTCGTCTTCGTTAGCGGACACCGGGCCAGCTACCGACCGCGTCACACACCCAGCCGTGACCACGAGGTCATTTCTCGCGTTTTATTGCGGCAGGAAGGCGAGCTAAGGTCAGAGCGCGGCAGTAAAAGAGGAGGTCCCGCGGGATAGGAGATCGAAAGATCAAGAAGTATAGAAGGAAAACCTTGCGGGAGACGGAAAGAAGGGCCTGGACAAGGGAAAGGGTCCCGAAGTGGCGCGATTCGAATGGACAGCCGAGACGGGCAACACGAAACAGAAGGCCCAGGCAGCAAAGGAGTCAACGAATTGGAAGGCAAACAGGGACGCGCGTTTTCCCCTCTATTTCGGCTAATTGTGAAGCTGAGAAACTTAGAGTTTAGGAGAGAGGCGAAGGAAAGGTAAAGAAGGAGCAAAGATGATTCAGGAGTATCAGAGAACTGGGCACGGTTGTGGAACACCGTGCGAAACGCGGACGTGTCTTTCGAGCACCTTCAGTCCTCCTGCAGGGGGGAGCAGGCAACCGAGCTAACCAGTGAACAAACAAGGAAATAAACAAACACACACAAGCAAAGAGGAAGCAAACAGGTTCAGAGAAAAAAAAACGAATGAATGAAGATGCGCGCAAAAAGGAGCCATGAAGAACCACAGAAGAGCATAGGAGATTCAGGAGAGGGCCGTAGGAAGGCAAGGTTCGGTAGAGTGTAATCGCCGCACGGCGTGATGCAATCTGTGATTGCACAATTACACCGAGTGCCCCTTCTCTGTTGTTTATCGTGTCCACCCTGCAGCCACGCATAGCCAGCCCCCCAGCCACCAACCCGCTCAACAAACCCTCTCGCTACGACGTCGACCGAGGGTCCACATATACGCCCGGTGGTCCGTGCAATAAATCCGGCGCAGTAGCAGCGACCATCAATTGTCCACTTAGCCCTCCCTTCTGTGCTCCTGACGCCGCCTGGCAGCGTCTGGGAACCTCCGCACACCCCCGTTGGCGGCTCATAGATGGGGGGCCAATTTGTAGGGGGACCTCTGTGTCCGATCGGGGAGAAGAAATCACGACCGTAGCCGCCTCCTGTACACCGCTCTGGGTCGCGCAAGGTTTCTCCCTGGGCGTGGTCCCTGCGCACGCGCCACCTTGAACACCAGAGAAACCTTCTTGTCGTTGAAAGGACGAGGGTGGTGGCAGAGCAAGTGGTACGATGTGTAATTGGCGGTTTGTGTGTGGTAGTGGGCACACATGGTGCGGGAGCGTATGGGACTCAGAAGTGAGCTTGTACCGTCTACCGTATGTCGCTGGTTAGAGACAAAGTTGCTTTGTGATATGCCAGATGCGATGTTCTCCGTTGCTTGTTCGTCCCGCTTCGCAACTTGCTTTAACTTTCTCACTCTTATCAACGATACTGCCCTACGCCAGGCGAGCTTCAGCACTTGCCAAGAAGCAAAGCAAAGGCGTGACTTTCACCTCTCGTGACATACTTGTACTTGCAGCATAGCGACCATAAATGTGGCCTGCCAGTAAAGGCAGTAATGGTACGGCTTGCTTATAATTCCCTCGATACCATGACCTGCAGTAGGTTGCACATGCGCAGGTTGCCCACACGGCGCCGTCTTCCAAGTAATTCTGCGCGAAAACGTATCCACCTGTCCACCTGTTTGCGTTGGTTGTGGCGCAATTTATGGTCACATGATGCCTGAACACGACTTGAATGCATTCACGCTTGGATATGTGTGTCGCGAGGAGGCTGGGGGAGGGGACAAGGTGAAGTTGTGTGGCGACTGCCACTTTTTACCACTAGCTGAATGTACACTGAATAAACGTAAATGCCGCTAAAATACACATACATGAACAGCACCAAACATGTCCAAACAATGTGCATGGCGTAAATATGTTGTACATTGTATTACGCTGCCCTTAATTCATGCATTACTTCGCTGTCTCTGATGAGGTTGCCTTCCCTCTTACAATCTGCATTCTGGCAAAGTTATAAGAGCCACCCATTCAACCCAGAAAAAAACGATGATGGTGCGGTATACACCGCGAATAAAATTTACCTGGCACCTGTATAAAAGAACTGAAGTTCTGGTTGATAGGAAGTTCGATAAGACAAAACGTGGCATGTCGCATATGTAAGATTGTCACCAGGCTGACCGTGAAAGTTATCAGGGAACGAAACTTCACATTCACTGGGTGTGTAGTGCTGAACGCTAGGCATCGCTTTGCGCATAGGCGCTGGTTGCACGTGTGTTAATTACGACGAAGTTTGATTTCTTCTTTTACTTCTCTGCAGTGGTTTCCGTCCCCATAACCTGCCGTCAGGGCGGTGTCGAAGGCAACCGACAATGTTCCTTTGCAATACATCTGCAAAGGCTAGCACCAGTGGCCTTCCAAAAATTTCCAGCAGGGAGTAATATTGTTAGAAATTATTGATTCCAGTTTGCATTCCTTTCTGTGTTCAAATTCACATGAATTTCTGTGACCTGAAATTGTGTTTGTTGTATTTAGTGTTGCACCTGTGAGAGCTGACTTTACGTTCTAGTGTGTCTTATGTGACCCCTGTTGTGATTCGTCTTTATTTTACTTATGTAGGCTGACTTTACGTTCTATCGAGTTCTATGTTACCTGTCTTGTGAGTTGTCTTTTCTATATTTGTGTGAGATGACCTTATGCTCCAATGTGCTTTATGCGACTTCCGTCGTGAGCTGTTTTAGCGCGCTCCCGTCAATTGACTGTCTGACTTTCATTATTACTACCTTTCCTTTGTTCAGTACCTGCTCGTTACTTCATATTGAATATATATATTTGTATTATTGTAAAAAGGAGTAGCCGGCGTCGCCGAAAGGCGCCAACCCCTCCTACATAGCGTGTCTTAAAAAAGGCAATATTCCACAATGTTCCACACACACACACACACACACACACACACACACACACACACACACACACACACATGGAAGGTCACAGAGTAGTCATCATTAAGCAAATCAAAATAACTACCGCTTGTCATTTTCGTCACAACACGGTGCATTTATTAAAGATATGTGGCATCTTTTTTTTCTCTCTCTCTCTCTCTCTGACCGAAGGCCGCTTTCTCCGAAGACCATCGTTTATTTGACGGCTTCGCACATTAAATTCTTCGCCGTTATACCGGCGCGTGTCTGGCGTGAGCTTCCCAGGCCGCTTCAATCTCGAACACCCACGGAAAAAGAGCCGGGCTGAGAGGATAAGATGGAGCGGCAACGGAGGCCTAAAAATGGCGCTAAACAAGGCGCATCTGTCAGCTCTGGTTGGAAGTAAACGCGCTGAACACATTCGGCTGACGCTAAAGAACAAAGGAACAAACAGAAATGACTGACAGTTGGTAGTGAGAAAACGTATACGTTAGTAGAGAAGTCGGAGAGAGAGCCGTGCGGGAATTCTTCGGGGGATGTCTTCTCTAGTTGCGTGCAGTACTGGACGTAATGTGGCTTCGGATGAATGTATCGACGCCGTGTGGACTCCCGTTATTTCTACTTCGGTTAATTCGATTTTTAGCTTAATTCGAGCGCACTGAAAATTCCCCGGTAGAAACCGTACATTGTATTGCTATGGGAGAAAAACTGGTATAGTTCGAACTCGAAGGCATGCCGCTTCAGTTAATTCCATCCCCATCGTGCAGCGGTTACTGTAAGCTAGAAAACACAAGACATTCAGCCGAGGATTGATGCTACCACTTTCGTAGGCGTGAGGCTATTTCGTGTAAATTAATTTCTATCTTTTAGTGGTCGACACGCCTTCCATCCATGAAGCAATCCGTTTCCACTTGTTTTGTGTCGTATCCCGCTTAGCCATTATTCAAACATGTCGGCGCTCTTCGCCTCCTGCTGGTTGAGTCGTGCTTCAAAAGCAAGAAATAAAAAAAAGACATTACAGACTAATTCAATCAATAATAAAAATGAATTCGTTCATTTTGCTCCCGTTTCTTACTTCGACCATTCGGATAATCCGACCACACCTTGCGGTCCTGCAAGAGGATGAATTAACGGCCGTCGACTGTACTTCATCTCACCAACTCCAGTGCAGTGCGAAGAACCCTATGGGCCGCTTCGGCCAACAAGAAAACAGAACCACAAGAAGGGCTCCTTCGCTGTCCGCCTCTTGTCGACCTGCGCGCGACGCCGACTAACATAGAAGCTCCCCGGAAGAATTAGTGGCGATAATTGACTAGTACTGTTCCCACTGTTCTCTTCTCCTGAACGCGCGGCCGGATCTCTCAGTTTCTGATTGGTTGACGCGAGCCCTAGCCTTCGTTAGTTCTGCATGGATAGTTGGCGAGACAGAGCATAGCCTTTCCAGGAGCAAATTAATTCGGTGCATTGATAATCTAGCTTCACCGCATTTCTCGCATCTTCAGAATAACTGATAGGCGTACTGCTTCAGAACTATTCTGCTCATCATTGAGTCTTGTCAAGTTTACAGAATGTGGACTATATGCAAGGACACTCTACCGGAACTTCCGATATGAGAAAATCAACTCGTTAACGTTTAGCATACTTAAAAAACACCTATCTATCCAGTTTAAAGCGATTTCTGAAGCAAAACATTGGGGAAAAAACGTGAGAAAAATGAATCCGCTACATGATGGCATATTGACACCGAGGGCAAACACCCGGCCGCCTACCTTCCAACTCGTCTTACTAAAACTATTTGCACATATTATTCCAACTTGCAGTGCAGGTACAATCAGAAGTGTTTCAAAATGTACGCGACATGTCTCAAATATCTAAGTTTTCCTTAGTGATTTTGCTTTTGATGCACTAGCTTGGCCTGTACAATGCATGAATCATGAACAGTGCATGAACAGTTTTACACCGTTCATGGACAGTAGGTATTTGCAATCTACACTACATTTCTTGCAATGGCATAATTTAAACCCTCTTGCGCCAGTCAGATAATAAAATGACAGTGACGGACTGTGCCAATACTGTGTGAAACGTCACAGCATCAGTGTTCCCTGGGGCGTCGTCCCAGATTGAAAGTACGCTTACTTGACTAGTTGAGCTGACACTTTCAGTTCCCGCAACGCCGCAGAGAACTAGCAGAACGGTGTCTCGGGCATGAAGCTGACTCGAGAGTGCTGTGAATTGTGTATCTCACCTTGTTTCGTTATATCAAACGCCCGTAGCGTTTTCTTTGAAGCTTTCACAAAATTGCTCGATGCTTGCAGTCAATTTCGGCGGCGCTTCAGTGCCATGCTTTTATAGGAGGATTGCCAACCGCGCCCAGCGGCAGCAGGTTGCTTCATCCATCTTGTACTTCTTTTTCTTTTTTTTTACTCCATTGCTTTACAAATGCTATTCTCCTTAAGTTCTTGTAAGTTGTGTATATGTTCTTTTTCATAGCCTTCCTTGCAACGGTGG
This sequence comes from Dermacentor silvarum, assembly GCF_013339745.2. Lineage (NCBI taxonomy): Eukaryota > Metazoa > Arthropoda > Arachnida > Ixodida > Ixodidae > Dermacentor > Dermacentor silvarum. The sequence continues at coordinate 186,072,288 of NC_051156.1, forward strand.
TGGTGCCGGTAACCTTTCCATCTCATCAATCGCTTTTGCAACGCCGTCTCAAGCGCAGTTTCACAACGCTCAGCTTTCATTTAACGCGGCTTGGTACAGCTTTTTTTTTCCTGGGGCTGCCTCGTTGCTTTCTTGATAAGGTATGCAGCGTTACGTCTGCCTGTATGTGTCAGCACGTTGCTCTTGCAATTATGATTCATTATCTCGCTTACTGTAGACGGGCTCAGCGAAAGAATACCATGTATTTTAAGTGGAAAACTGTAGAAACAGAAAAGAAATATCTAAGGATGCATGTGTTCACTTAGCTGCTTCGCTATGTTACACTTTAGTTATTCACTGCAGCAACACTTCTTTTTTTTTTACGTTAATCCGTCACGTGCAATGTTGCATTATCAAACAATTTATTGATATTTAAAAGGCCGGCAGGAAGCTTTGCCATAATTTATACAGTTGATAAATCAATCAATCAATCAATCATTCATTCATTCATTCATTCATTCATTCATTCATTCATTCATTCATTCATTCATTCATTTAGTCAGCCCTCATTCATTCATTCCTTTAGTCAGCCCTCGTTTCTCGCGAGGGTTCACACACACACACACACACACACACACACACACACACACACACACACACACACACACACGCGCGCGCGCGCGCGCGCGCGCGCTTGGGTTTTTTACTGTAAAGCGTGCTCTGTCTCATGCATGTTCATGTTGCAAGAAAGCCAAACACACAAACGTAGGAGGAGAAGTGTCTAATTTGAAGTGCGGAGAGATACGGCGGCTTTAAAAATTATAAAACCATGAATAAAAATGGCGAGTGATTTGGCCGAAAATACCAGTAGCGTTATCTCATTCAGGTATGTTCCTTTCTTCTTGATTTGATTTTTTGTGTGTTTTTTTTAATTTCTGTTGTTACAGACATAAGCTACACGCTATACCGTTCCTATCACCTCCACCTGAAGTAGCAAGCCCTGCATGTAGCATGGCTGACATTAATCACTCCAATAATATGTAGTATGCGAAGCACAGGTAAGCGCCAAATTACTTTTGATAAATTTGGTTACGGCCTCTTTTAACAGAAAGCCCAGTAAATTGATGGATCCCATTATTCTTCGCAACAATTAATTAATAATCTCTGCTCCTCTTTTCTGATTGCTCAACAGATCTTTCTCACATTATGTGTAAATATTTTTTTTTCATTCTTTCTTTATAGCTAAGAAATATGCGCTGCTAAGAACGCTCAGTATGCAATCCCGTAGGGAAAAAGCGGCGACATTGACGTACTACTGCACGTTAAAATATTCCTTATTGACATTTCTTTCGTCATTTTACTTTACCGTGGAAGTTCTCCACAGGTTATAATTCTATTGATAAAGATAATTGCATGATAAGCAGCTGAGCGATGTTCTCGTAGTTGGAGCGCTCCAAAAACCGAATGGACTGAACTGAAAAATCCTTAGCGAGGCACAGAAAACCATTGTCAGATTATTCTCTCTCTCTCCCTTCCTCTTTTACTGGGAATTTCGTTCTTTTGTAAAAAAAATGCAACTCGCCAGAGGCGAAGATCAAACCCAGAACTTCGTATCTAGCACGTGTTGTGCCGTTTAAAAAAAGAACAAGAAAACATTGCAGTCTGTGAACTCGCAGTGCTTCGATACCTATGCTAAACCAGCTCCTCATTTCGTCGAGAAGTAGAAGCGGAGGAAGAGGAGGATGGTGAGGCTTTATTTGCGTCGTAAGAAATAATGTATCTCGTGCACTTTTGTTTGCCCAAAGCGATAAGTGCGATGGGGCTTCCAAAAAAGTAATATATACTGGTAAGACCAACAGAGGGTGAAGCTGGTTCTTTTAATATCCTCGGGCACGTCTTAAAGCTCGCGAGGTGCGGGCGCGTTTGTTTTCCGGCAAAGCCCGCATATGTGAAGGCGTGAGCACGCGAGAGAGATATTTCAGAAATAAGGCCTTTCACGCTTATTGCGTATCGATCAACGGTTCACAACATTAGCTGCACACAATCTCTCTTTTGTTTTTCCTATATTTCTTGCTGCTGCACACACCGGCTCACACTTCTTCATACGGAGTGGTTACGGTGAAAAGTCAACACGAAGATCAAAGCTACTTGCCTTAAGACGTTCGCGAAGCTTCGGAGTGGAAAGCAATGATGCGGGTGAAAAAGTTTCGTAACTGCGAACTTTCGGCACCCCTGGAAAATAGCGCGAGCTATGCCTGTCCCCAGCGCACGCATGAAACTATAGCACGGCGAAGCAAACACAGAGTTCACAAGTTGCCTCGGCAATAACGTCGCGAAGGCAGCTGAAAAAAGGAAATGCCCAGGGGCGCAATCAAGGTTTCCCGCCAAAGTTGGCCCAGGTGCAGACCAATGCCATAAATAAAAGCAAGTATTTTTTTTTTTTGATACTCATCGTACCTAAGCACTTTGAGTTCCGATAGCATGCGCACGTGCAAATAGATTTGCTACAGCTCGTTTCGTTTTTCCTTTTTCTTTCAAGTTCACTATTAGGATCGGCTTTCGTCCTGATACGATGCTATGCGCAAGCACTGCGTTATTACTGCTGTGATCTCGGGTTGGCTCGCGTGGCCTTTCCGGTTGATGATGGGCTGTAAATCACTTAACTGTTCTCTTTCTTTTTCTTTTTTCCCGCATACCTTCAAATTTTCTGCATGTTCCTCCACTCACCTTTATTAACCGTGAAACGAGGTTCTTAACTTTTGTTTTCACGATATTTCGGGCGCCCTATCCTAGCATAAGGTTTTCCTTAGAGGCAAGGTGAGCTTTGCCGCATTTCCTAACGTACACGGTTGAAGATGAAACAAATATCAATAACGCACTTTGCTTCTACGGGATTTGTTGTGAGGAGTGCACTGTATATGAATATTGTTGTTAGGGCAGTCTTGCAAACGAATCATTTCTTCTTCGAATTGAGCATTAGGGGATGATAATGCTCAGACGAGGCAGAATGCATCACGATAAGCTATCTAATTCGAAAATATTTACATAGAAACGCAACTCTCTCTCCTGAAAGTCGACTAGTATTTAAAGAAATGGTTTTCTTTGATTTTTTTAACGTTCACACAGGACTTCGAAGACACCCAAACCGCTCGAAGAAACGGTGTACAGCAAATACAAATTGTGATGTGAATTCTTCACTTGTTCGTTATGCCAATCTTTCCGCAATCAGCCAAACTGTTACAGATATAATAACGTCTCGTAATACCATTTAGCAATTACACATAAATTACTAAATATTGGTAAATGTGGGGGGGGAGGGGGGTATTGAACAATTGAGTTAGTGAGTTTCATTGTCGGACTGACTAATTTAATTTATATGTTTATTTATTTACGTTTATTTGTGAATAGCATTGGGGAAGACATTGTGTCTGCTAGAGTGCATAACATTTGAATTTTCCCTTGTATTATATAGTTTCCCTTTACAATTGAAATCTCCGTATATGAACAGTGTACTTGGAGTGGACGGCTTCAAAGAGGTCTTACGTTCCCATTTTCCCGATTGAATATTCACAGTGAAGACTGTGATACAAAAGCACTCCTTAACAGAGTTACACAGCCCGTAGTAATCACATACCAAAGGTCAACTGACCCTGCTCTTGGTAACTTTGGCCAATGCCACTATACGAAGCTACGGTCTTCAAAGTTTTCTTCATCCTCTATGCATCCGAAGGATTGAGGTGCAGTGCACACGAACATGTTATCCTTTATATTTTGTAAGACGCGCTCGCAGTTTCAGCTCTAGCGCACTTCCACAGTAAGCTACCAAGGCATGCCAAATCTTCTAGAAGTTACCAACAGTCCCCCTCGCTTTTTTTCCCTCTGTTTCCTTGCGCATGCGCTCCAGTCCGAGTAACATTTTATTCAACATGGGTAGCTAAGCTGGCGCAAAATATATGCATGCGCGAATTGAATGAGTGCCTATTTTTAAAAAAGATGACGCCTGAAAAAATGTTCTCGGCTTCTCGGTTCTTCTCCAAGTTGCACGCTATTTCTCTCTCTTTCTCTGTATCCACAGATTTAGCTTTCCTGTCAGAGAACTTGAATAACGTTCACATGCGATGCAGGTACCTGCGTTTAACATGAAATGCAGATATATGCAGTCAGGCTTCTAGTAATCGACCCTCGCGTTTCACACCGACCAACAAGCGCAACATGCCACCCCGTCCCATGCTTCACAGTTCGCACTTTCACGCACACGCTCGAACGATCGGGCGCGTTCCCTTGCAAGCAAACATGGTTCTCTATTTTCTACCTTCTTTCTCCTGAAGTCCCATCTGCGTATCTGCATCTCGCCGAGACTTGGTCGAGTTTTTGTCAGAGCTCGGCCGGGTAATGGCCCCGAAGCAAATTTTTCATCGAAGATCGATCGCCCGGCCGAACTTTTTCTCCACGTCGGGGCCGCGTTTACACACTTTTCGTTTAACTTCCTTCTTTAACTCTCTTCATAGGCTTCGGACCCCGTTTAAGCATTCAACCTTTTTTTCAGCCGCTTCTGTTCTTTTTTTTGGTTTCTATTACGTTACAGTTGTACGTTAGAATCCAATAAAACAACCTGTCTCCTTCGCTCGTACAGACCTTCCCAGTTCACCCCTCCCCCCCCCCCCCCCCCGCCCCTCAAATAAATATAACGGAAAGAAAAAAAAAGTAGAAGAAGAAAGCAGGAGACAAAAAGTAAAGATGTTCATGAAATAAAATAGAAACAAGTTTTACCGGAAAGGAACTGAAACTGCTTAGATTACATTTTTTGTTTTCTCCGTCGGGGAATGACGTTGTCACTGACCTCGCTTATTTATCATTCCCAAATGTTTCTTCCTTTTCTCCCTACCTTGTCGAACTGCAAGAGAAAATAGCATTCTCTTTCGCGGGAAGATTTTGTATGATTGCGCAAACGCTAGCTGACACCGCCCATTACGTTTCCGCTCGCCGCCGCCTTTCAAAAAAAATTTCCGTTCTGCCCAATTATTTCCTTTTTATGCATATATATATATATATAACTTTCTGGCCATCTGCGGTAACTGAAGCGGGCCTTTCGTCATGAGTATATTCTTTTTCTTCTAATTGATAACTACGCCTTCGAGGTCTGCCCTCGGGAAATATTCGTCCTTCGTTCAACCTACGCAATTCACTGCGCAGCTTTTCGGCATATAACAAGCAAAAAAAGAAATCAATATTTTTTCGTGCCCTAATTGGGTGAGCAGTCTGTCGCCTGCTGTTTGAATCGCACTGTTCATTTTCCGCTTCGACACTAGTATTTTTTCTCTAAATTTTTCGCACACGTCACGGCAAAGAAGAGAAAGCGATTTCCCTTGTTTTTGTTTACTTGTGAAGAACGTCTGGCAATAAAAAGCCTACAGCGTCCGCTGTTGAATTAGAGTGATTTAGAAAAAAAATTCTGGTTTTTCCCTTCTTATTGTGATGATTCTTGCCTGCCTTATCGGTTTAGTAATTAAGCAGCTGAAGACGCTTGGTATAGTGATTCTATTGAGCACAGCCACGGTGATACTGTGGTTATGGCCTTATAGGTGAGCCATAAGGTCGCCGGTTCAGTTCACGGCTACGGTTGACCGCATTTCGTTGGAGGCGGTATCGAGCGTGAGGTTCAGGTTGAAGGAACCCCGGGTTGTGAAATGTAACCAGGAGCTCTCACCTATGGCGTCTTTCATAGCTACTGTGTTAACTGTTTTGATACGTTAAACCACATCAACCGACGTACTTGGTGCAAATAAGGAGTAATGGGGAAACACGATGCTATGCGAGGACGTAAATATCTTACCCTCCTGGATGCGTCAGGATGTTATTTATTTATGTAGTGCATCAAATCGGGATTCAACACTGAGTTACATGGATCGGGATCATACAAGTGTACGTAACGATGGAGGGTGGTTTTCGTCCGTTTTATGGTGCTAGCACCTAGCGACATTATGTTTCTCAAAGAGCACACCGGAAGTCGGCCTCAGGCAACCGGAAGTTGAGGTGTCTCCGAAACCGTGAGAATAATAAAAACCCATCTAAAAGGAGGTAATCGTTCAAGTTTAGAGCTGTATAGGATAGATATGACTTAAGAGCATACGTTTTTAGGGAAAGGGCCAATTAACCGTCAAGTTTTTCTCATCATCATGATATTAACTATCATCATCATCAATGGATCAAGTGTCGTCGTCTTCTTCCACGGCTGGCTCGTTGGCGCCCCTCGGCGCAACCGCGCGAACGCATTGGGGCCACAGCTTCCGCGTTCGTCGTCGTCGTCTCCTAGCTTCCACGGCTGGCTCCGTTGCCAGCGTAGAATTTCACTTCTCTTCTGTCCTACTTAATGGGGAGGCCGCGTTTACGGGGGTATGAGCCATTGCTTAAGGGGGTATGATCCATTCAATGTTGCGCATCAGGACTCGTCGTCAGTTGCTCCTCTGGGTGTGGTAGGAGAAAAACGTGCGTTAACCACAAGATCTAGGCGATAGTGCCATTAAATACACTTTAAGGGAACATTAAGGTCGTCTAAAGTATTTTTCTTTCTTTTTTTTACATTCAGTCGCTCATGCTGTTGTCTGTCAAGGTCAGAGGCCAAGAATCCCGGCTTCTGAGATCAGACGATTTTCCACTTTGTCTGGTGTGGAGGACAGCAGTGCTCTTTGCACTTGATGTAACAGTGTACGATCGCTTCGCTGTACTTGCAAAAGTCATTGAGTGGGCTGTTGGTCATTCTTATGCTACCTGGTGCGAAAAAAAAAATATTCCTGGAGGCAACTGTACACTTTTTGTAAAAACAATATACACGAAGTTTTTGTAAAATTTTTGGCTAGACGCCCCGACTCCCTCACTATCGCAATTCAATTACCAAAGGGGACCTTAAACTTCGTACGCTAACCACACCATTTGCTCCGCAAGCATTTATTTTCTCCACAAACATTTGCTCTTTTCTTTACAGGAAGAATGGTGAAAAGTGTCGTGAAAGCATAATCTACCATTATTAACTGACCATGTGCACTTTCTTTTTTTCTTTTCTTCTTCCTTTTTTTAAGCTTTTTTTCTAAATAAATTGGCCCCACGTCCTTTTCAATCTCGAAATGCCTCTCTCAGATCGCTGTTCACGTAGGTGGAGTGCTAGAATTCTCATACGTGGAGTGCTACGTGGAGTGCTAGATTCTGATTCTCATACGCGGAGTGCTACATTCTATCAGAATCAGTTGCCTCGACATATTCGTTCTAACTACTACTGAAGGTATCGGTGGCGACTTTTGTGCTTGTGTTCGTTCGTTCGTTCGTTCGTTCGTTCGTTCGTTCGTTCGTTCGTTCGTTCGTTCGTTCGTTCGTTCGTTCGTTCGTTCGTTCGTTCGTTCGTTCGTTCGTTCGTTCGTTTCCTTGAAAGTGCATATACGCAGTGTGCTATACATATAATGGCCCAATAGCTGAAGCTAATGTAGGCCGGCCCGTTTTCGTGTACACTTTGCGTCAGCAATAAAAATAAATAAATAAATAAATAAATAAATAAATAAATAAATAAATAAATAAATAAATAAATAAATAAATAAATAAATAAATAAATAAATAAATAAATAAATAAATAAATAAATAAATAAATAAATAAATAAATAAATAAAAATGAATGAAAACATTGAAGGTCCTGTAAGTACATCCAACCTCATCAACAACTGCAGAAGTGGCCGCGATTGATGTTGCCCTAAAGTACGTACACGAAGAATTAAACGCCTTGAAGGTCGTCATTCTTACAGACTCCCGTGCTGCCCTCAGCAGACTGAGACAAGATGCCAATACCCCAATTTTATGCAGCATTCAAGAAACTTCTGACAAAATAACTTCCTGTGGGGTGTCCCTCATTGCCCAGTCGATACCCTCGCACGTGGGCATCTGTGGAAATGAAGAGGCTGATCGCCTCGCTTCAAGTTGTGCCCACCACGAATGTGACTGCCCTGACATTTCCTGCATGCTTGAAAACGCTCGTCTTCTGATACGCCGACACCTCCTAAAGCAGCACCCAGACCGGCGTGTTGCAGACGGATCGTTCCCTCCCCGTGTTCGTGGCCGAGGCTTGCCCCGTCGTGCTAGAGCACTGCTATATGAGTTAAGGGTTGGGTCTGTGTTGGAGCGCGAACGCCTATACCGACGAGCACGTGTGGACAGCCCGTCGTGTACGCTTTGTGGCTCCCGTGAGACACTTGAACATCTCGTTTTAGAGTGTCCCACATTCGTTGAGCAGCGCGCATTGCTAATTAAGGAATATGGACTTATTGGACTGCAATGTGCGACCTTGACGATTACCTATTTCCAAGGGGGTGCGCTTCCCGACGTGACCAGGCCCATCGAGCCCTGCTAACTTTTCTGAAGGACACTGACTTGGCCTCCCGTTTATTGACATTATTTGTATTTTGTTTTATTTTGTTCTGTCTGTGTCGCCGTCATTTCTTCATTTCCTCTTTTCGTTCCGCATGTTTTCATTTCCTCTATTCCCTCCTCCAAAAAGTGTAGGCAGGCATTGTGCCCCTCTCGGTGGCAGTTGTCAGCTTGCTCCCTCCCTATTTCCTTCATGTCCTTGTGTTATATGTGTACAAAATAAATAATAATAATAATAATAATAATAATAATAATAATAATAATAATAATAATAATAATAATAATAATAATAATAATAATAATAATAATGTAAGTTAACACATGAAATCAATACGTATGTAAGTGACAAGAACTTCTGAACGACGTGAAATAAGACAACTATTTTGTCGCATAAAGTCAACATAAAGCAAATACTAAAGGAAGAAAGAACTATCGACTATGCGTGTCCGCCGTCGTGTTGAGGTTCCAGTATAAACGGCTACACGCCAATTCATTCATTCATTCATTCATTCATTCATTCATTCATTCATTCATTCATTCATTCATTCATTCATTCATTCATTCATTGAATAAAGAAAAATAATAAGGTAGGCTTCCTTAGAAAGAAAAGGACAGCAAGAAAAAAAAAGAAAACGCAACACACGCTAAAACAAGTCACAAGAACACAAGTGCGTGTCACCGTGCACACCAGCCCCACAATCAGAGTATAGTTATTTCGCGCAGTCGCCGCATCTGAATTCTCTTTGAGAAAGTCGACAAGGGGGAAGAAAAATAAGCTAGGAAGGAGAGTGCCTGCCAAGCAAGAAAAGTTAAAAGATTAATACACACGCGCTAAATTTATAGAAACTACCTCGCGCTGAAAATTATGCGTGCTGTCCCAATCTCGAGCGAGCGCTATATTATGAGAAGCCACGGTCAGCGAGCGTAGCGACGATGGAAGCCGGAAATAAACGAGCGCTTCATAATGCCAGGAAAAAAAAAGAATAAGAAATATGCGCGGGGACCGTAGCTGAGCAAGGTCTTAAACGACCCCAGCGTTGTCGTCCAAGGGCAATGTTAAATGCGTCTTCTACTATTCGCCCTTTCACCGCTCATTTTCTCCCATTTTGTTTTTAAATTTTCGTTTGCCTTTCAAAGGGAGACGTTTGCGGTGTGCCACAAAAAAAAAATAATAAAACGTGCAGGCAAGAAGAGGGTTAGTGCATGGGGCCGATAGTGGGAGTTCCTTCTTAACGAGCCTGATTCTCGAATTTGTTGTGGCTGGTCGGCGATGCATAAATGACAGGAAGAAGCTCGCGCAAAATAAAGAAGTCGTGTCTACATCAGAAAAGAACAATGAAAAATAAATAAATAGAATAATATAAAAATGGCATAGTTGGGGGGGAAGGAGGTGTTTGCGAGGAGTTGCGCCGAGTTAAGACGCCCTTCTTGTTGTCTATTTTGTCCATGAGTCGCAACTATTGTTGCTCATCTATTTCTTTTATGTTTTTATTTTTTTTTCTTTCTTTTTTTTGCGTAGAGCCTACCTATAAGCATCTTTGCATTACGCGTTTGCTTATGTTTGGCTTGTTTTTTTCTTAACTGGTGGCGGCATACGTTTTCTTATGTTGGTTTCTTGGTTCATCTCTAAATTTAGCTCGTACCCTATCGGGCATTGGCCATGAATTGGATGGTGTTCGATGGGCCGTTTGACGCTGTCGCATTAAATTTAGCGAGATAATCGTCTTGTGTTAAATACAAATTTCTGAACGGCTACACACACATCCCTATGACAATGGTCTGTAGAGGAGACTCCCCCTGCATCCCCCCCCCCCAAAAAAAAATATATATATATATATTAGGAGTGCAAGGACTAAATTTCATCCTTTGAAATATATTGCATATAAGCTCCCGTTCAAGGACTTCTTTTTCGAATTTTGTAAAGATGCGCTGGTTATAAGCTGCTACAACGGACCTCTTGCAACGTTCTGGAACGGAAATTGGTGGGTCCTCCCTCAAGACTCTCTGTACCATGGAAGCACATGGGGGCAGTCATAAACTTTGTAGGTAAATGTCTAACCGAAATGCTCGTAGATTAGAATAATTGTTTCTTTGCCAGGAAGCGCCGCACACCGAGTTCACTCTCAGCGTTTATAACTTAACCACGCTGAGCTAGTTTAGCAAATGCAGTTCCTAAACAACAGAAAAACCTGCCCATCCTATCCGCCAAGTCCGCCCCGCTATCACCGTAGCTTTGTTTGCACCTGGTTTGCACGTTGTTACTTGAACCCCGAAATCCGCGGTCCTTCGCGGACGCAAGAATAAACTTCCGCTTTCGCTTAGAATGCTCCGTAACAAAACTCTCACGAACCACGCCTTGGGTACACGTTAGACGACCCCATGTGACGAGAACTATTTAGTCCAGGGTCCTCCACCACAGCGTCTCTTGTACAGCGGCTCGGTTGTTTCGGGACCCTATCGAACAAGGAGAATACGATGCGCTTTGTGACGGCATCGACAGACGCGTGTAACGAGTGCTACTGAATATGCCACAGAACACGCTGAACCAATCTACCTCGATTAGGAATCGTGGCGTTATCTAAGCGATGAGACGCGAAAAAGTATTGGCGTAACGGTGTTTGCTGTAACTTTACAACTCGCTTTCGTTTACGTGATGGCTGGTGAGATGGCTCGCGATCTTACGTGACGGCTGGCGATGAAATGCCCTTGACGATGTCTTTCGTTGCTAATGCATCAGTTGGGTGAGACTCTACGTGATCTTGTCGACACTGAGAATCAAAAAAATGGTTGAAAAAAAGGTGATAATCACAATGATAGAAGCAAGGAGGCGAAGCTGGACAATATACGCCAATGATTGCCGCCTTGAAACCTAACCAGACAAGGTACTTTCGAACCTTGACTATCCATTAAGCTTTTCTCTCTTTCTTGGCATTAAGCTCTCTTTCTTGGCTCGTGGGGAGATTGCAAGTAACGCATTCATGCGTTAACGCATTCATGATAACAGGCCAGCGCTTACAGCCAGAATTAGCACTCCAGGCGAAGTAGAAATTCCTATAAAATGCAGCGGGTGAAGAAGTACGCAAGAGTCTCTTTTAGATTTGAGAGCCTCGAGTTTCTGATCCTACCCCAGTGAAATAAAAGCAACTAGGCAAACTCAAAAGAAAAACTAATCTGTGAATATATTAGGGTTTCCTTGTTCACAGCGTACTTTAGGGAACATTCACGGATCCCTTTCTCACACCACTGTGAACAAAGAACACGCGACAGCTTCTTAACGTTAGACCCTGTCAGTACCGTCTACCATCGAAAAGCCTTGAGAGAGGAAATTTAGTCGAGCCATTGAAGACGTGAGAGACTCGCTGAAACCTAGCTCACCACATTTGTGAGCATTCCGCGCGCTTAACGCTTTCGTGCGAACAGGTCATCCTTTACAAAATGTAAACGCCCCTTTGTTGAAGCAGGCTAAAGTGGTTCATAATATGCAGAGTTTCTTTCGAAGGGCTCCATGATAAGCCCCCCATCGACTGAGGGGAAGTACGGAACCCTCAAAGCAAATAATGGTTTCGGTAGTAGTAATTGCCCAATTCTTCTCCTTTATGTGTAGGCGGCCCAGCTATCCAAGGAGGCTTGCTGGACCCGTGAAGTAATCGCATCTAGAAATGATTTATTTAGCCTCGCTACATTCTCGTCGTCTGGCCACCTTTATCTTTTTCATATGCCATGCCCTTCTATTTCCTTCTTTCTTTCTTTCTTTCTTATTTTCGTTTTTTCGTTACCTTTTATTTTTCTTTTTTTTCTGTCACGTCCGACTCAGCTTTTTTCGCTTACCCTCTATTCTTAGTTTTCTCCTGTTCCATCTTCCTCAGCCGATAATCTGGGGTGCCGAACTATGACGTGAACAAATTGACTCGCGTGATTCGCCGTGGCCTACTCCGGCGCCATTACAAGAGCCGGTGGCGCTTTCAAATTCGATTGAGACCCAGCCAGGGAGAGGCTGGGGGAGGCGGTCTCCCTCGGGTACTGGGACGGAAACTCAAGTCGACGAAAAAGAAAGAGTGTCGATAGTGGCGCGACCATACGTATACGCTCGACCCATCGTCGAGCGCCAATTTGTAATTCGATAGGCCTTGCTTTCACAACGACCTCCCTCTTATTGTTTTCTTTATTAACTTCTTCTAGTTGCCTTTCTATTTCTCGTTCTTTTCTGTTTCTCTCTCTTTCTTATTCCTGATACTTCTTCTTTTCGTTGACCGCCTCTCTTTTACTTTCACAACTGCGTGTTCTTCCCATCACTTATCGCCCTTCCCCGTTTTTTTTTTTTATTACCTTCATTTATTTTTGTCTGACCTAAGAGGTAAGCCAGTGAGTCTATAATTTGATAGTGGCCGGCTCTACAGGATAAGATAGGCGATGAGAAGAACAATCGAAAGAAGTCCGAAAGAAGCGCAGTTCGAAAAACGCTATGGATATTGTAGGTGATATAGCGAATTGGCTTTGAAGGAGGTAGATAAGCAACAGTACATTTCTAGATCCTCTCCTGTCGAATTAAAAGAGCGAGTGAGAAGCGAGAAGACAGTTGGGGCTGGCACGACAAAATTAAGACTATAACAGGCTTTGCAATGCCCTTACACTGTCCTAAAAGAGCGAACGTCTATATCAAACTGAACGAACGAATTGTATGCTACCTTCGACTGGTAATTTAGCCTGTATTACGAGACGGCGTGAGTCAATTGCAGGAACGGTGTGGACTGCAATAACTGAATGAATTTCAAACCTGTATACCACGTGTCTGAGCAAACGCGGGCCAATCTGTTTGAAAACAAAAAGCAGGAGGGGGTGTCTGGGAGATATGAAGATTGGACCACTGGTGTTTCGTTAGCAGCCTTGCGCAGGCCGCTGAATTTCCTGCTATCACTGATTAGCTGACTAGTAAATAAATAATTTAATTTATAATTGCTTACGTAACTGCCTAAGCTCGACTGTAAAATTGTATACATTGCATTCGAAGACCTCATAATCAACAGTTGCCAATTCGCTGCATTTTCCCCAGTTGTTTCCTCCGCGTTTCAACGTTATGCCGCAAAACGTGAAAAATAAGCCGAAGTGAATGCGGCTTTGGCCCGCGCGTTTGGCGAGTGCGAAAGCAGCGGTCTCCCCCAAAAGTGGGTTTCAAAGGGCCGACACAGTACTCAATGACTGGCTTGGTGACCCCGAAGAAGTGACAAGGCGATGGCCTATCTGTTGGATGCTACTAGCAGCTTCTCCCCTTTATATGCCTAGTGCATCGCAAAGGGCAATTAAGAGTGAATAAGTTATGATGATGATGATGACGCCGAGGAGGAGCAGGAGGAAAAAGAAGAGAACGTGCTATTGGTTAGCACACAACGGGCAATCCCTCCTCCCTTATCCTGAATACGATACCGATTGTCGTTACCGATTGATTGACATGAGCCCAATAAGTCACAGCGCTGTCACGGGAGTTGGTAAAAACGGAGCATGCGCACACGAGCATAATTCAAGAGGACGACGCCTAAAGCTTGTTTCAACGCTCGCGCAGGTATACGAAAAGGAAGGGAACCCCCGTCATTTCCGGTCTCGCATCAGCCGTAAGTTCTTTCTCGGTGGGCAAACTTAATTACAAACGCTTACTCAGACCGACACCCACGCCGCCGTCCGGACGGCAGCGCCTCTCGGGCGAGTGGCAGGCAGGTAGGTATATGTACGCCTCTGTTCTCATTTCGCATCCCTTACTTCCCAGAGAAGAAGGCTTCATGCCAGGCTGAGTGCACGCGCGAGTCCCTTCGTGCGCGCCGCCCCGCTAATTAGACGCATCCGCGACTTCAGACAAAGGCACCGCCGCCGCCCCCGTACGTTTGCCGCCAGTATGCGCTCCCGCATACGTTTCTAGGATTCAGCGATGACAAAGAGAGGCGCGGGCTGTCCTGGATTTAGAAAAAAAAAGCGCGGTACGAAATACGAGGCCAACAAACACACTACATTATTAAGCCTATAGTGTGGGGAAAGAAACACCGTGTTCTGTGAAGCGTGCTGTTTTATGTTTCTTCGACTCTCTTTCTACGCGTTCTAGAAGCGCTGTTATGTTGTGTTCTGCTATCGTATGCTATGCGGTTATGACGTTGTGTAATAAAAGAGAAAACTGTCATCCATCCGAAGGTCGAGCGAAGGTACTATTTAAATCCCTGCGGGTTTCTCCGAAAGAAATATTTTTTTTTCCTTTTATTTCTGCGATGTCTTCGTTCTGAGAAACCCCTATGAGCTTCCGTTGTTGCTACGTGATATATGGTTTCGGGTAGACGACAATTTTTCTTTTCCTGCGAAACTATCTTCACCTTGCGGATATCTGAAGAACTGGTTCACTTATTCGCAATTTATTCTATGTTGCATGCTGTGATTGAGATGAGCTCAACCTTTGAACATCAGGGCAACAGCACGCGTTCGACGCTGATTAAAATTACGTCCCCCTTCCTAAAAACCTATGCCTTATTTTGTGCTGCTGTGTTTCTGCTCCCAACCGTCGGCAAAGTTGTCCTTTCTTTCACCTTCTCTGTTCATTCAATAGGCACATGCAGTTCACCGTAATTTTAACCATCACCTTTAAACATTACAGAGCTCAATAAAGAAAGAACTGTTATTGTATACCCTATGCATTCCCTGGCTTTCTGTTCTCCGTATTCTTTTCGCTCACTGAACAGCGCGAGTCTCGACGTTGGCAGCATTGATACCTTACGTAGCACGCATGCAGTAAGAGTCTGCCAGCAAACGGAAAGGATAACCAGAAGAAAAAAAAAACGTGAGGCAAAACGCAGAGAAAGGAACAGGAAGGGTGAGTGTCTTGCCTCACTATTTCTTTTTTTCTGGTTATCATTTCCGTTTGCTGGCTTCCCCTTACAAAGTACCATGCACGAACATATATACCCAAGATGCCGCTCTTATTAAACAAAATAAAATAATAGTTACGCAAGGTTTGATTGGCGAGTGCTCTGCTCCCATGATTGTGCAGCACGTGACGCCTGCACTTAATCTGTTGTTTCACATTCGTTGCCCTGGCTGTGAGTGGTACTCCATAACACCTCCCAGCCTAGCGTATAAATACCGGTACCTAATAAGGCGGACGAAGGGAGAGCCGTCTTTATAGCTCAATAAGTAGAACATCGCACACGTCATTTTCAGGTTGTGGGTGCAGCCCCCACTGGTGGTAGAGCTGCATTTTCTTCGACTCTTATTTTCTTTTTCTTTGATAAAGATTGAGAAACGATTCGTAGATATAACCCTAATGTTTAATTATGTCAATAGTTCAATTAAAAAGAGCTATAATCTCATCTGTTCTTTTTCTTGGTCTCGTCGTCTGTTGGCCTCCTTATGGTTATTACTAAAACCCAAGCCCCACGTTGGGCGCCAATTGGGGCAACGTGGGTTTGCAGACTCAGCCGTGGCCGCCAAGAAATACCACCGAGACCACAAACAGCCAAGGTTTATTTCTCCTCCGAAGAATCCAGGACAGATCTGACCGCTGGGCGTTCCGAGCGGGCGTTATTTCACAGCTCAGGATGACCTGTGCCTCAGTAATTCTCAAAGCCACCATCGAGAGTCTCCTCACACCCTGTCCTTCTCGCATGGTGGATTGGTGTTATTCAGCACGAGCCAAGCTCGGATATCAGGAAGCAATATCTAATTAGGCCTGATCGCTTCACTCGGAATGACGTTATAATGCGCTGAATGTCTCTTATCCTATGTGCCTGTGGGTCCGAGTTACGAGTCTCGCAAGAGAAAAATTTATGGAGACAAGGCGTGTGTTTGTAAACAAGATTTGGGGTAAAAAATGACGTAAGAAAATATTAGGCGGAACTTCCCTGAATGGGTACTGTCCGAGATATGCGTAGCATTACATGGCGGTCGGCACAGTGTGCAATGTGTTATGCGTGGTAATGATGTGTGTGGGGGTTGCGCTGATTTATTATGCGTTATTCATTGATATATGAGTGAGGAGTACGAGCAGAAGGACGCACATATTTACATTGCCGAACACATACATTCCACACCACCAGCAGTATAAAAGTGTGCACGGTCGGCGTGGAGCATTCCGACGTTCGACATCACGCTCTGGGCCACCAAGGGCTCCCTCGGGCAAAAGGAGGCGACCCTTCAGGAGGCCGCGACGGCCGTGGAGAGATTTGCGGCAGCGAGCGGGATGCGTTGCGCGCCCGTGAAGTCCGAGGTGATCCGGGTGCATGGAGGAGGAATCTACAAGTCACCCGGCCCTATCGAATTCTATCTAGAGGACCACAAGATCACGGAAAGCAAAAAGACTAGGATACTGGGTTTTTGGATCCAGAGCAACTTGAAAGCCACCCACACCATCCAAACCCTAAGTTCCACCACCAACCAGATCTCGCGGATTATCAAACGAATAACAAGAAGCCGCAACACCCGCCGCGGTTGCTCAGTGGCTATGGTGTTGGGCTGCTGAGCACGAGGTCGCGGGATCGAATCCCGGCCACGGCGGCCGCATTTCGATGGGGGCGAAATGCGAAAACACCCATGTACTTAGATTTAGGTGCACGTTAAAGAACCCCAGGTGGTCCAAATTTCCGGAGTCCCCCACTACGGCGTGCCTCCTAATCAGAACTGGCTTTGGCACGTAAAACCCCACAATTAAATTTAATTAAGAAGCCGCAAGAGCATGCGAAAAAAGGACACGTTCCACCTCGTCCAGGCTCTGGTGATCAGCAGAGTAACGTTTAGCATGCTGTATCACTACGACTCGCTAAACAAACGCGACCAAGAACAAGTCGATGCCATCATCAGAGGCGCGTACAAAACGGCCCTGGGTCTCCCTGTTACCGCCTCAAACGAGAAGTTAGCGGCTCTCGGGATCCACAACACCTTCGCTGAGCTGTCGGACGTGGTTATGGCTTCGCAAAAAGCCAGACTACAGAACACGGCGGCGGGCAGAGCCATCCTCCACCGGACCGGCACGGCAACGGAGCTTCGTGCCCTCGATGGGCAACGATGACTCCCGCCCGAGGTCAGAAGCAAGATCACGGTGAACCCCATACCAAAGCACATGAGTCATAAACTCCACGAAGGACGATGCAAGGCGCTGGTCGACAGACAGCGCCGACAATTCAAGGATGACCCGAACGTAACGTACGTGGACGTGGCGGCGTACCCTGCAGGGGGCCTCTTCGCGGTAGCTGCCGTGAACGGGAGAGACAACTCCTTAACCCTCGCGGCCTCCGTCAGGGTAGAGACCCCAGCTGCGGCTGAGACCATAGCCGTGGCGCTAGTACTAAAGCAACATGACAGGGTGGGCAGGGAAGTTCATGTCGTTACCGACTCGCAGCAGGCCTGTCGCAACTTTACCAACGGACGAACACCGGTGCTGGCGGCTAAGATTCTAGGCCCGAGGCTGCAAGAATCTCATCAAATCACGTGGACGCCGGGTCACGCGGGACTGGGGGGGGAACGAAAGGGCGAACGCCTTAGCTCGAGCGCTAATTAACCGAGCGGGACAAAACCAATCGTCTGATCAATCCCCACCCTTTACCTTTGTGCCCCTGCCATCAAATTACTGCGACCGACTCGAGATCCAGCGACTCAACCGCAGGATTTATCCTCCCCCTCACAAAAAGCTCAGCACTGAAGAGGCAATAGCCCTCAGACTTATCCAAACAAACACATTCCCAAGCCTACACAGATACAGCAAAATATACCCACAAACAAATCTCGGCATCTGCCCCTGGTGCGGCGACACACGCCATACGCTCTTTCACATCTCGTGGGGGTGCGGGGGCAAACCTGAACATTTAAAGACGCCTAACACGTCATTTGAGCGGTGGGAGGTACAGCTGACCGGCGATACCCTGGCGGGACAAGAAGCTCTCGTCCAGCAAGTACGTCGAGCAGCCATGGCCAGTGGAGTCCTGGAATGAGGACACCACCCACTCGTCCTCAAGATCAACTCGATGGTCTAAATAAATGTTTTTTTTTTCTCTCTCTCTCTCGGAAGAGGAGCGTTCCGACGTTCGGAAGAGGAAGCGGCGCGGCAGGAAAGACGACGGGAAGCTGCTCGAGCATGGGCCCAACGACGACGTGCCGACCCAGAGTTCCGAGCAAGGGAAGCCGAGGCTAAGAGACGGCGAAAATCCGAAGTCCCCGAGTTTCGAGTGAGGAAGGCGGCATCGCGGAATCAGTACGAAGAGATTCATCCTGAAGTAAAAGCCAAGTTGAAGCCACCAGCTCCGATGTTTCATCAGTCTTGGCGACGTTAAGTCGGTGAAGCTGCGCTGATTTTTTTAAAGCGAAGCTTTGTACCTCTACCAGCCAAGGGTTCTGTCGTGTCCGTCGTTGTAATCAAAAAACGATCCCGACGAACCGCTAACAATTGCAGGTATAGCAGTATAGCTTACTTGAATTCAGGCATTCAGCGTAGAACTAAGCACTCATTTTCGCAAGAAAAACCACAAAAACAAGCTTCAAAGTGATGAGCCAACATGATGGATGATAAGGGCTGCGGGCAAACAACGGAAACAGGCTCGGCGCGGTCCGTAAGATTAGATTGCAGCTGTTGCAAAGCTTATGCAGCTGCTTGAAAGAGGGTTGACGTCATTCGAAACCCTTCCAGCCTAGTAACTGCTTCGGTTCATTTTCTAGACTACCCCACTATGGGGTAGTCTAGTAGTGTATATCACACCGATCATAAAGCAGTAGTGAACATTGTTGTGAAGTAAATAATAATAAAGGCCGTGGTTAAAGTTAGGTTGTAGTGTGTGAAATATCAAGTGCGCCGCAGTCACCGTGAGGGTGGCGTAAAAAGCTTCGCTTTCCAACCACCTTCACAGGGTGGATTGGCGGGCAATTTTTTCTCTTTCTCTTTATTGCTCTCCCCGGAGAAAAAATCTATAGAACCACTATAGACCCTATAGGGTCAGCGACTATCGCGAGTGTGTGCTTCGCTTGTATTCCCTTATCGGCGTCGGTGTCGGTGTTGGCGTACGAAAAAACCCAAGACGCGCGAAAATAAAAATTTGTCGTCGGACTGCTGATTCGAATAACCGACCTCCGGGTTGCGAGACCACCACGCTAACCGATTGAGCCAATGTCGGTTCGTCATACGCGCCCTTTAAAGCGGGGATTTATATGCATGAAAACGTAGACGCAGGTGAAGGCGCGCGCCCGTAACACGTGCACGCTCTTCAGTGCACGCTCGGCAAACGAAGATGTCTCGCATAGAGGCTCCACAGCTGCAGAAACCTTACACAATGGGTTTAGAAATGATGGATGGAGGAGGGAAAGGGTGTGATTGCGCGTTCGCTCGCCTCGCGCCCTCCGTTTCTCGCTGCTTACAGCAATCCTCTCCCCACTGTGCGGTGGCGAAACTGCCAAAGGTCAACGCTGTTGGTCTGTGTATGAAACAGCTCCACCAACCCAACCGAGAACGTCAGCCTGCAACCTCAACAATAAACAACCGTTTCTCATTCACCAACAACCATGTCTCTTTAATGTGCCTCAAACGCTCAAGAAACTAACCGACCCTTCCCCTAGGGTAGGACAAGCTTCGCGTGCACCCCTGTTGCCGGTAGGAGAGGGGTTTAAATTTTTATTTAGCCTCCCCCTGTGGAGGGTAGACGACGAGGTGAAACGTGCTTAACCCCCTGCCTTTATTTCTCTTTCTCTCTCTTTGCCATGTACGTCTTAAATGCTTGCCCTCGTGTGATATTGTACCATGCTATCAATCGCGACAATGAAATTTGCGTTCAGAAATTTTTACACCTTGTCAAAGTGGTCGCAGCGCCATGCATCTTCGTAACGTGACGCCCTGTAGCTCGCACATAGAGTCACAAACACGCACTGAGGAAGCAACGCACGTATGTGCACAGCGGCTCCTTCAGTGTGTCCTCAAGGAGAAAGCAAGCAAGAGAAAAGTCAGGTGCGATTTAGCGCATCTTTTTGAGGTACTCACCAGCCCCCACGCACACTCACACGTGCACGCGCCCACACGCACGTACTTATTTTTCCATTTTGACACTCCTAATGCAAACGCATTAAAATGACAAGAACACGTGGAGCTTATCTAGCATTGCCCACGCTTTGCTGCCCTGCTCTGCAGAAGTAAACAACTTGTTAAAAAAAAAGGGGGGGGGCAGGGGGGGGGGGGGGGGGGGCTGAATGGAGCCAATGAAAAGACTAGGTAGACACATAAGGGCGAGGAGGTCCACAAAATAAAATGAAAATTAAAAGCAGGGGCTCAACCGGATCAGCTTGCAGTTTTCTACACGACGATGGGGGTAATGGAAAGTCGAAATCGCAGGAGGACGCGCCGGAGCGGCTATAAATGCTCACTATGAGGTCGGTGCACTTCGAAAACGGCCGTATACCGTGCGAAGAGCTTTTTGTGCCAGTGATGCATGGGGTCAGGGTCCTGGTATTTCAGAACCGTAAAATATTGTACATAGAGTCCAGCCGGCTTAATGTAGTGTGGAGAGAGAGAGAGGCGTCGGGTCTCTTAGGAACTCTAAAATTAGGAACTCTAACAGCATACGACGATGACCTGAAGGGCGTTGAGGGCGCTTCAGACCAGTATGATTTTGCGAACACGCATTGAAGTAATGCTAATGAGGACTAACGTAAACAGAGTGCGCAACAAACAACCAGTGCTACGAACAAACAACGAATAATTCGGAACGACGTTTTGAAAACAGTTCAACTGCGCAACAGCGGGAGAAATTATGTCTATAGAAGAAATCGATATCAATGGAGGATGTTGGGAAAGGAGCTCGCCTTATCAAAAATAATGCCTGTAATGAGTGTCAACGTGAAGAGGCAAGAAAATGCTTAAATGTCACGAGGAAACGAGAAACAAAACAATTGCGATAGCTGGACGCATAAAATTTTGTTTAGTGTGTCCCGACGAATCCTGCAATATCAGGATATTAAATTAAAAAAAAAACATGCAGGAGCCTGCGCGTCTAAATGTAGAAGCAGTAGCGTCATTCACAGTCCTTTTGCACCGCTTAACCAGACCTAACCTCGTTTTACAATGAGCGAACTCGACTGCAACACCCATGTGAATCAGCTCGCATGACAATTGCCAACGAAAGACCGCTATCCACAAAGTTTCTGCAGCTATACACGTCGGCGGGGCAGGCAGTGTCGAGGAAACGAGTAGTCAATTATTCCTACGGAATGCAAATGACACAGCACGTGCGTTTGCACGCACGCACGCACAAACGTGCAACGTATACGCACATACATATGTAGAGGCGCCCGCCCGAAAACGCTAACAAATGAAGCGGGGGCAGCCAAGTGAGGCGCATATCAAAGAGTGCCGCGGAGACCCCGTAGCCGGTGTGTCTTCTTTTCTCTTTGAGCTCAGTGCTCGACAAAAACAAAGGGCCGAGCTTCGATCCCAGAGCTATAGAGGATCCTTTGAAGCACGACCTCGACCAAACAGTCGCGTTAACTGAAGAGCGCCTGCTCCCGGACCACATTTTTAGGATGATACCCCCATGGGCTTATTAGCGCTTTGCATTATACTCTCCGCGCCGTCGCCTCTCAGTTCCAATAGTACTCCCTGAACCACCGAATCCAGAAAATACAGCGACCTAGATGACTGCAACATTAAGTGTTATTTCATGTGCTATGTGAGCTGGTTATACCGAAGACAAACCGCCTTTCCTGCGACATTCAATAAAAACGAGAACAAAGAAAGCAGCGCGAAGTGACAGTGCCGTGCGAAGTAAGACAGACCTCTGTGAGCTCAGCGAAACTGCCAAACTTCCACTTGAGCGACGCTACCTCGAGTGTAGTCTCGTCAACACTCTCATATAGCAACCGCCACTTGGGAAAAAATAAAATACGGATTTTAACGGCGCAAACGCGAAACGCAGTAGGCTTTCCACCGCGCTTCTATTGCGGGCCGCCAGTGCCATGGATTGCTGATGACAGCTACACTGGAAGCAAACGAAAGTAATGAAGAAAGCTGTAAGCTCATCGCTGGATAGATTAATGGAAGCAGAATGTAAGCCTGTGTTACAAACGTTACGAGCGTCTCTCCCTGCCTCCACCTTCTACCTTATCTCCGCTCCCTCTCTCCGACGGTCTAGGACAAGGCAAAGGCGGATTGACAAACGACGACAGTGAAATGGTTGCGACATGCCTTCCTTAAACGGCTTACGTTTTTTGCTCTTAGAGGTTCAACTTCTTTCGTTTCCAACTTCGAAGTATACCGACGGGCCTCCTCCTGCCTTTCATCTATTTTTCATTTGTTTTTCTCGTCGTATACTCACCTCCTCTGCCCTTCCCGTTCTAACGCTCGGGCTGCTCCACTGCGGTGTTTTCCACTGTCTGCCTTTTTCTCTCTCTCTCTCTCTTTCAGGCTTCTCTGCTTTGGGGCTATTTACCTCTTCGCGTCTTTCTTTATCTTGTTCTTGTGGTTTCCCCACTCCACAACGCCGCCATAACTGGTCATGACACAAAGCGACATCGTGTGCCCTTTGCTGTCTTTATAAATGAAACCGCAAACACGAAAAGCGCATTCCAAAAAAAAAATAATGCAAAGGAGCGTAACGACCAATGCGGACAGTACGGTGATCTATATGGGTATTTCGAACACAATGAGATACGATAAGCAGGAAGTCGACGAGCGTGAAGAAAGAAGCCGCTGCCCGATAATATTTTCATAGTGCACAAACAATTGATTTCATTGTTTTATGCTTGCTTACGTGCCCGGCATGTACGAGATACGAGAAACATCCATGTCTACACCAGAAATGAGCGTAGTGTTGCTATAAAACATTCATCATTCTATAGAAAGCGGCTGTGTCGGCCGAAATATTTTTTTTTTTGCAAAAGCAAAGTCGTTTGAGTGCTTTTCGCGACTACTAAGGACATTCACTGCGCATAGTTAAACTATTTTTCCCGACACTGGTACTTGGCTTGCACAGGCTATATCGTAGGTCTAATTGTTGCCGACGACAGCCAATGCAATTCTCAAGGCGATACCTGTCGGTACGAATCCGCGTCTACCTTGTTAAGCCAAGTGACTTATCACTACAGAGCGATATACCTGTCGAAAGCATCAGCTCAAACAAAGAGTAACAGATATATGACTACGCTCACTGAACTTGAAAGATAGCACAATGCTAGCTGCTCCTCCTATAGTGGACGTGTGTGATCTAGACTCACTTCTGCTTTCTCTTTCACTCCCTCTCATCACTCGTAAGGTGGCAAACCGGAGAGCCTCGTTAGACTCACTGCATTTTTTCGCTCCCCCCCCCCCCCCCCGCCCTTCTCTTTGAAAGCGCACTCGGGGCCTGTACTGCGACAACATTTACGACGTTCAATAGCGTCGTTGTCACGTTGACAACAAATGTTTCCTTTCTTTTCGTTCTCTCTTTCTTCATAGGGAAGCTGCAAGGGAGACGGGAAGATATAAGTGAGGCTATAGATTCCTCTAACAAAATCTTGCCTGTCCCAGCGTTGCATGCGTGGCACCATGCAACGTCGCTTGCGAAATCTCGCTAAGCTCCGTCATTTTTATCGACAGTGTTATTGACCTGCGTGCCATCCCCCCCCCCCCCCCCCCCGCTTCTTTGTTCCGCTTTCTTTCTAAACCCTTCAAGCTTCCGCCGACTCTGTATCCTTACAACCGCGACCTACTCCGTACGGACGAGTGCCCTCGACGTCGCCCAGCGCTTGATTTCGTAACCATTCTTCGCTCTTGACTAACCTGTGATGGAGCACTTACTAAGACCCTTACACGGCATCGACCCTGTATATTACGACCGCACTCTCCCACCTGAAAAAAAAAGTGCGACTTTTGTATGCAAAAAAAGTCAAGAACTCCCATTCGGATTTTTATTTTCGCTGGTCTGGTTAACGTCCAGGTAAGCAACTTAGGAGGAGGAGGAGAGAAAGAGAAGGCAGGGATGTTAACCAGAAATGCGTCTGGTTGGCTACCCTACTCTGGGATATGGGAAAGAGGGAATATAAAGATGAGATAGAAAGAGGAGGGGGGGGGGGAGGAAGGACACGGTGAGCTCGCGCACGCACGCGGAGGGCCTGAGCAATTCAAAGGCATTCACATAGTCCAGTCGTCCTCAAGAAAGACAACAGTGCCTTCACAGCTTTGTGGGCCGACGAGCGATGGGGACGGTCTTCAAGGAGCACCTGCACGCACAACGGTCGATCGTCAAGTCGTCGCAATGCGTTCGATAAAGTTTGTCTTTCCGACTTAAGTACGGAAATGTCTTGCCCCATCCAGTGCTATAAATGCATAAATGTAGCTATGCCACGTGCGGCTTGCTTCACCGCATGATATTCCGAGCACTCAGCTACCAGCTCTGGCGGCGTCATCTGTCTCGGTCCCCGGTGTAATGCACCGAACGCACCTGTACGTGCAGTGTCGCCTCGTGCTTGGCTTCTTAAGCGACAACCACATGAAAGGCGTTTCCGACGCACTTTCCGAGTGACGCCGTCTGACGTCGTAGTAGCCCTTGCGATGGCTAAACGTTTAAGAAGACTGTAAATTGGGCGTGTCGATATTCGTCCGTTATTTCTACAGTGCAATGGACGAATACCAAAGAAGACTCCACCGCTGTGGAAACAAGGTTGTCGGTTATTACAAAGAACGATGTGCGTACCACCAACCCTATTTGAAATCGCCATAACGGAGGTACTTATTGAGCGTAATGCGCAAAATTTGTCGCCAGCATTATTGTATGCAGCTCGGCGCGTGATTGTGCGGTCCCTTAACTGTTAAAGCACCGGCCGCCACGCTGGGCATCATCGAGTACAATTTATTGCTCTACGTCATTACAGGTTTTCAAATAATTGCTTCTTTCGTTTTAGATGACTTCTTCTGGGCGTTCTGGCCCTACAAGTCTCTTGACAGCTCTTCTTGGTGTTTCTTTCCTACTTTCATTACTTTGTAATTGTCTTGATTCGTTTATCTTTATTCATATAGTGTACGCGCGGGATCCACAACAGCGTTAAACAAAAATTACTACGTTGCGACAGAACGATTTAGTTAGTGGCCTAGCGCCACGATCTTTCTTTCTTTGTTTCTTTCTCCTTTTTTATAGAATTCTAGAAAACGATACGTTACAACGCAAAGCGCACGGCGAAATCGACCATTCCTGGAGATCCCACGTCGCTTGCGCCATCGTTCCGACAGAAACAACAGCTGCACATATTCGCTTTACGCCTTTTCCCATCCTGTCCTTGCAGTACCTATGCCACACCATTTCATTCACACCCGAGAGCACCGAGACCTGCGCCAAGTTAGGGAGCCTACATGCAACGCCGTTGCATGTACGCTAGCTGCCTAGCGCCAAGTAAGACAACCGCGCCACATGGCGGTGCGTGTGGGCGATAGGCGGTATAGTTCAAACGTAAAACGTAACGACACGAAACAAAGGCACACTGGGAAACAAACGCGCGCGTAAGCAAAGCACCGAACGACACAGTGAACAGGACGCGCTTCGACCTTCGCGTTCGGTTCCGAGGAGAACACTTTTCGTCGAGATAATCGGCAACTCCACGAAGAGGGTGGACTAGGGTAGGAAGGGAATGTGTCCGCTAAAAGAGTTGGAAAGGAAATAAAAAGGCTCGACATTAGCCGGCAAGCCACGAAGGAAGAGTTGCTGTGGAGTGCATGGCGACAGACGAAGTGCCCGCAAAGGCATTTTTTCTTTGTTTCTTTCTTTCTTTATTTCTTCTTTCTTTCTTTCTTTCTTTCTTTCTTTCTTTCTTTCTTTCTTTCTTTCTTCGTGTTTGTTTGTACATTACTGTTTTCCTTCGTTGACTCTGTCCTCCTTTTGTCTCTCCTGCATTCTTTGTCTGTTTCGTTCGACTTCATTCTTCTTTCTTTCTCGTCTTCATCTCCTGCCTCCTTCCTTCCTTCGTTTTGCGATTACTCTCTCATTCTGGTTTATACTTTCTTTGCATTTTATCCTTTACTTCTTTCATTCCTTCCGTCTCCCCGAGTTCTCTTTTCTTTTTCATTCATCCGTTAGTTTCTTCCTAGGTTCTTTCGTCTTGCCTCCCCCCGCAAAAGTAGCGCTTTTATCAGCCCGTGGCTCACTCTACTTCCAGCGCTTCCCCGTTGCTACGCGTGTTGTGTGGGTGCGAGGCGTTTCGGTTGACAGTATACGTATACACAGAACGCCGCAAGCGCTTCCTCGGCTTCAGACCCGGTTCCGGTTGCCTCCTCGAAGACTGCAGCCCGACCAGACTTGCGCCGACTGCGGAGCGCAGGCATGGTTCGCTGCTCATCGTTCCGGTTCCCAAAGGGAAAGGAAAGAGAGCGGCCCGACCGAAAGAGGTGCCTTTCCAAAGCAGAGGCCGGCACCCACACCGCCGCCTCGACCGAAGTGTCAGCAACAGGCGGCCGTGGAAACGAGCGGCTGGCTGGCTGGCTGGCTGGATTGCTTGCTGGCTGGCTGACTGTCTGGCTGCCTGTCTGGCTGCCTGTCTGGCTGGCTGGCTCCATGGTAATACTATGTAGATCAGCCCAGTTGATCCCTTTCGCCCTATCCCCATTCTGCTTCGTTTCTTCCCCTGCCAATATCCCCGTACCAGTCTCACAATAGTAGTTTGAAGGCTTTCTGATTCAATGCAAAAACACGCTCCTATGCTTGTTCCTCTCATCCAGGAGTTAATAATTACGCCCGCTCTCGGACGCCGCAATAGAGTGACCCGCACGACGTTTTCTCATGCTGAGCTGAGTTGAAAGGTTGCAACGGAGATTCGGATCGGAAGGATTACGAAACGTCAGCTGCAGCTGTCCTGCGAAGATGATTGCGCCGGGGGACCGTTTGAATAGACGAAGTTTGAGCAACTTCTACAGAAAGACTGAATACGTTTTTCATTACCCGTTCCGCCTCGTCTCGACATTCTTCCCTTGCGGATTCAAACTTATGTATTTGCATCCCGCGCTGTTTCCGACTCGTTTTCTGCGATGGAAACGGGAGTTAGGTATATCCGAAAACATGTTCTCGTTATAGGAATGCGCTTCGTGTAATAGCTTTTTGAAGACCCTGGAAGGTTATCGGTGGAGACACCAGCCTGTCCGGAGAAGAGTTAGAAGGAGTGACTCCGCTTATGTGGAAGGAGGCAGACGGGATTGTAAGGACATATAAGTATAGTATTGGGAAAGCACATCAGTTCGTCAATAGCGGCAAATAAGGACTAGCTTCCGCTATGATATTGTAGTACTTGTTCTGTAAAACGATATCTTAAGACGTTGGGCTCTCTTTCCTTCTCTGTCTCTCTCTCTCTTTGTGCGTGTGCGTACTTGGGCGTCTTTGTATTCTTACAACGATCTCCCTAAAAAATATTGAGTACATTGTAATATTTTAGAGCAAACTTGCACATTTCAAAGATTGCGTGAAGCCTCATTTCAATGTGTTCCACAGCTAACTTGCTAGTTTCAAGTTTCTATCAGCGAGTTAGTGAAGCCTTTTGACGAGGCATATTGCGCAACACCATCATATGACACAAAAGAAGAGACACGTAGCACTTCGTGGACGTGTGCGTGCTTCTTTCGAGTCTTGTGACATCGTGGTTATCGCTCCTCGAGATCACAAAAACAACCAGACTGACTCGAATGACAAGAAAGTTCCGATGCTCGATGCTCGTCACAGTCGCATTTATCATAACTACGCCGAAGGCCGCAGTGGCCCTGTCATGGCTCGAAGTCGCCAAAGTCAGTACACCAGCGCGGGGTCACGAAAGAACGCAGTATGCGGGCTCCGACGTTCGTCCCACGCCATTCTCGCATCGATCTTGGTTATAGCGTGCGGACACGACTTCGAAGATATTGCGACTCTCTTCCCACTCTGCCGGAAACTCTGGGGTACGACGGACGAAGGCGATAAGATATAGCGCGTCGACCGGCCGGTCGGTTCCGGTCGTTGCGATTAGAGTTGGACGAGCGGTGCGATATCGCTCTCCTCGGATCGTTTCGAAGTGGGGAAAGGAACTTCTCGGTACGACGACAACTCGACGGAGAGTCTAGGCTATACAAGGCCGCGTGACGGAAATGGTTAAGACCGAGTGTAGGGAAGGGAGGATCGGCGAGAGCGAAGTGTTAACAGGCCGTATATATATAGCAATGTCATAAAAACAAACAAGGGGAAAAGAGAAAAGAGCGATTAAAGGGGGGTTGGTGTCACGCGGCAGGTAGATAACGAACGGCTGCTGAAAGTCGCCGGTCGTCTCCTCTCGGTCGACGATGCGGCGCGTAAGCGCCGCGCGGCTTTGCAGAGCGGTGGGACGAGGAGGAGTAGGAAACGACGTTGCCGTTAATAGCCTCTCGAACGATGGGACTGCAGGTTCATCATCCAGGTGCCGCGTTCATTAAAGCCTCGATTCGGTCAGTTCGCGGGGAAAGGCCGCGCTTGATGTCTGTATTCCTTTCTGCCTCTCTCACTCTCTCTCTCTCTCTCTCTCTAGCCTTCTTTCTGCCGTCTTCCCACTTTCTCATTTCCTGCTCGGAGGGAAAAGGGGTTCACCGGGCGTCCGGCGTCGGCAGGTGAGCAAGCTGCATAGGACCGCTGTTCCGGAGTGCGCGTGCAGAGTAGACCCGGCCAGATGTCCGCGGGTTCAATTATTCCGCGTCCTGTTCCTCGCTGGGCGTTCAAAGGCGCATTCGTACCTGCCGGCGCGGCTTCGTGTGCCACCGTGCGCCTTGACCCTACGTTAATTAAACAGGGGCGCGGGTAAACTTTGAAAGCACCACGTGCAGGCGTACATTATTTCGTCCGCAGTCCGCATCTGCAGCGTCTCAGAGGAACGCTGCCAAGCAAAGAAGACGATATCTTAGCGTCCTTGCTCATGCGGCACCATGATATTCTGCTTTGGTGAGCCATAGGTGGTGTCCAAAAGCCGACGTCATTGACGTGTTTCCGGCTCGCAGAAATGGCGTCCGGGGCTTTCAACCTGAAAAAGCATAGCGTTTGAAATTCGCGTTTTAAATCCAGAGGGCGCCACCCGATGGGCCGTGGTAGGCTTGCATGTAGGCTCCCTAGGCCGTGGATCTGGGTACCACCTACTACAAAACTTCATTTTCTTGCGATGGCAAAGGCATGGACACTCCAGGAGTGTCCTGGAGTGCCCGAATGTTGGGAGAGCCGAGATGACTGGTGGCTGCATGTGCGCTGTCTTCTCACGCGCCTATAGTGCCAGGAGGTCGCGTAATCTCAAGTTTTGGAGACGCGTTGAACTGTGTAGCAGTAGACGCGATCGCTCCACTCTGGCGATAAAAAGCCATAAACAAGACAATTTCTTTATCTCTCTCTCTCTCTGCAGTGTATATTATTGAAAACTACCAGGTGGCCCCGTTATCATTTTGTAAATACGCCTGTTTCGTCGCCACATCTCGATATTTCTCTCAGCATATTGCTGGACACAGATAAACAAAGTATAGCGTACGAATGTAGCCCGCTGCCAGTAGCCCATTCCACCGCGCTAAATGGGCGCACAATTTTGAGTGTTGGCGTAAAATACACTCGGTGATTCATATACTCTATACCTGAATAATAAGTGGTGACCGTGTCAGAACCCTTAAACAGCTTAAATTAGGCCAAGTAAAAGGCCGAAATTTCATTCACCGCAAAGTTCTGACAAACTGTTCATGTAAACACCTTACATCATGTGTTGTAGAGGCGCAAAAAAAATTCCTTACGCCACTTCCCGCCAACATGACCCCCTCCTGCTTTGAAATCGTATACCATACCACAAGGCCAACTTGAAAAGCTTAAATCACACTGTTTACGGCCTTGAGGCAAAGTTTGTTTGCAACAGGCTGACCCAGATGTTTCGGCGACAGCCGCCAGTCTCGATCGTCCGCCAAGGCCACAGAACCAACTGCAGCTGACAGCGCACCCCATCTCACGGTATCCACAATTCTTGTCTTTTTGTGTGGGAAGCTTCGCTGCCTTTTGTGTACATTTCGATATTTCCAGAGGGCTGGTATGGGGAAAGGTTCTCTTCAAAAGAAAGCCTTTGTTTACGCTACATAAACGCAACTATCTTGAGAATAAAAAAACAGAAACGCAGACACGAACGTCCCGAAACCGTCAAATGAGGAAATATAAATGAGACACTGCGATTGAATGGAGGGTTGCTGCATGAACGTTCCAGGAAAGTTTCTCAGCAGCAAATGCAAGTGCGAGTTCTCTCTTATATAAAAAAAACCAGCAACACTTTACACCAAATTCTTTTTATCCTATTTTCCGTGTTGGTGTACTTCGTATAAGATTGCTCATTATGCATCACACTGCGGAATTCGACACCATGAGCCAGTTATGTTCGAAAAGATAGCTTTTTTGTAGAGCAGTGGCCGCTTACACTATACACTATACGCCTACACCATACACGCGTTCCACACAGAATCGCTTAGCTCGTAAAACTTGAATCAGAAGTAAAGTGTTACAGGGAAAATTGAGTCGAAGGCGATCCCGACACGCCACGATCGCATAACACACACAGCGCACGTAAACACACGCGTGTGTCTGGGCGGAGGTGGTGGCGGGCAGCCCCCACGCCGGCGCCGAGTTCGCATGCGTGGCGTGACCGGCCCGAAAGTCGACCCGAAGAGAGCAATCTAGCGAGCGAGCTCGATCGACTCGGCCTCTTGAACTGAATTCAGACAGCGGCGGCCTCGAAACAGAGTCCCGAAGTGGAGCGTACAACGCACGCGCAGGCCGCGTGAGATTAGCTACAATGCGCTCTCTCTCCCTCAGCCCTAACCTGTAAAAAAATACAAAATAAAGGACAGGTACAACGGCAGGCTCGGCCACTTCGAATTGTCGGTGGTGGCGGTAAGTGCAATACGAAGAACGTCTTGTCGGCCTTCTTTCTTTCTTTCTTTCTTTCTTTCTTTCTTTCTTTCTTTCTTTCTTTCTTTCTTTCTTTCTTTCTTTCACCTTTTTTTAATCTTTCCTTTATTTTCTGCCTTAAGGACGCACGGCTCGACGCGGAGCCTCACGCAACGTGATCCATAAAATCGACACGGCCTTCCACTCATCCACTCACTCTCCCTTGCTGTCTCCTCTCTCTCCTTTTTCCCACTTCCCCATGGCAATCCTCCTTTCTTCCTCGGTACTGTTGCACTGTAACGGCCCACAACAAGCATCGATCTACCGGCGCGTGTGCCTCTCTTGTCTCCTTTCTGCTCGCGGACTCGACTTTCACGTAAGGAAGCGAGCCTCACCTTCTCTTATATGTCGTGTTGTCGCCAGTCCTTTTGGAAGGATAGTACATCTTTCTAAATGAACGAGAAACACCGAGGCGTGTTAGGCGATAATGTTTCAAACAGTGTCGGGCACATAAAGGTGTGACACGTATTTCTGTGATGAGAGCAATTAAAGCAACTATCTAATACTTTCCGAATGCTTACGAGTGAAAAAAAAAAAAATACCACCACCTTCTCCTTTCACTTTCTGTAACTCTCTCGCAACTTACAGTATGATGTCGCACGTTGCACCAGTGGTGAATCTTGTTGAAAGCGTCGGCGTCTTCAGGTCGTCATCGCAAAAGCCTGCGTCGGCTTCGCGTCTTCTGTACGCAATAGCGCAATCCATCTACACGTCACCAACTCTTCCTGACCGCTTCAAGTCATTTCAAAGGTTATACACTGGTACTACTCAAGCCAGTTTCGCCAACCATTACTTACGGCATCTTATTGCGACAGCAGTTAAAAGATGGAAACGTGGCTGGTCGTGTAAGTCCTTTCCTTCACGCCTCCTACGACAGCGGCCGTATAGTCATCCCCATCAAGTCATCGTTGTTATCGCGTCGTTGTCGTCAGATAACCTCCTCAACCTTTGCTTCAGCCTTGCCATAACCAGAAGAGAAATAAATGTTTGCTCGCGACCAACGCAGAACTGCTCGCGCTGCAAACGCTTCAAGCACTCGCCCGTTTAGCACTCGTTAACCTCTATGCCTTCCTTATGTCGAAGTGTCGTCTAGATCAAATATAGTAGATCCTCCCGTAAAGCTGTTACTTCCATCATGAATTCCCAGCTGCGAATGTGGCATTGCGACGCGGTGTGTGGGTCGGGGTGACATTCGCAAAAGCTTACTCGTTCCGCATTGTAATGGGTGACACAACTTCTACGTGCGGCTCTTGCGGCGTAGAAGAGACTATTGAACACCTCCTGTGCCTTTGTTTTTGTTACGACGTCCAGTGCGGCCCTCTCCAGACAGCGATAAACCGGCTGGATTCAAGACCGTTTTGAGAAGTGAAGATCCTTGTACAATGGCCGTGCGCGTCGCCGTTAATAAAACAACGAGAGCATCACTACTGTATTTCTAAAGTCGAACGGTATCTGCGATCCGTGTAGACTTCTAGCTTCCTTCAAGCATGCGCGCAACTAGTGATCCCTTTATTTCCCCTTCTTTCTACTATTATCTTCCCTGCACTCATTTCCTTCCTCCTCTCTCTCTCTCTTATATCTGATCTCTCCTTTAGCGACTCTCTCAATGAAATCGAAAATGGTGCAACTCATTAGGCCACGACCAACTTAGCACATACGTGCGTAAACAAGGGCTCTCATTCTTAAAAAAAAGAAATGAACTCCTGGTCTTCATATTCGCCTTCTGCTACTGGAATAATGTGCGAAGTTTTTAGATCTCGTCTCGCGTGCCATAACTTCGACTTACATGAAATACGGAGCTGGCGGATTGGAAACGGAACAAGCGGGCCTCTAAAATTCTCGGCAACGTGATCCTTTTATCTCTTTAGCCTCTCAAGGAAGAACTAGTAAAGAACCGATGGCTGTAGTCACGCCACTCGCTCATACAAGCCCTTCTTTCTTCACATTTGGCTTTTTCGCCTGATTTACTTTCACTTCGCCTCACATCCGCCTCCTACTAAGAGATTCCCAGCTCGGCATCAAAGACAGCAACCAGGCTCCATCCACTGTTTGTTCCTGTTCCGTCAACGCCGGAAGTTCTCGGGCCTCGCTGGCGCGTGACTTATTAATGAACCGTGGTCCCTAGACGAGAGCAACGAAGAGGACGCAGCTAGTAAGGAAATGCGGGGAAGGGATACGAAGGCGGCAACGGTTATGCACTGCCGGGTTTGGAAAGCTCGCGGGAGTAAGATGAACGAACGCTGCGATGGGAACGTTCCAATCAAGAGACCACCTTAAGATGCCGTTTCTCGAGGAAGTGAGGCCGTAGAACTGTCCGTATGCATTAAGACGACAAACCTTTTTTTTTTTTAATTAACGTCTGTGACGACGCGCGGCGTCCGGTGAAATGGGAAAGGGCTTCTTGCTTCAATTTGTGTGCAGCGAGTAAATGATGGAACCATATGTATTGTTGAAACATTGATAATTTGTTGCACTGCAAACGTTACATCCTTCCCACTGTTGGAGGTTGCCACGTGGGTACGAAGAGAAGAGGAATGGGATAATTGGTGGGTGCAGGAAGTTGCATTGTTTAGTGTAGCGTTTGTGAGTGAGTGAGTGAGTGAGTGAGTGAGTGAGTGAGTGAGTGAGTGAGTGAGTGAGTGAGTGAGTGAGTGAGTGAGTGAGTGAGTGAGTGAGTAGATAGATAGATAGATAGATAGATAGATAGATAGATAGATAGATAGATAGATAGATAGATAGATAGATAGATAGATAGATAGATAGATAGATAGATAGATAGATAGATAGATAGATAGATAGATAGATAGATAGATAGATAGATAGATAGATAGATAGATAGATAGATAGATAGATAGATAGATAGATAGATAGATAGATAGATAGATAGATAGATAGATAGATAGATAGATAGATAGATCAGCCTACATCGGAGCACGGGCAATTAAAATGAAGCGGTTCCTTTTCATAGATGATGAACGTGACCCGACCACGACGTGATTGCTGAAAGTGCCGGCTCTGTGCAAATACGAGCCCAGGACTGCCCTTGTGTGGACGTCAAATTAAGTGGAGTGAATAAGCCGGGAAGCCTGCAGCAGCAGGCGCGCCAGATCTCTCGACAATTCGAATATGGCTCTTGATGAAAAGCGTCGGTGCTGACGCCAAATGCGAGCTAACCTTCCGCGTTACCGCCGTTTCTCGCGAGAAGTCAGTGGGTATGGACGCTCTTTGTACGTAGCCCAGAGCATGCGGCAATACTGCTCGAGTTCGCAATAGGTCCATCCCGCTGGATCACGCGCTCTAACGTCGTACGCTGTAACCTTCGGCGAATCGCGTCTTCGCGTCTGCCCGTTTTCCTTGATCCTGTTCGTTTAGCTAGCCTCTCTCTTTCTTTGGTTGCCATTTTAGCCACTGCGAAATCGTGCTCCCGTCTAAACGACCTTGCGCTTTGTGCGCGGGAATTAGGTCTCTAATCCTCGGTGGATTGTTTCTTTGCTAGTTGCGGTGCTTCGGAGAAATTCGTGCTGACTCGTTCCATCCTTCCCCTGCCGCTTTCGGTGAACTAGTTCGGGTCGGATTACTGGAAGACTAGCTTGAAGTTAATCCTCGAGATGAAGCAAGGTCACTGGCGTCGGGCACGTGCTCGCAATTCTCTTTCGAAACACGAGAACCTACCCGCTAACCGCTCTTCAAATTTTATTTATTGCACTATCTAGTATTTTTAACATTCCTGATTCCGCAGGCACACGCATTACCTCCTCCGCATTTTCTTTCTTTGTGAAAGACTGTGTTGCCGCTCAATCAAGTTATAAAAAAAAGACCTAGCTAATTTGCATCCTGTAGCTCCGCAATACAGCTCCGCAAGTGCAAATGTT
The DNA here is from genome assembly GCF_013339745.2 of Dermacentor silvarum. NCBI lineage: Eukaryota > Metazoa > Arthropoda > Arachnida > Ixodida > Ixodidae > Dermacentor > Dermacentor silvarum. The sequence goes on from NC_051156.1 coordinate 186,107,449, forward strand.
GCATGGTGCAGCGAACGGCAATTGCTGCCTTTTTTTTATTATAGTTATTATCGAGCGCCTTTGCAGACATGAAACAGGGCATTGGTTTCTCACGTGTTTCTTGGTGCGCTAAACTGTGGTGCACTCGTTAACGGAAACCATCCATGTGTTTTTAAGCTACCAACGCACTACGGCGGCTCAAAGTGCAATGCGTTAATATTATACACTAAGTGCATATTGTATAGTGCTGCCATTTCTTGGAGTAAGGGAATGGTCCACAGGCAACTGTCATTTCTGGACGCGGAGTAGTTTCTGTCACTGAAGATAGGCATCGTAATAACGAATTTTGCTGACTGTCAGCCTACGAGACACGATGCGCTTCCTTTGGAACAGGTGACTCGCGTGAACAAGTGCGACACTTTAGCACGTTGTTATATTTTAACGCGATCGCGTTAAGGGCCTCGTAGCCTCGATACAAAGCAAAAGCGTATCGCCGGTGTGCCCCAGCTGCGTTTGATAGCCAATGGGTGTCTCTCTTTGGTTGGTGACGTAACGCACCGCATAGGCACGTTATCTCAGTTGCGTTCCGGCCGAGTAATGTGTAGGCCGCGTATTGTGTGGACCGAGGAAGAACAGTACGCCTAACGAAGAACGACAGCGTGAGCAGAAGCGGGAATGAGCGCGAAGGCGGCGGGATGCTGCTAACGACTACCATAGCGACCAGTCTGCTAAAGCATCGTCTATACCATAGCGACCACAAAGCTATAGTCACCTTCAAGACAAAATAATATAGATGATAGAAAATGACAATTCATGTGGTATGTGTCTTTATTTAAATCAATATAGTTTATCACGATATATACAGCTCCGCTGGTCATCCATCTCCACAGAGTGGAATGGCGCTGAGTTTTTTTTTTTTTTTTTTTTTTTTTTTTTGGGGGGGGGGGGGTGGGGGGAGTATTTCTCCACCTAAACACGATCACTCTCAATGAAATGTTGTTTCGACACGTCATTCGGCGGTTGGTAATGTTTGGTACTACTTATAAATACAGCACCTGTGTCCTCTCATTGGATTAAATCAGAATATTTTCCATTGTAACGTATATTTACACAACAGCACCATCTACCGTGACCGTTCGAACTAGAGAGGAAGTGCTTTTTTTTTTCACTCGGCTATCGCCACAGATGCTACCATGTCTGTTTTGGTCACGAAAGTAAACCCAGGTATCATTTGGCCCACAACGTTGCCTTCATAAACTTTACGTAACAAGGCATGACAGCGTATACTCCGAAGAGCCCCGAGTTTTAGAACAAATCCGCTTTTGTTCTTAATGCTCCATCGTGATTTTAATAAAGCATGCACGCTTTACAAAGAGCAGTGCAATGACGGAAAATTTCCATCGTTGCGAATACCAGGATGAGAAAATTGTTGGTGTGAAGGCAGCACCTTCTTCGCACAATATTCTAGAGAAGCTCGACTCTAGAATATGCTGGTGGCATTATTTGATTCGGTCTCAAAAACTGTTACTGGCACACCCTTATTCAATTTAATGGCCGGCCCCCTTCGTTAATAAATAGTCCGGTAAGAGGATTGGCTAACATTTCATCTTATACCAACAAGTCCAACGTAAGAGGTTTTCTTGCAAGTCCAATCACAGGTACTGTGCTTTGGCAAACCTCTACGCTTGTCGCTTTATCTGTTTCTCTCTTGCTCTTGTTGATTTTGTCCAGAAGCGGAGTTTTCAAATGATCCGAGCATGTGGACTAATACATTTTTTTAAAGACGTGATGAAGCGCTAAGCACAAGTTGACTCATGAGGATGTGGCAGCAAAAAAAAAAAAAAAAAAGCGCGTGTCCTATTCATGTTTCAATGGCAGTTTGGTGCGTAGAACAAATGCGCGTATCAGGCGGAGCAAAATGACAAAAGTAGGCGGCAGGAACGAAGCGCGAAGTCACCGGTGTTTGGCGTGCAGTGAGGATCGGATTAGACCAAAGGAAATAGAACTGGTGCCACCTTTGGCTACAGACTTTATCTGTTGACTCTATATAGCGAAAAAAAAAAGGACGAGTCAAGAAGAAGGCAAAGCAGTCTACACGAAGCCCACGAACAATCCTAACTTATTGTCAGTGCATTTCTATAATGGAACGACGAAGCCACATTACCGCCACGTACCCACGGCTGCCGCCGACGAGGACGACGCAGCCGCCTACGTGTGCCAGACAGTACTCACTCGGTTCACCGAGCCTAACTCTTTCACCACCGACTTCTTTTCCGGCCGCCATAAATCCTGTTTTCTCAGTGAAACGGAAACGCGCTGGGGCTGCGCTTCTCCGCCGCGTGAACGCGAGACTTGTTGACTCGAAGCGGACGGAAGAAGAGGCGGCCGCGCTATGGCGGAGATCACTCGGGAAACATCAATAACGCTCGCGACTCAGTGGTCCATAAACGTTCTCGCATTCCTGCTTTGTTCTCCTTCACTTGCCGGTGATCTTCCATATTGTCTTAAGGATAAATAGCCGGAGAAAAATATAAACTGCAAGAAAACGAGCGCGAGGACGGTAAATATCTTTCTCTCTCTTCTCTTTCTACGAATCCACTGTCGCACTCGTTCACTGCTCTCCATGCATCCCAGTTCTCGCTCGTCGCCTCACGCGCAGGTCAGGCTGGAAATCCGTACCGTCTTGTTATGCCATCGCACTGCGATGTCGCGAAAGTTTGTCGGTCAGAACAACACTGGGCTGCGTTTCTATCTACCTTTCGGTTAATGGAACGTGTGTGATAGATCCCACTCCCTTTACCTCTCTCTTGCCGAGAGAGGCAGAGACGGACTTTGATGAAACGCTTGGAGGCGTTTGTCTGGTTGCTGGCCTAGTATGCAACTGCAGGCGTTAGGTGAGAAGCATGATATGCACAAAGATTAGGAAAACGCACCGAACGCACCTACACTGACGTGCATACACACGACAGCTGTTGAACAAGACTCATTATTAAGACTTTCTAGTATTCAAGTGTACTCGCTTTCGTTACGCACAAGGCGCTGGCACTGCTTCGCCAGGCGCTAATAATGATCCGCAGTTTGGAGTGTTAGTTGAGGTATACAAATGCAGCACAGTCTTCAGAGTTTGTCGGCCTGACGAGTAAACGACGGCATCGCATAAGCCATGTGATGTGTCGTCCGGAACCTTGCTCAGGGAAAACACTAATGTCTAGTAGATCGTTTAGGCCACGTTCAGCCTGATGTGGTGAAGGCCTATGCTTGTTCTTGTCTATATCGACGCCGCATGGCCCCCTCTTGTTGACGAGCCAAATCGTTCAGCTTTATCGCATCAAATGCATTGTCATAGTGATACGACAAAAGCTATCTCTCGTTCTCCTGGCACCTGCCATCAGCGTCGTATTCGCCTGTTTGCAGGACTATTTCTAGACACCAGTTACGCCTGTAACTGTGTCTGATATATTTACGTTGAACGGGAATTTCGATATGTTAAAAGTGTGTTGGGGCCAGTCGGACCCAAGTATTCTTCACGTGCGCTTGAATGTATACCGCTCAATGGCATTCTAAGACTCCCATTTCCCTTGCTATAGTAATTCATATGAGTATTCTCCCTCATTCACTCAACTAAACAATCTAGTAGTATTGAAGGTTGGGTGAGTTGGTGTTGGTTAGTTCTAGAAATCGCACGAAAGACAGCGTGGGACAAGCACTGTCTTGTGTTTTTCTTCTTCAAGTCACGTTTTTTTTTTTTCTCAATTTTCCGAGAATAAATCATCTAGTTGTTCGAAATATTACTTAGCAAAAAACTCGCAGATGGCACTGACACGTATACCGAATGATTTATAAAGACGTTAGGTGGAATACTAGCTTTCAAAAAAAAGTGCACAGATTTGCCAGGTGACAGCAACCAATAAATATCGAATGCCCGAAGTATAAGAGGGCATTAAACAGTGCTTAGACCCACTCTTGAATCACGCCGAAAGCAGCTAAGGTTTGAATTCCTTTCCCTCCTTCTTAACAACAGGCTTCAAATATAACCATCGACCTACATAACGCCTGCAATAACACGACACACAAGACAGCATCATCCGGACTCACTAACACCCTATTATGCTCGAACTGATACGTTCAAATTTTCCTTTTTCTCCAGAACAATATCAGACTGGAACGACAGTTTACAGACACAGTGTGACTAAACATTGTATAATTTCGTACTTGCTTGTTCCTAATTTGTTCTCTTTTTTGTGTGTATTCTGTTGCCCCTCTGCTTGGACCGCAAGGTCTGCAGTATGTACTAAATAATAAAAATAAAAGTGTAACCTCCGCTTATTTTTGTTGCCCAAGTAGCGTTCGCTGCTTGGACCCTAAGATATGTCTATCACATCGTTGAAAACAGCAAGCCCATATTCGCGTTTAATAACAGGGAATAGTCTTTCTGAACCTTACTTCCGAACTTTTCTAGGTGGAGCGCCTACAGTTTCGCCCAACGTAACGCCATGTATTTTTGTTTGTTATAAGTTATTTATTTATTTATTTACTTTTTTATTTATTTATTGTTTTCTTTTAGATTTTCCAGCGGGTGCTCAAGCTTCGAGCGCTGTTTTCTTGTGTGCGGGACCGATGTACGTCAAAGGCCATCGGCTCCAGAAAGCTCGTACCATGCTGACTGCAAGTTAAATGAACACTGTACAAGGAACAAATAAGACAACTTGGGTGCTACTACCAATCGGATGATGGCAAAATAACTCCTTCATTCATTCATTTTATTTCCAATCATTGACGCTGGCGATTAAGTCTAAAAGCCAATGCCAAGCGTGACAGGGACTATACCCCCTATGCAAATCAGAGTGAGAGCGATAGATTAACAGTGCAGACTTAAGTTATTAAATAAAGAAGTTCATAATGTATAACAAAATATGATGAAAAAGAAAGCGAGACGACAAAAAAAAAAGAGCTGTCAGGAAGGAAGCCATGAAACGCTACAAAGAATTCATAAATATATACGTTACAGCAACAAAGTTACAGAAGACAACAAAAGTGCAGAAAATGCGAAGGCGAAAACACTGTCTAATAGTCTCGCATCTGAGCTCTGGGTAAATAGATATGCGAGTTTGTATCTGAGCATTTGGTGGTCATAGTTAGTCCAAAATTACACCGTAGAAGCGCGTTGAGACAAACTCGGGTAAGCTGACTATTCGGATATTCCAAACCATACGAAAGCGCTTGGTTGTGTTTCCACAGATGGCTAGAAAAAGCAAAAAAAAGAAAAAAAAAAGAAATAAAGTACCATGGTCAACATGAATCACTACTCATTCGGTTTACCGAACGTCCATAGCCGTCACTCACTCACCTCCGCATGCTCGTCCGCTGAGCAGAAGTGCTGGAGCGACCAGTACAATAAACAGCAATGTTGTTTCTACGAGTCTTTCTTGTCCAGAAAGCTTGCATCCGCGAGTGCATTACTTCAGCACTAACAATACAGCGCACGTACATGATGTGCGCGAGACATACTTAATGTTTTATTATACGAGATTGCGAACGGCTACTATCTCGCTTCGCAGCGAATTCCGCGACTCCTGCTATAGCCGACGATCGTGCTTCATCACCTAACAGCGCAAATAATGAATATTTACAAGCAGAGACACCGCCACATGAAAAAAGTAAACGAACTTGTTCAATTATCTTGTGCGCGGGCCGATTGTCATCCCTAATCTCTGAAGAGAGCCGCTGCGGTCTGCAGGAGGCAAAATAAGCTCGTGCTTTATAACCAGGCAAGCCTTATCGCTCTTTCATCAGGATGCGCACTTCAAGTACATGCATTTTGGGGGAGCTCGTAAGGACCCATTTGTCAGCGAATGCGCGCGCACGCTGGAACAAGCTTGTGTATATTGAAAGGACCAGTCTCCGAAACACGGTCCTAACGTGCGTACCACCGAGCGCAGATCACTCCCGCGCTTTCTGAACAGCGCCGGCAGCGCTGGCACCGGCGCCGTTGCAAGTAAGTACAAAAACAAAGGAATGCGGCCACTCGAGATATGAGTATTTCATGCTGAACAACTCACGCCTCCATTGCGCCAACAAGTGCCACAGAGCCCGCAGGTCTCGCGCACGAGTACATGTAAGCCACGAATTGGCTGAAACAGAAACAAAAAATGTTTCTCCCCGCTGTCCCGCCATTCACAGCGAGGAATCAGTTAGTCTGCAGGCAAACACATTCTCCTATACAACACCAGTCACCCAAGGACCGTGTCCGCGAAATATGAATGAGATCTCCTCGGAACGCGGGGAGGCAGAGTAGCCGTTAGAAGAAACAAGAAAAAAAAGAAGAAAGACGCTGCCGCTTACGTGTATAACGGGCGAAAGACAAGAGAGAAGAAAACAAGAAAGAACCGCTGGTGGTGGACCGTTTTTTCGCGAACCAGATGGCTAGAGACGCGTTCGTATTACTTATGTAGGAGCGCTGCCGGGGCCTCAAAGGGTGCGTGACGCCGCACCGTCGCACAGTTGCAAGGACGCGAGGAGGCCGTGGCTCTCGCCGCCTTGTTGTGGACGGCGAGCGACGGAGAATAAGAAACCGTCCGTAAAAAAAGACAAAATAACGGGTTCGGTTTAGCAAACGTAAACTATAGCTGGGTGATCAAAGCATGCCTTACTTCTTTCTTTATCATTATTTTAGGGCGTGCTTTTTTGCGTGACCTCCCGTGACTATTGCGCCTTGTATATATATATGTATGTAACCGAGCTATGGGCGGACTGATTTTGTTCGCAGCAAATTGAGACGAGTAAGCGATAACTTTGCCTGCACTATATACTCCGCGATTGCGTTCGACTTTCTTTCGCGTTGCGTTGCCGACATCACACCACCCTAACGCCGCCCTCCAGGGTGTTGTCCATCTCTTTAGTTTCCCGTATCCGACGTACTGTTTCGCGATTTCTTTTCGGTTCTGTGGCATCGAGATGTTTCGTCTTACGCCGCCGCTAAGAGACTTTCAAAGTGAAATTTTGAAGCCATGTAGTCGCGATGGCTTAGACCTTTTTATAGCATACATGCGTGATGGTGCTGTTTCGCATGTGCAAAAGTTGGGCATTGTGTCAAACACATTCTTTTTGAGGAAACAGCGTCCACCCGATTAAGTATTCTAAGCCGCTACGTGACAACACGATGCCACCCCCGAGTTTGACTGACTGACTGATTGATTGATTTATTTATTGATTGATTGATTGATGTTGCATTTCTAACAATTTTTATTGCCTCGGATAGACGTCCTGCTGAGATGCAATTGAACTGCGTGCACGATTGTTAGGGTCAAGCTATAACCTTTAAAGCCAACGCTGTAGAATGCAAGGGGACGTGGAATGAAAAGGCAGTGTGAAGCCAAGAACAGTCGGGAGAAGGGTTTCGTAAATTGCCGCCCGTGAACAACTAAAGCGCGGTGGGAAAAATGTCACGCGCATACTTGAATATAAAGAGAAAAAAAAATGGTCGATTTGTCGAATACCACGAGCGAATAATTGCTGACTACACGTTAGCCCGGAAAGTAGAACTAATAATAACCCTATGAAATTTGAAATATGAAAGCCAACACGTAGAATTTCGGCTGAATCCGTCTCACTACGAGTGCCGACGGTAAAGCGTTAGCGTTGAATCAGAAAATAGCGGCACAGCGTATTGCCACCGTCGAAACGAGTTGTGTATGAGGCGTGTACTGCAGCGGGACTTCTGTTTCACGTTTCCCCAAGAGCACTCGGCGCCATCTCGCGCCGCCGCCGCAAAGCCTGCGCGTGGCCTCCGAAATCCGTGGCGCGCCGGTGCGTGCGAACGCTGAGAATCGTTCGCTCGCTTGCCGCACACTAAGTGACACATACTCAGTGGGCCAAGTTGGTGAGACGTTCATTGAAGAGCGGCTCATACCGAGCGCATTTGTGGTGCAGCCTGCAAATGAGTCGGGTTGCCAGTGACGCAGGTTGGCGGGAAAATGGTTACATACATACATACATACATACATACATACATACATACATACATACATACATACATACATACATACATACATATATGCATGCAGCATGCATACATACATACATACATACATACATACATACATACATACATACATACATACATACATACATAACATACATACATACATACATACATACATACATACATACATACATACATACATACATACATACATACATACATCATACATACATACATACATACATACATACATACATACATACATACATACATACATACATACATACATACATACATACATACACACATACATACATACATACATACATACATAGCCCACGGAAAGTGTGTGAAGTAGCCGAAGAATAGCTTCAATGTAGCGAAGTATGTAGTATAGCGAAGATGTACTATAGCGAAGAATGTAGCGAAGTATAGCTTCAATGTCGGCAGAAAGCAGCTGTCATGGAAATAACGTTAAAAAGGCAGAAAATAATATTATTTCTCGCAAGAACCAAAGTGCAGCGACATCGACGGCGGAGTCTGAACCTCATTTCGGGAAGCGCGGCCTGCCCTGCCTCAAAACGCCCTTGCTGGGGGCCTGGCCCAGACGCAGGGCGTCGTGGGAAAACAACAATGCGCAGAATTTGTTTCTCTGGTCGTAATTTCGGGCACGAACCTCCTCCCCTCGCTCTTCAATCCTCTTTCTTCATCACGCCACCCTCCTTCTTTAACTCCAACACGCGCTGACGAGGCGTGCATTTCCTTCGAAGACTTTCGATAAAGTATAAAACGAGAAAAAAAACATCTTTTCTTTTTGATTCCTCGACCACCGTCTCTTCACTCTTGTGGAAAATTTTCGATGGTTGCGCGTTTTTGTCGCTTCCCGCAGATTGAGTCGTCAGTGGGGCGCGTTTTATCTTTTCCTCTCCCTAAACCTCGTCGTTCGCTTCTGAACACGACTTGCTCAGAGCCTATAGCTGATATACACTCGACTTCGACTTCTTCTTTTTATTTAATAATATTATTATTAGTTGTTGCCATGCGCGAGGAGAAACACATTGCGAGACAAAACGAAAAAAAAAAAACGAGACAGAGAAGCACTTTTCTCTCAACTGTTTGCTTCATGGCAGCGTCATCAAATATACAGCGGACATACTGCGCGCATGCGCAGCTGCGCCAGTGATACATAAAGAAAGCTAATAACAAGGAGAGCCATAAAAGACGCAACTTTTCTTCATACGCGAGCGTCCGAAGATCCCTTGGTACATTTCCTCCTTTCCTATTTCACTTCCCGTTTCTGTTCCTCAGAAAACCCTCTCCTTTTTCCCTTTATTTTTGTCTCTCAAAATGGGTGTTCCTCTATCGCTTGCTTCCTTCGTCGTTGATAACAAGGGACAAAAGAAGCATCGACGTCTCACGAGACGAAACGGGGAGCGAAGGAACAACAACAAAAAAAAGACGGCAACGCAAACCAAAAGAGTACTGTCACCCCGGACTGATTCTCCTTCCGCCGTTGTCGTTGTACGATATATGCAAGGGGAACTTTGAACGCGGCGCGCCCTGATTAAGGCACGGCTCATCACTGTGTTCCCCTCGTATTCCATGCGATGGTTTTCCTTTTTTTTTCTGGGATTTCCCTAATTTCATCTTTTTCATTCTCAAATGCACCCAGTCTCACGCCTCTTCTTTTGTCTTTCTCCCTAATTTTCTTTTGCGGCGAGACTTTGTATAATGTCGCCGTTTTTTCTTCTTGCTGCCTCTGTGGTGTGCCGTCCTCTGTATGAGCCCTTTGCGCGAGTTATATATAGGGAAAAGAAGTAAGCGCCAAGAAACCCCTCTCTCTCTCCCGGCCCCTAGTTCCATTTCTTTTTTTTTTCGCTTTAGGTTTGTGTCCCGGCGTCGACGAGGCGGAATCGTCGACAGTGTCGTGCCCACCTCGTCTGGTGGCATGCGTACGTAGCATTAGCGTGAGACCGCCATCGCGTGTGGTGCACCCGAAGTTGTCGTGGGCCGCCAGAGCTGAGCTTCCAGCCAGATATACGTACAGTTATAAGCAGTATAAGTGCGCGTTGTGTGTTCAGCATGTTGTTCCTTGTGCTGAAGTTCGTTGCACCCCTAGAATGGCAGAAAACTAGGCCACGTGAGAACCAAATAATTGCGCCATTTTTTTTTTTTTTTTTGCGCTAGCTAACTAGAAAAGCATGCTAGCGAGTTATCCAAAACGTCATGTTGAGAGCCATTTGGTGTAAGGACCATACGTAATAGGGAATAGCTCGAGAGATCCGCGGTTTGCAGTTTTCCCGTCCAACAAACACTGGATATGACTCTCAACCTTCAATATTGTTTCGTTTGTGTAACGTATAGACCCAGGTGCGCTTACAGTAACCCTAGACTATCGAAGCATGAGCTGAGTCAGCTTAAGATTACGACGACGCCGGGATACAACAGAACATTTATTAACAAGTGTGGGGCGTACTTATAATTAGCCGGGTTGCAGAAGGAGATGGAGGAACACAGGAACAGCGTTAGTCAGGGTGCTATTGGCAGGCACGATGAGGAGATATCAGCTGTGCGCGGCGCACCTTGCAAGCGCACGCGAAAAGTTACAGCAGTTTGGAAGTTGTTCATTATTTATTGCTTCTACTTGCCTGTAGCCCTCATTGTGATTCTTTGTATTATTTTTATATCGTATTCCCAGTGGCGGTCAAGTTGATTATTTTTTTGTATATGTGGAATGCTTATGTACTTATGTTTGATGTGTCACCTATGTGATTTGTTTGTATGCGGGGGCAGTGACCTACGTCACAAAACCCGTGCCTTATACTCTCCACTTGAAACGCAAGGCCTTTGAAGAAAATAAAATTTAACGAAATTTAATTTCAATTGAACCTTAACTGGCACTTAAATGGCAGGTCTGAGTAATCGCATTAACGAAGCTTAACTTAATGTTTGGTAGTCTGGCGAAGCGAAGAGATCTCGTGGTCGGTTGTCAGCTTCTACGTTTGTCTAGGGAAAACTAGTCAATGGGGATCGGATGACAAGAAAGAAAAACACGTTCAAATAAAATGGATCAGTGCGCATAAGGCGGACAATGCCAGATAATGAATCAAAACCTATAAAAGTTTAAATAGGAAGGTATGTAATCAATTTACCCGAACAACACTAAACCCTGGGGACATACCTTTAAAGTTTCACAAAGTCTAAAAAGAAGCCAATGGCGGAGCAACGAGCTACATGATATAAATTAGTAGGCGTAGCATTAAAAGGCTGATTAACAGATCAATGGAATTCAACTTCTAGCTCCGGGTTATTCGACTACCCGGAGTTCCTTAACCTGCAACCAGAGCTCCGGGCACGACAGTCTATCGAAAGGCGGCCGCCGGAACCTGGAACGGAAGCTGCGACCTCTAGTAGTGTTTACAGTTTCAGAGCTCCACGGCTACTGAAATAACACGGCGTGTGCAAAGTTAAGAGGAAGAAACACGGAAGTGCTGCTTCTTCAAACCCGAGTACTTGATTTTATACTTGTAATTTATAAGAATAAACGTATAGTTGGCTAGATCGCGGCAGTGCATGAAAAATATAACCGATGGCCAGCCGAAATTACAGAATGCGTGCCGAAGGAACGAAAATGAAGACGGGGTAGGCCGGTGATAAGCTGCAAGTATAGAAATAGGAAATTGGCAGGCTGTAGGTTGGAGTCGGGTGACGCCAGTCTGAGGTAATTGGAGATCGCCGGAAGAGACCTGCGTGTGTCTCCAGTGAGCTAGTATAGTCCTGCGGGTGACCTAAATAAAAGCTGATTATGATTACGACGGTGACGTCGGCGAAAGCGACAGAAAAAGTAATGATGTGATTTCCAGATGGCAGCAGCAGCGTAGGCGGGGACGTTGCGAGTTACATTAGGCAAATAAAATCCCTGTGTGCTAAAGTAACGAGCCACCAGCGCTGGTTTCTTCCTCTATACTTGTCTCGACTAGCAAAGCTGTTAGTTATTTTATTTCGTTAAGATGTTTCGTGCAGAATGGTGATTTAACTAGCAAATTAACTGGAACGGCGCGTTCAGATCACGCGTAGTTGCAGTTCAGAAACCGGTGGAGGGGGCAGGGGGGATATGTTGCTCCAGCATGATGGAGCCTCGAACATTAAAGCTTTGCAAACAGAAAGTCACCCAACTTCTCCTCCACTCCACCTCCTCGCCTCGCCCCCCCCCCCCTTCATCAACCAATTTTACAGATATACGGACATCCTAGGACATGCAAGAACCCCCCCCCCCCCCACCCCATACACACAATTTGCATATACGAGCACTGCATCAAATCGTCGCACTAAGGTTACGATGCTCGATCCCTGCAATTTCTATATACGTGGCAACATCAAGGAAACCTATAAGTGCGGCAAAGCCATCGTAACATTTTACCAACATCTCTGCTGCGCCAAAACACCACAAAGCAAAAAAAATAAATAAAAAAACTCGCAGCTCTCACGTTCATTGGTATATATACCTTCTACAAAGCACAGAATATCGTTCCCGTTTGGCACGAAATTATGATATTCGCATCAAAATTCAGGCGACGACGCTTCTGAATTATAGGATAGAGAGAGAGGCGGACGGCGGCTGGGTTTTACCTCGGCTATAGCTGTTTAGGCCCGCCATTCCGTGCTCGTCATTGACGAGAACGAAGATGGCCTGCATAATGTGATGTGACGGCCGTCTAATCCCTGTGTCTTCACCCTGGCTGGCCAGGGCGGACCAAGCTATAGGTGCTTCAAGAAAAAGAACGCCCTTCCTTGTTCGCGTTCTTCCAACTTAAGCTTAGTGCCCAGACATCCGCACTTATGCGACGAAGGACCTTCACATCGCTTATGAATAATAGAACGCGCAAGCAGCAGCTCGTCGTCGCATGCAGAACCCGCTGCCACGGCGCGGACAGCCTTGCGAAAGCTTTCCTCTCTCAATCCTATAAGAACCGCGCATTTATCGCGCCACTTTGCCCGTCGACGCTTATGCCGATGCGTGCCCGTCCCTGGCACCGCATCCGAAATCACTCTTTTTCGCGGCCGACTGAGCAAACAACTTCCTTCCCGCTCCTGCTCCTTCCAGTCTTCTTCAATTCAACCGCGGTCCCAACCCTTGCCCCTCCTTTCCGGCCTCGTTGAAACTGCACTCAGTGTTAGAAAATCCGTGCAGTGCGGTGAAAGGTGCGCGCGGGCATAAGCAGCGCGAAGATGGGACACATCAAAAGTGGCGGGACAACGCGCTGACAAAGATTCGGATTTTATTGGCCGAAATTTGACCCTGGTGCACCTAGGTTCTTTCAGACAACGAGAGAAGAAGCTAAAACAAAAGTACCCATAAATAAAAACAGACAAAATGCAGGTACCAAACCCTCGACAAGCAGCGCCTCGCGTTCACGGTGAATGAGATCGAAATTCGATACGTATTAACGGCGTGCTTACGCATAGGTCAAATCGTATACGGAATAACGCAGGCTTCACAAATTTCACGTGCCGCTGTGTCACGGTATTTGCTGAGTATACCGCAGCTACCTAACAGCGGAGAACACACGCGCTTTCGGCGATGCGCTCGCAAGTCGTTTCCCAAAGTTTATCTGAGCAAGTAAGGTAGAGATCAAATGGTACAGTGAGTCAAAGGTACACATCAAGAAAACCAGGTCTTGTCCGCCGTCGCGTTGTGCGCCACTGATATACCCGTTATCCTTCCGTGAATGCCGGTCGGTATCACACACTGGAGGATTAGTGGTAGACCGATTCCTTTCTTTCTTTCTCGTTTTTTTTTTTTCAAAGATCTCGCCATTCCTGAATCGCCAATGCGATCCGTATATTGATTTGACTGTACTGCACGGATTTGGCGGGACGGAGTGTAAGAAATATCCAGACGCCGCCGCATTCAACCACGCATTAGAAAAGCGAAGCATCCTCTCACTACTACGTGACTTGACAACGACTGTACGGGAGTCATGCGGGGATGGATCAATGTATTTTCTTATTCCTCCTTGGTCACCAGGGAGGGAACTCTCGCTCCGCCTTTGGGGGGCGGGGGGTGGGGTGAAGAGAGAGAGAGAGAAGAGTCGTTGTTGCCGTTATTGCTGTTGTTGCTATTGTTGTTCTTGCGTGCTTTGTTTGTTGTTGGTTTTTCATCCGTTCTGGGCCGTGATTCCGCGCTAACGGCGATGCATTACCGCTGCTCTCGCTGTAGGCAGGAACGGAAGCGCATGCTTCCACGGCCGTACGTGGACGCTCTTCAATAGCGTGCCATGAGTCGCTGTCACGCGCGTGGGTGCCCGTCCTTCCATCGTTTTCGGCGAGCCGACGCATTACAATGCGCACCGCGAGTAGTTGGCGCCCCGAATTCTGCTGCGGCGCGGCTCCCCAACCATTGTATACGTGCGCTATTCCTCAGCACTTATGTCGAGCAGAGTCCCCTGCGACGATATTATTATTGCGATAGTAATTATACGGAGGCTCGAGGCGCTTTCATGCCGTCGTCGCAACCGCCACCATTAGAGAGATTTAGGGTCCGGTATTCGGGTAAACGCAAGGCGGACTGGGCGTTTTACCGAGGGGGGGGGGGGGGGGGGGAGGGGTAGACGTGAGCCGCCTGCACGGTGTAGCCGCCTGGTGGCGCCGAGCTCAACCAGACCAAACGCAGCTAATAGTGCAGCAACCGAGTGCATTCTACTTCGCTGCTGGTGTAAATTTTCGGCAGCAACACGATTACGCCTCTACCGAAAATTTACACCAGCAGCGAAGTAGAATAGATTTGGTTACTGCAATATTAGCTGTGTTTGTCTGGTTGAGCTCTGCGACACCAGGTGGCTGCACCGGGCAGGCCGCTCACGTTCACGCCTCCGCCCCTCCGGTGAAACGCCCAGTCCGCCTGCGTTTACTCCAATACCGGACAAGCCTAAAACTCTCTTGTCGTGCTGTCCTGCTAACCGCGCATGCGCGTGGATGGCTAGGGAGTTTCTAGAGAAGCGGAGTAGGCGTTTTGTCTGCCAAAACGAAATAGCCAAGTCGACGCTACGCTCAACGGCCTCGGTGATGGAGCAAAGGCAGTGTCATGCGTTCCGCTCTTGGCCCTATAGCGTTGTGCACACTGGTGTTCCTGCTGAACTGCTGTCTGTATTCTCTGGTATGAGCAGTAAACATCAAGCTTACAGTATCTAATATATGACTGGGCGCTGATTATAACGCCGACGGTTTCCCATCGGCCTGATTTCTTGCACCACAGAGCTGTGACACCTGCATACGCCACTGGCGATACTTATCGCGCCAGCGTGGTGAGACGCCTGGCATTGCTGCCGGGGTGCTGTTTCTTCTTTCCCGCAGGAGTTACCTGACGTTCTGCGTCGCTATAACATGTCACAACCGGGCACAATTAGAACATCGTCGGAGGAGTCGAAACCTTGCTATCACTGTCAATGCTTCATTACCCGAAACCGCCAATTTTTTTTCCTCTAGTAACATTAGGTTAAATGCATTCATGGCGCCAATGGGCAAAAAAAACTAACCCTGAATGTGCTCGAGGCAGTTGTATACAGTCTCGGGCGCATTACTTTCAGGGTTAATCGACATCGACAGCCCACATCTGCGTACAATTCGTGGGACAAGCGAGCCAGGTTTCATATTTAGGACAGGAAACAAGCGAGTGTGGTTAGGCTCGAGTAAATACGGTAAGAGGTGGCAATTTATTGGTGTCGCCGACCTAACCAGGAACAGCAAGAAGCCATAGTTGCTGCTACGATATCGTAAATAATATTTTTGGATGGGCCTCACTAGGCCGTTCAGTAGCTCTTTCCTCTTCAACGCGCCGTGGCCGTGATAGAACTGCCGCCAGCAGCGACGCCTACATCTACCTCTGCACGCCACCGTGTTTCCTCGGCGGTGTGCCTTTTGCTTCGTTCGACCTAGCAGAATGGGCAACTTGTCTCTTTTCATATTTCTTTCAGATCATATCTCTTTTTGTCACCGTCCTCTGTTCGTCTTTCTTTATATTTTTTTTTCAGACATAAACTTTACTTGTATGGTTTCACATATGGCCGCTGGCAGCAACGATAGTGTATCATATCTCTTGTGTACGACCACCCTCTCCTTACAGGTTTATTCTTTCCTTTTGTTACTGACAGTTCAGCCACAGTGTCTCACACGCGAACACCTTCAGTACCAGCAAGTCGGCGGGCTTGGCCTGGATTATTTTTTGTTTCTTCTCCGTGTGTCTTATTATTGCGAATCATATAAAGCACCATGCTGTAGTGCTGGCTCGAAGGATAAACACCTAACACGCGAGAAAATTAAAGAAAAGGATGTCTGGCTCTGCGAGATGGAAATTGAGACGGAAAATAGCTACCGAAATTAAACTGCAACTGTGTCTAGGAGGAGATCGAGCCAAACTGGAAAATACGAAATACTGTTAGGAAAGACTGCTATGACGAAGAGCGAATGCCATCTGTAAGCAGGAAGGCGTGGTTCAGCAAGTCACGGCTTCGTTGTCATGATATAAGCGGAGAAAAAAAAAGAATGTTGTGGATTCTTTAAGGTATGTATTACATTTCGAATTAGTTCACGGAAAGGAGGCGCAGAAGATTGGCCTTGACGGGTGATGCAAAAATGTAAATGCGATCAAAGAGAGAGAGAGAGAGAGAGAGCAAGCGAGAGAGGAAAGGCAGGGAGGTTAACCAGAAGTTATTTTCCGGTTTGCTACCCTACACTGGGGTGGGGGATAAAGGGGTTGGAGAGAGTGCAAAGAGAGAGAGAGGAAAAACAAACACACACACACAGAAAAAAAAACGCAGGCATAGGTAACAGAAGAGGCGTTCCGATCACAGACGTTCACACAGGCCTGTGGATTTCAGGAAGCACAGGAGCGCTTGCACGGCCTTCTGATGCGATGTTGAGTCCCGTCGATGTTGCAGAATTCTTTCTTCCGATAAAGGCTGGTCGTCTAACTGGTTCAGCACGACGGAAAGCGATTGTCTCTGCACACTGTATTGTGGGCACTGACAAAGAACATGACGAATCGTTTCCGCGTCCCCACAATTGCCACATGCTGCACTGTCGGCCATCCCTATGAGGAACGCGTAGGCATTGGTGCACGCTGACGCCCAACCACTAGCCTACACAGAAGGGTTGCATCTCTTCGGGGAAGTCTTGGTGGAAGTGAAAGGCTTAAGGTTGGATCCAAGGTGTATAATCGGGCTGTGCATAAAATGTGGTTTATTCCAGTCTAATGAAGTGCATTGGCGTGCAAGTAGGCGGGGCATCCTTGCAGCATCTGTCTTAGACAGCGGGATCGATAGGCGGTTCTCTTCTTCATGAGCTGAACGAGCAGCTTGATCGGCACGTTCATTGCCAATAATTCCACAGTGACTTGGCAGCCACTGAAAGATTATTTCGTGTCCTTTCTCAGTCAGGTGGTGTATGGCCTCTGATTTCGAAAACCAGCTGTTCCTGCAGACCGCGCCGTAAGGCTGACAGTAAACTCTGCAGTGTCGTCTTCGAGTCGCAGGAAACGGATCCATTTGTGTGTTGGTTCGTCATTAATAAAATGTAGTGCGACTCGAAGCGCTGCGAGTTCTGCTGCCGTCGACGTTGTCAAGTGAGATGTTTTCAACTTGATAGTGGTGGCTTTTTCTGGAATAACGACAGCGGCGGTAGAGCTGTTCTGCAAGACAAAGCCGTCGGTGTATATGTGGTTGCAATTCCGGTACTTTTCATATAATAGGAGTAAGGTAAGCTGTTTAAGAGCCGGCGATGAAATATCTACTTTTTTCCGGATTCCAGGTGCTGTCAGGTTGATAGTTGACTGAATGAGGCTTTAAGGAGGAGTGGAAGGTCTCGCGGCAGGTGTGAAGTAAGATGGTATAGCCTCACGATGTGCGGATACCGTTCGGCAGAACGAGGCGTGTGGTCTCTCCGCAGGTAGAGAGGCTAGATGGTGGCAAGGAGTCCGTGCAAGGTGCCTTACGTGCATTCTTATTGCTTCAACTGCGATGTGGGTCTTGATGAGGTGGTCTCTGGTGAATGCAATAGTTGCCGCCGTTGACGCACTTTGAGGAAGACTTAGACAAATCCGGAGTGCTTGGGCCTGCACACTTTGTATAGTACGTAGGCTTGTTGTACTTGCGTTAGTCAATGCTGGCTAACTGTACCGCAAGAAGCCGAGAAAAAGTACTCTATATAGTCGAAGCATAGCGCTTGTCGACATTCCCCCGGTCTTTCCAGCGAAGAATTTCAAAAGGTGACAGATGTCTGTCAACCGCTTTCTCATCCACAATACATGGGGGCTCCATGAGACGTCTCTGTCAATTATGACAGCCAAGAATTTGTATGACCGTACAAATGGTATCATCTGCCCATTGATTAATACACTGTAGTGTGTCATAGGCTAACCCGTAAATGCCACAAGTGCACATTTATCAGATGAAATCTCCAGGACCTTGATTTCGGAGGTAGTGTGTTATCTGAGTGGCAGCTTTTTGGAGCCTGGCGCGCAGCTGTAGGCGTGTCACTCCGGACACCCAAACGCATATGTCGTCCGCGTACATTGATAATTTAACTTTGTTTGGAAGGTGATCAAGGAGACCAGTCGGCGTAAGATTAAACAACGTAGGGCTCAGTACGCTACCTTGGGGGACGCCACAGTAGGTGTAATGCAAAGAAGTGCGGCCAGTCCTCGGTGCTCGCAAAGATAGATCGCATAGAGAGATAGCTATGTATCCATCGGAACATCCGACCATCGAGGCCTGCCTCTTCGAGAGCGCCGAGGATGGCTTCATGTGTAACGTTGTACGTACGCGCCTTTGGACATCGAGGAACAAAGAAGCGCACAGGCGTTTACACCCTTTTTGTTGCTGAACGTAGGTAACCAGGTCGATGACATTATCAATAGAAGAGCGGCCACGTCGGAATCCTGCCATGGCATCTGGGTAGACGTTGTAGTATTCCAAATACTACTCCAGACTTCCGAGGATCATCCTCTCCGTCACTTTTCCCACGCAGCTCGCCAATGCAAGTGGACGATACGATGAAAGCTCCAACGGATACATTCCAGGCTTCAGTAGCGGAACTACGTGACTAGTCTTCCAGCTTGTGGGAAGTGTGCCAGCTTGCCAGGTTTCATTATAGATTTCAAGAAGAACACTCCTCGCCCGCTCACCCAGATGACACAGAGCTCTGTAAAAAATTGCGTCAGCTCCAGGTGATGACGTGTGTCTGCACAAAGCTAGCGCCACCTTGAGTTCATGGATTAAAAATGGTAGATCCATGCGGGGGTCACGTGGTGGCGGGAAGTGGATGAAACGTGATAAGTTGTTGGAAGCTGTGCGTTGCGCGGATAATCTGTCACAGAAGTCTTCTGCGACATCAATATCTGGTCGTTGTTGGAAGAGGGCCAGAGCCTTGAATGAAGACCGCTGTGCGGGTGCCGTCCTGAGCCCTCGCACCATGCTCCATAAGTGCGATAGGGGCTTGCGAGGGTCTAGCGATTCACATAAAGCAGCCCAATATTGTGACTCTAGCTCATCTAACCGGCGCTGGATCTTCTTTTGTAGGCGTCTAGCAGTCCGTAGATCGTCCATTGACTTCGTGCGTCGCTATCTATGTTCGGCACGTGGCCGTATTGCTCAATGTCGCTCTAATTCTATGTCAAATTCAGTGAACTTCGAAGAGCACATTAAAGTACGTGTATTGTCTTCCCCTGTGGTCTTGATTATGTCTTCCAAATTGTATAATAAATTACCTTGACATTTGTCTTCTTTAACAGTCCTGGAATTTGGGCCAGTCCACTCTTCGGATGGTTCCACTTGACTTCGACGACAACAGTCCTCTGATCTTGACATACATTTGCCCGCAAAGGATAATGATTATAATCTTTGTTCATCGAAAACGATAGCTCGAAGCCATTTATTCTGGCTCAAGTAATTCCGGCAGAGGGTCTCTACGGAGCAGCACCCAATTATTTGCACGGCGTGATTGTTTGCTTTCCCGCCAAGACCTGTCGGCGTTCATTCTTTATTTTTCTAGTGCCCCAGCAGAACAGTGACGTCGACGCGAATGTCATTCTTTCGGGTAGAACCTATAATGACTTACTAGCTGGTGAAGATTATTGCGCAAACTGCTCATTCGCCATTCATCTGCCTCTCTCTCTCTTTTCTTACTTTTTTTTTCTCTCTCGCTTTGCAACTAACCTCAATGCTTACGTCCTACACGCTTAGGAGAAACGGAAAGGAAACTTTCGTCTTCTTTTGTTTGAAGAATAAGCCAAGAATGGAATCGCCTCCTACATTAAACAGTTATATTTACCGGCCCTTGCTGCTGAAGATGGTGCCGGTAATACATGCTATTTATACTAATTATTCACATTACGTCGCCACTTTTTTTCTGCGTTGCTTTAGAACCCATTTTGTCTTTCGTGTGAGCTGCCTCTGTTACTATGGGCTAACAGGAAGAAACTAAACGCAAACTAGTTAGGGCTAATCAGAACGCGCTTTCTTGTTTCCGCCTTTAGGACACTTTATTTACTTATTCATTTTCATGCTCTCGATTGCCCGAAGGCTTTACAGAGAGGCGGGCGAAGAACAGGCACGAGTATTCTAGAGGCTGTGTTGGAGTTGTTGGGGGTAGGATAAAGATTGCATATAAAGTCTGCGTGAATTTGAAACTTTAACAACTCAAAGAAACTCGTTAGTTATGACAGACGCCGTAGTGTGGCGCCCCGGTACAATTTCGACTACCTATGTGTGTGTGCGTACGTGTGCGTGTGTGTGTGCTTGGGAGTGGAGGGTACTGCAGATATGTTCTGGCATGCTGTGCGTTGCGATTGGACATTGACGTTTTGCCGATGTATCAAGCTCTCTGAATTATGCATAAAGTAACGAAAACCATGCCCAATTTATTAGATGTTTTATTGCCTCCGATATTTTATGTCGTTTCTACCTTTGCTCCTCTTTTGTTTTGCTTCATATTTCTTAGTCGTTGGGGTTATCTTTTATCTTGTTGGGATAGCAGGCCTTTCAGTATCTTGTTTTATACTGGGCTCTCATCGTGTATTAATCAACAACATAGTATTCATTATTGTGCACGCAACGCAGGGTAAGCGAGTGTTCTCCCATTTGGGCGTGGAATAGAACGCGCGACCTAGCGCTCAATTAAAAGGTCATGATAGCTCAACAATTTACCCCGGCGGCTCCTGGGTGATTGCGGTCTGTGCACTTAGCTAAAGAATTGTGATCTTTGAACACCGGGTATACGCAGAGCTGTGAAATC
The DNA here is from genome assembly GCF_013339745.2 of Dermacentor silvarum. Lineage (NCBI taxonomy): Eukaryota > Metazoa > Arthropoda > Arachnida > Ixodida > Ixodidae > Dermacentor > Dermacentor silvarum. Next base: position 186,128,696 of record NC_051156.1, read on the forward strand.
GCACTCTAGACATTTTGACTGATAAGAGAATGTCCTACATTTTATTTATTTATTTATTTATTTATTTATTTATTTATTTATTTATTTATTTATTTATTTATTTATTTATTTATTTATTTATTTATTTATTTATTTATTTATTTACCACTAATGCTTCAGTCGTCCACAATAATACATCGAAACACCACTTGATCGAACATTACCCCAACCACCTATTCAGCCGAGCGAAGATGTACAATACTTCCGCGCCGCTACCGAGATCATGCGATTGCTTTCCGTTTGAACGAACAGTTTTAACAGCGAAGCTGTTCTAGCTAACCGTAAAAAGTGCTGCCTGCTGCCGCAAAACCTTGCCAAGCTATGACGTCACTGCGTTGCCTAGCAACCACCTCGCGGAGTGGCGTGTGCCTCGCCTCCTCTCCGTGCCGTGCGCATGTTGCCTTGACATAGGACGTTACGGAGAGGGAAGGAGAGCATGCTCGGGAGAGGGCAAGAGAAAATGAGAGCGAGATAGAGAGATAAATAAATTGTGGCAGCACCAACGAGGCAAAGCGCAGAGCTGCTGCCGACGCCACCCGCGTTGCCTAGCCGCGCATGCGCCGAAGTAGTAGCGATGTCATCACCTCGCGTTGCCTAGTAACCACTGGCGCAGGTGCGCGCTCGCTTCGCCCGACACAGACACGGCTCCGCCGAGCATCCGCCAGTTGCGCGCTACAGCGCATGCGCCATGACATTATCCCGGCGTGTCGTCTGCTGCGCGCCGCCCGTACACTGTGCATAGCTTTCGCCCAGTGTGCATGCGCTTGGCTCCCGAGTTTGCCATGAAAGGGGCTGCGCCTAGTCGTGTCACCTTTCGCTAGATATCGAGCGGCTAGCCTCCAACGCGTTCTGCGTCGGCAAGCAACAGCGTTCTTGGCACTGTGCCAACCTTGGTTAGCCTGCCTGCGTTTCTGGCATGCCAGGAACGCTGGCGCGAAAGGGAAGGTAGCTCCGAAAAGGTAGCTCCGTCACACGAAATGTCGCGAAAGGGAAGGCAGGTCCGAAAATGATCGCTCGAGAATACCTTCCCTACTAGCGTAGTTAAGTTAAACCAAGTTAAGACCTAGCAGAAACCAAGTTAAAACCTAGCAGTAGCAGCCAGTACGACTTGAGGATCGACAGTTTCGCTGTGCCTAAGCTTTGCACGACCGAGTGCAAACTTGCTCGTTCTTTAGTGCTCCTCAGTTTGAAGGCTTAACGATATAGTTAACTGAGCCTTTTCTATTTCAGCTGTGTTTTTCTATATTCCTAGCCGCACATTGGGCACGAACCCGCTCTATTATGTGACAGTCCTCTATTTGACACACCGGAGTGTATAATAAATAAAATTAAAGCCAGACAACGCAACCCACAACGCTCGTTCAAAGCACTGCCGTTGACGCGAAGTCGTCCCATCTTTGTCGTTTAGTTTTTTTCTACACCGAAACTAAACACCGAAGATGCACGTATAACGTCGGCGGCCCTCACCTTAATTCCGCTTTCTTCGTGGCGCCCCCTATACCTCCTGTTTTGCCTCTCGTGTTTGTATACATTCTTCATTGCGAAACTGTCTCGCGCAGTTCCTGCCATTGAAAAGTGTTGTAGAGGGAAACACTGAGAGAGCGGTACCCAGGGACGCGCCTGACTTTTGGCGATATGGACCCGACCAAGCGCTACGCGTCTACGCTCGCATTCTAAAACACTCGAATCGCTTCGTACACACCCGCTGGAGTGTCCGCATCGTCGTATAATGTTCTCGGGCCTTGTTACCCGGTATATGTACGCTCGAAAGTTTTCTAGCGCATGAAAACAAGTGCCACCAATTTCTTTATTTCCCTCTTTCTCTTTTCTCTCTCTTTCGACCTCTGGCGTTTTGTGCCGCCGTTCTGACGTACCACTCTTACAAAAGAAGGTTGTTGTAGAGTTACTATTTGTCACAATATTGCCT